>NC_140987.1:244473431-244913498 GCF_052327205.1 Somniosus microcephalus
ATCTTTGTAGAGTATAAGGTGCCTTGTATTTGCTTTAGTTAGTATTGTGTCGTTATGATTTGTTTGTGTTTTTTCCCTCCCATGTACTCTTTTATCTGCTTGCATTTGATTTATTTTTCCATATGCAATAAAATTTCATTTTTGTTTCATCAAACTGGGTCTACAAGAGTTTTCTCTACATTGTAGTTCCTGCCCCAAAGTCCAGAGTATAGAATCTAAGGGGCGAGTGGGTTCGAACCACTCAAGGTTTTTACTGTGCAAGAGAGAGAAACCTCTGCGATCTAAAAACCCCTTACAGTGGCAGGTGCCAGTGCTTCGGTGAAGCCCTGGACAATCCTTTCCAGTGCTGTCCCGAAGTCCTGCGCACTCCTTGCCCAGTGCTGTCCCGATGTCCTGCGCACTCCTTGCCTGTGCAGCGCCAAAAGTCTTGGACACTCCTTGCCAGTGTCTCGATGGATTCAGGCATCCTTGCCACTGCAGCCATGAGCTCAGTGTGTCTCAGCCCCACCTGGGCGCTCATTTCTGCGAGGGCACGCACCTCTTCTGCGCTCTGTGCAGCAGCACTTGCGGCCCAACTCGCCCTCCGGGGAGATGGCCCCCGAGCTTTCCTACCCCCCCTCGCGTTGCCTGCAGGCCACTGGTTTCCTGGAGCTGGATCCTCCTCAGAGCATTCCCCCCCGCTCCCCTCCAGGGAAGTAGTCTCCCCAGTCTGCAGATGGGCTGGCTCGCCTGAGTGCGGTACGGATGGTCCGGCATCCTTCTGCTCGTCGCCTCCCAAGTCAGTCGCAGTGGCAGCTTGAGGGCCCGGCTCCTGAGCTGGTGATGCAGCATCTGAAAGCAGGGAGGTTGAAGATTGGCTTTACCGAAAGGATAGGGTGGCAGCAAGAGATGCATGAGTGCTGCAGTGCTCTGACTTGGGTCCAGAGTGAAAAAGCATGCTGGTGGGGGAACAAGTGGAAGGAGAGAGTTCAAAAAGGTGATGACCTTACCATCGCTGTGCACAATGGGGTCGGCAGCTCCAGAGGCGACGGGACCACTCATTCGGCTTGCAATGATCTGGTGGACTCGCTCCTCCAGGTCTGTAAGGGTCTGCAGGTGAGGCGGGCCTCCTCCGGTACGAAGCTGCTGCCTGCGGTTCCTTGCCAGCTTGGCCTGCAAGAGAAAGGACGGGGTGTGAAGAAACATGCTGCCCTGAGCAGACATCACATGCCTCCCATGGTAGAATAGCCCTTACATTATGCACTGAGCTGAATGTGCGTGTGTGTTTCCAGAAAGGGCCATGGGTGCTGGATGACAGCTGGCCATTGGGGCTTCGCGCACCCTCTGGCCATAAAGTGAGGTGCAAATGGAGGGATGAAGATAAATCTGAAAAAGGCACTCACCCTAACGACCCGAGTGAGGTCGTTGAACTTCTTCCTGCATTGCACAGGAGTCCTGGGCACCATGCTGCTGGAGGTGACTCTTTGGGAAACCTCCCTCCGAGCTCTGCGGTATTCGGTCTGATTAGGCCTCCTGCCATTCTCCGGGTACATCACAGATCGCCAGCGCTCCACTGCGCCAACCAGAGCATCCAATGCCCCCTCGCTGAAGCGCTGTGCTCTCCCCCTGACCCTCTCCATGTCCTTGAAGTTTTAGCCGCCACAGGTAGGTCACCGTCGATTTTGAGGCCTGCAAGGCACAGAGTGTGGCTGCAGATGAGAATCGATCCGTCCCTTTAAGAGCTGACCGGCGCCAGCGTGTCTAGGTCAAATCGATTATTGACAGCACCTGCGCTGCGCCCGCCCGCGGAGAAATTGCATTGCACCGCCGGGTTAGCGCCTTAAGACTACCGTGCAGCGCCTGATTTAGCGCTGCGATCACCTTCAGGGGCGCTGCAACCCAATATTGCTCGAGGTGACGAGAACCTGCGCCTGGCGCTAAACTTTGCGCACCGCCAATACTAATGCCCCAAACGGGGCAATACCGAATTTTTCCCCCAAAAAATTTTCATGACCTCAGATGAGTGGTCAAGGTCATGAATGCATCTTCAAAAGCCGTCTCCTACCAACTGCACCATTAGCATCACACACTGCTCAATGCACTAACCGCCCCCCCCACCATCACTCGTCTACGAACAGTCTCTACCAAAAACGAGGCACACCTCCCATTCCTAGCTCACCTCACCCCCTTGGAGGAGACGGTGCTGGCCATTCTTGGCAGGGGCATGGTTGAGCCCTTGGCCAGCGGCAGGGCTGAAAGAATTCAAGATGCTGGTATCCTCATATGTTATCCTCCTTCTCACACCCCACTTCCACCTCATCCCACAATCTCTTCTGATTTACAAGCTGCACATGGTGTAAGAATGCACTTCTTGCTTTACCACACCCATCCCCCTCCACCGCCCCCCCCCCCGACCCAGCACCACAACCCTACCCTTGTGCCTTCCTCATTTTAGATGCTGAAGAAATCCAACCTGCCCAGCCTGTGTGGGAGAGAAGAAGAAGAAGAAGGAGAAGGAGAAGGAGGAGAAGAAGAAGAAGAAGAAGAAGTGGAAGTGAGGCGGACGCCAATTTTTCAGCAAAACCGGCTTTAACAGCTGGCGCTAGACCTCCGCATTTTGCAGTCGGGGAGAAATTCAGTATCGCCACGTTTGGGGCGTAATACTCGAGCGGGCGTGAAATTTAGCATCCGGCGCAAATTATCGCCACCTACTGCTAAATTGACCTGCTTCGCCCCAGGAGGTGCTTGGAGCACTAAAACAGGCGCTGCACGACTGTCTTAAGGTGCTAAGCCGGAGAAGCGAGGCGCTACCACCGAGGGCGGGCGCAGCGCAGGTGTGGCCAGTTAGCGATTGCAAGCAGACACGCCGGCGCCGGTCAGCTCTTAAAGGGGAGGTTCGATCTTGGATTGCAGCCACACCCTGCGCATCGAAGCCCTGATTCTCGGCCTGGACAGACCTGCTGCCACATTCTAACGCCTAGGACCATGGAGAGGGCCAGGGAGCGAGCGCAACGGTTTAGTGAGGGGGCCTTGCAGGTTCTGGTTGGCGCAGCGGAGCACAGGTGATCTATCCTGTTTCCGGACAGTGGCAGGAGGCCGCTGCCCAACGACTATCGCAAAGCTTGGAGGGAGGTGGCTCACAGAGTGACCTCCAGCAGCATGGTGCCTAGGACCCCTGTGCAATGCAGGAAGAAGTTCAACGACCTCACTCGGGTCGTCAGGGTGAGTACCCTTTTCAGAATCCTCTTCATCCCTGCATGTCCACCTCACTTTATGGCCAAAGGGTCCTGAAAGCCCCAATGCCCAGCCCTCATCCAACATCTATGGGCCTTTCATGAAACTCACACGCACATTCAGCACTTTACACACTGTAAGGGCTATTTGACCATGGGAGGCAGTGCAGCCAAGATCAGGGCTTCACACTGTAAGGGCTATTCAACCATGGGAGGCAGTGCAGTCAAGATCAGGGCTTCACACTGTAAGGGCTATTCAACCATGGGAGGCAGTGCAGCCAAGATCAGGGCTTCACACTGTACTCAGAGCCCATCCTTTCTCTTGTAGGGCAAGCTGGCCCATAACAGGAGGCAGCAGCAACGGACCGGGGGAGGCCGGCCTCACCTTCAAGCCCTCACCAAGCTGGAGCAGTGAGTCCAACGGATTATGGCAGGCCGGATGATTGGCCCCGTCGCCACTGGAGATGCCAACCCCGTTCTGGACAGCAATGGTAAAGTGATCACCTTTTTGACCTCTCTCCTTCCACTTGTGCCTCACACCAACATCCTTTGCCACTATTGAACCAATATAGTGCATTGCAGCACTCATGCCTCCCTCGCTGCTGCCCTGTCTGTAATGATCAATAACATGTCATTCTATAGTGGACACTAGGTGGAGCCGTAGAGCTGTGTAGAGCTGTATATGGCTGTATGTATATAAGATTACACTGCCCAGCTGTATGTATATTAAGACTACATTACCCATGAGGCACTAGGCTACCCAGAAGGCCGCAGTCAAGATGGATGCTTGCAATAAGCCACTGACGGACGGCCCTTGCACTTTGTACCTCCCTCCCGTCTTAGTGCACCTCCTCCTCCTCCTCCTCCTCCCCCCTCCTCCTCCTCCTCCTCTGTTGGTGCTCCAATGTCTGGTGGCAGTGGCTGAGTTCTGAGGATTGCCAGGTTATGCAGCATGCAGCACACTACAACAAAATGGGAGACTCGCTCAGGTGAGTACTGAAGGGCTCCCCCGGAATGGTCCAGACAGCGGAACCATTGCTTGAGCACGCCGATTGTGTGCTCAATGATGTTCCTAGTCACTTGATGGCTCTCATTGTATCATTCTTCAGCAGGGGTGCTGGGCGCATGGAGCGGGGTCTTCAGCCAGGTGCACAGAGGATAGCCCTTGTCCCCAAGAAGCCAGCCTCCTGGGTGAGCCGGGGCTTCGAAAAGGTCTGCCACAGAAGTCTGGCGCAGGATGAAGACGTCGTGGCTGCTGCCTGGAAAGTGGGCATTGACAGCAAGTATCAGCTGTCTGTGGTCACATACCAACTGGACGTTCAACGAATGGAACCCCTTCCGGTTGCGATAATCCTCGGCATTCTCTTGCGGTGCCCGCAAAGCCACATGTGTGCAGTCAATGGCGCCCTGGACCATGGGGAAGCCCGCTATTCTTGCAAATCCCATTGCGCGCTCTTGCTGCTTGTCCAAGGTCATGGGGAAGGAAATGTACTGACGTCTCCTTTTAAAGAGGGCATTCGTGATTTGACAGATGCAGCAATGCACCGCGAACTGGGAGATATTGGCAATGTCCCCAGTAGCGGATTGGAAGGAGCCGGTGGCATAGACGTTGAGAGCCACTGTCGCCTTCACTGCCACCGACAGAGATGTCCTGCTCCTCAGTTGAGGCTGCAGATCTGGCTGAAGCAGGTGGCAGAGCTCAGTGACCACCTCCCTGCTGAATCGCAGCCTCCAAAAACACTGCTCCTTAGACATGTTGAGATATGAGAACTGTTGGCGGTATATCCTGGGAAGGTAATGTCTCGTGTGCCGACGCCTGTTGGCCCTCCTCCATCTGGCCATGATTGGCACTCTCTCTTGGCGTCTCTGTGCCCTCTCAATGTAATGGAGAAGCCCGACGTTTCCACCCATTGCAGCCCCCATAGTATGTGGCCACTCAAGGTTATGCCAGTGAAAAAGCAAACCAACTACAAAGTTCTGGTCAGAAGCCAAAAGTACCTCAGCGAGCGCTGACTCAATGCAGAAAGCTCTTTGTCTCTCTGCAAATCTCTCTCTCTCACAGAAGGAGTGGTCCAAAAATGGCTACCACAAAGAAGCCAGGAAGAGCCCCCTTTAAATAGCACCCCCCCAGCCCCACAGCGACTGGGAACCGTTCCAGTCAACCAGTCGCTGGGAGTGCCAGGCGGAAAACATAGAAACATAGAGAAACATAGAGATAGGAACAGGAGTAGGCCATTCGGCCCTTCGAGCCTGCTCCACCATTCAATGAGATCATGGCTGATCTTCGTCTGAGATCATAGCTGATCTTACCAGTTCAGTACCCCGTCCCCGCCTTTTCTCCGTAACCCTTAATCCCCCTAGCCTTCAGAAATATATCCAATTCTCTCTTGAAAATATTTATTGAATTAGCCTTCACAGCCCTCTGTGGCAGGGAATTCCACAGGCTCACCACTCTTTGAGTGAAGAAATTCTTCCTCATCTCTGTTTTAAATGATTTGCCTGCTATTTTTAGACTGTGGCCCTTGGTTCTGTGCTCCCCGGCCATTGGAAACATTCTCTCTGAATTCAGCCTGTCCAGGCCTGCCATAATTTTATATGTTTCGATGAGATCCCCTCTCAATCTTCTAAACTCCAGTGAGTACAAGCCCAAACTATTTAATCTCTCTTCGTAGGTCATTCCCGCCATTCCAGGTATCAGCCTGGTGAATCGCCGTTGCACTCTTTCCATGGCAAGAACATCCTTCCGCAGATGGGGCGACCAAAACTGTACACAATACTCCAGATGCGGTCTCACCAGCACCTTGTACAGCTGTAGTAAGGTATCCCTATTCCTATACTCGAACCCCCTTGATATGAAGGCCAACATACCATTTGCCTTCTTAATCGCCTGTTGCACCTGCATGCTCTCCTTCAGTGACTGGTGCACAAGAACACCCAGGTCCCTCTGCACTTCCCCATCTCCCAATCTATTGCCATTTAGATAATAATCTACCCTCCTGTTTTTACCCCCAAAGTGGATAACCTCGCATTTATCCACATTATAGTGCATCTGCCACGTATCCGCCCATTCCCCCAACCTGTCCAAATCGCACTGTAGCCTCCTGACATCCTCATCAGAGCCCACCCCTCCTCCTAGTTTAGTGTCGTCAGCGAATTTGGAAATATTGCATCCAATTCCCTGATCCAGATCATTTATATATATTGTGAACAGCTGGGGTCCCAGGACAGATCCTTGCGGCACCCCGCTGGTCACTGCCTGCCACTCCGAAAACGAGCCGTTTATTCCAACTCTCTGTTTTCTATCCGCCAGCCAGTTCTCTATCCACGTTAATACTTTGCCCCCAATCCCATGAGCCTTAATTTTGCATGATAATCTTTTGTGTGGAACCTTATCGAAGGCTTTCTGGAAGTCAAGGTACACCACATCCACTGGCTCTCCCCCATCTATTTTACCAGTTACTTCCTCAAAAAATTCCAGCAGATTAGTCAAACACGATTTACCCTTTGTAAATCCATGTTGACTCTGTCCGATCCTTTCCCCATTTGTCAAGTGCTCCGCTATTTTATCCTTAATAATGGACTCTAGCATTTTGCCCACAACCGATGTAAGGCTTACTGGTCTATAATTCCCTGCTTTCTCTCTACCCCCCTTTTTAAATATTGGGGTAACATTAGCTACCCTCCAATCCACGGGTACTGTTCCCGAGTCAATGGAGTTCCGGAAGATGATCCTTAGAGCATCTGCTATCTCCAGGGCCACCTCCTTAAGTACCCTAGGATGTAGTTTATCAGGCCCCGGGGATTTGTCGGCCTTCAGTCCCCTCAACTTACCCAACACCATATCCCTAGAGATACTAATTTCTGTCAGCTCCTCCCTCTCATTAGTCCCTATGTTTGCCGATATTCCTGGGAGGTTATTTGTGTCCTCCTTTGTGAATACAGAACCAAAGTATGAGTTTAATTGGTCTGCCATTTCCTTATTCTCCATTATATATTCTCCCGAATCGGACTGCAAGGGACTGACTTGGGATTTTACCAGTCTTTTCCTCCTGATATACCGATAAAAGCTTTTGCAGTCTGTCTTTATGTTTGCTGCAAGTTTACTTTCGTATTCTATTTTCCCCTTCCTGATTAATCCCTTTGTCCTCTTTTGCTGTATCCTGTACTGCCCCCAATCTTCCGGTCTGGTGCTTTTTTTTGCCAGTTGATATGCCCTTTTTTTTGATTTTATGCTGTCCCTAATTTCCCTCGTTATCCACGGTTGAGTCACCTTTTTAGGTTTATTTTTATGCCAAACCGGTATAAACATGTTCTGGAATTCTTCCATTCTATCTTTGAATGCTTGCCATTGTCTATCCACTGTCAATCCCCCCAGAAACACCACCCAATCAATCTTACCCAATTCCCGTCTCATACCCTCGTAATTCCCTTTATTTAAGTTCTGGACCTTAGTCTCTGATTCAATTTCCTCACTCTCCATCTCGACTGAGAGCTCGATCATATTATGATCGCTCTGACCCAAGGGGCCTCGTACAAGAAGATTGCTGATAAGTCCCTTCTCATTGCACAATACCCAGTCTAAAATGGCCTGATCTCGAGTCGGCTCCTCGACATATTGGTCCAGATAACCGTCCCGAAAACATTCCAGGAATTCCTCCTCCTCAGAATTTTTACTAATTTGGGTAGTCCAATCAATATGTAAATTAAAGTCACCCATGATGACAGCTGTGCTCTTATCGCACGCTTCTCTAATTTCCCTTTTTATGCCTTCCCTCACCTCCATATTACTATTTGGAGGCCTATATATCACACCCACTAACGTTTTCCTCCCCTTGCTATTTCTCATTTCTACCCATACAGATTCCGTTTCATCCGAGTTAATATCCTTCCTTTCCATTGCATTAATCCCCTCCTTTACCAGCAATGCTACCCCACCTCCCCTACCTTTTTGCCGATCCTTCCTAAATATTGTATATCCCTGGATGTTAAGTTCCCAGCCTTGCCCACCCTGCAGCCATGTTTCTGTAATCCCAATCAAATCATACTTGTTTACCTCTATTTCCACAACTAATTCATCCACCTTGTTCCTAATGCTTCTAGCATTAAGATACAAAGCCTTCAGGCTTGCTTTTTTCACACTCTCATTATGAATTAGTTTGGCCCTTTGTGTTTCTCTCCTTTGCTTATTGCTTCTCACCTTTCTACCATCTATTTCTGACTTCATATGACTTCCCTCTTTTCCACTACCTAGGTTCCCATCCCCCTGCCAAATTAGTTTAAATCCTCCCGAACCGCCCTAGAAAATAGGGGGGCGCCACTGAATTTCCGGTTCGGGGCGCCCCAAGGGCATTGCACCATGAAGTGACGTCAGGAGCTGCGCACGCAGCTGAGGGGGCGTTGCAGTTTTGCGCCGCCGCTAAATGTCCGCTCAATTTCATGAGAGGCGCAGGTCTCGCCACGCCCGGGCGCTAGCCGCATCGCGCCCCACTTATCGCCCTCTTAAGGCGCTAACGGGTGGCGCTAACAACTGAATTTCTCCCCCAAAGTGTTTTATTTGCCAACTCTATAATTGCAGGGGAATGCTACTTTCTAGACAAATTTTGTAATTCGTTCTTGGGGCATGCCCAATGTTAGCAAGGTGGGTATTTATTGCCCATTCCTAATGGTCCAAATAGCAATTTGACACAACTCAATGGCTTGCTAGGCCACTTCTGAGAGCAGTTAAGTGTCAACCACATTGGGACTGGAGCTACATATAAACCAGATTTGGTAAGGACAGCAGGGTTCCTTCCACATTAGTTGGGTTTTTACAAAAATCTGAGCTTCAAACCAGCTTTTTTCAGATTTTTGATAAAAAATTGAATTCAAATTCTCAAAATGCCTTGGTAGAATTTAAATCATGATTATTACTCAAGACCTCTGGATTACTAACCCAGTGAGATAACCGATATGTTACCAAAACATGACCCTTACCTGTTAGTATTTTGTTCATAAACACAACAGGGAAATATTTTTTTCTGTAGTGAAAGAGTAAACACGTAGAAAGAATAGGTCTGTAAATTCAGTACGATATTGCACAAGAAATGATGATAATACAAAAAAGTAAGCACACCAATCTCAGCTTCTATTACTTTTTAGAAGTGCAACCAACTTAGAAAATAGGTACTATAAATGAAACCTTGGATTTCCAGCTCTATATTCAGCCACAGTAAATGAAGCTGTGTGAGCTGGCAAGGAGGACAATGCCCTACAGCTGCCAAAGCCAGGTGGCATAAACTGATGCTGGCCCACCTGACATCTGATGGGCTCAGCAATAGGAAAGAAAATTAGTGAAGAAGTCCAAGTCCCATTACGACAGCTTGGAATTTCTTTTACTAAGGAAAAATGGCTCTCACATCACGTTGTTTTGCATATTTCAGAGAGTGCATCATTTTTTATCAGTACATTTAATTTCTTTGGCCTCATCAGATTTCTATATATAACCTCAAAACCAAACAGCTAGACTAACGGATTCTGTCATTAGAAGCAAATGCTTCTGTAGGTTCAGCCATGCAGATAATAATGACATTGCAAGGACTTCAGCTCCTGTTAACTTCTAATGCCCAAACTAATTCATTTCCTCCACAACCCGACTTCAGATGAAAAAATGTCTTCATTTGAGTGGAATTAATGTTTCAGCTGTCTATTTTCTACCACTTTCCAGACCTGCGCTAATGGTGCCAAAGAAAAGAAGTCGTTTATTATTATCCGACTGAACAATTTGTTCAGTATTTCTTTATAATATCAAAATGAATGCAACCACCCATTTATTTTAACCTGAAAGAAACACTCACTGCGGAGTCCTATTAATATTTGATGTTTAAGATTTCTCACTTTTGGCTGGCAAACCAGGTCATATCAAATAGAGGTAGGAGCAAACTGCATTATTGTTAATTTCAACAGTCTTCCCATGAGATCAGAAGTGCAAGCGTTCCTGTATCCAGATCAAATCCAGTGTAAATTGATTGTTTCAAGTATTGCACATCTGACAAGGTTTTACACAATAATCCATCTGATTTCTGAATCAGAAGTTCTATTTGCTCCACAAAGAAAGGTGCAAAGTGTAATGTCTTGAGACACAGCATATATATACCTCAGCACAACTTGGCTTCTGAGTAAGAACTGTACTGCACATGGCTTTATTATTAAATACATCAGTAGTCCACCGGGTGGCTCTATTACACTTCTCCCTCCTTATTGAAGAAGTTAATCATAGCAAATAATCATTGTACATGACTTGCATGGTATACACAACTCTTGGTATACATTTCTCAAATGGAACCCATTTTATGTTTCAAAATTCTACTATAGAATTCTGTAACACAAACAAAAGATATGAACTTATTTTCCATTTTTACAGATTAAACTTAACCACTGGTTTTCTGTTTCAAAGAAGATACCTTCTTTCTTGAACAGAACTTTCAGATCTTGTTGTAAGACTTTGATTCATTCTAGGCTGAGCCTGTGGAGAATTTTTCTCCAAGGGCTAACCTTGATCTACATTTGGACTCTTTACACTTTCAGGCTGTTTGTCTGCCTGACTCGGGCTTTGTCTTGGACTTGTTTCTGGTACGTCTAATGTAGGATTTGCTACTGGTAATCTATTATAGCAAGACTATCTGACTCATCAGAATAAATTGAATCATCACAGCTTTCAAATCCTTTCACATCTGTCGGTAAGATATGATCAATGTGAACAAACCTAACCTTTCCATGATCAAATATCTTTACCAAATATGTACGAGGGCCGCATATCTGCACTACTCTTCCTGGTAACCACTTTAACCATTTATGGTGATGGTTCTTCATTCTATCCTTCTGGTTCAACTTCACGCTTCTCTCTCTAACTCTACCTTTATCATGACTCTCTTTCTGTCTTGATTATTTCTCTTCTACGGATTGTGCCAAGTTTGGATTTAACAACGAGAACCTGGTTCATGGCTGTTGTTTTTCACCAGTAGTGGTATGAGGAGTATTCAGAAAATTTTCCAGTTTGTGGTCCACTGACAACTGACGTTTTTTTGGATTTGGATCCAACAGTTGCTTGATGAAGGCACTTTTGACAATTTGTACTGTGAGCTCTGCTGCACCATTTGAAGCAGGGTGGTACGGTGGAACTTTGGTATGTTTCACACCATTTCTGCTCATGAACTGTGTGAACTCTTTTCGAACAAAATTGCAGCCCATTATCAGACACAATTTCTTCTGGGAGGCCGTATGAAGAAAACAATCTTCACAAAATTGTCGAGTGTTTTGCTTGTTGTTATTATCCGCATTGGAAACACCTCTACCCACTTTGAGTAACTATCTATCACTATGAACAATTGCTGTCCTTCTAGCTCAGCAAAATCTACATGTAACCTTTGCCACACTCTGGGAGGCCATTTCCATGACTGTAATGGTACTGATGGTGGTTTCTTGTTCACCGATTGACATGTTGTACACAGACTGACTAGGTACTCTGTTTCTTTATCTAAACTTGACCACCATAAGTAACTGCGTGCAGAGCTCTTGGTCAAGCACATTCCTGGGTGCTAGTCATGAAGATCTCCAAACAATTTAGACCTGAACCTATTTGGGATAACCACTCTTGCTCCCCACATGATACAATCTTTATCTACTGACAATTCATTCCTACGAACAAATATAAATGGATATCTTCCTCTGATACCTGGTTTGGCCATCCATTTGCTATGTAATCATACACCATTGACATAATTGGGTCAGGTTTGGTTGCCCTACCACTCTCTTCAGCTGTGACTGGAAGTTTATCAATTGTATGAGAAATAGAACACTTCTTCCTTATCGGGTGTAACTTGTGAATAGGGATGGCAACTTGGACATAGCATCAGCATTACTGTGATCAGCTAATCATCTGTACTCACTGTCATACGTATACGCTGACAAAATCAAAGCCCATCTCTGCATTCGGGCTGTGGCTAAGGTTGGAACTGAAGACTTTTGATGGAGGGTTGCTGTCAGGGGCTTATGGTCAGTAACTATGGTAAACTTACGATCAAACAAGTATTTGTGAAACTTCTTGACCCCAAAAATCAATGACAAATCTTCCCTTTCGATCTGCGCATAATTCCGCTCACTGGCGCTGAGAGTGCGTGAAAGAAAAGCAATTGGTCTCTCCTCCCCGCTATCTAGTACATGAGAGATCACTGCCCCAACTCCGTACGGAGAGGCATAACACACTAGCTTGATCTCCTTAGATACATCATAGTGAACTAACAACGTACTCTCTACTAACTGGCTTTTACACTCTTTGAATGCTGTGTCGCATTCTTTTGACCACTTCCAAGGGACCTGTTTTCTCAACTGCTCATTCAATGGATGTAACAATGTATCCAAGTTTGGGAGGAACTTTCCGTAATAATTCAAAAGACCCAAAAATGATCGAAGTCCAGAGACATTCTTGGGAGTGGGTGTATTTCTGATTGCATCCAGCATTCCCTTGGTTGGATGTAAACCATCTTTGTCTACTCTGTGCCCTAAGTACTCCACTGAGTTTTGAAACAACTCACACTTGTGAGTTGTCACTTGTACTCTGTGCTTCTCTAGCTGTTCGAGCACTTCATTCAACATCTCATCATGGATTTGCCTGTTTAGTGCTGAAATGAGTATGTCATCCAAATAACACACTACCCCTTCAATCCCTTGCAAAATTTGGTTCATCACCCCCTGGAATATGTTAGGAGCAGAAGTCACTCCAAATGATAGCCTACTGAACTGATATAGGCCTCAGTGAGTATTTATAGTCAAGCATGACTTGGACTCTTCATCTAACTCAAGTTGTAGGTAAGCGTTTGTTCGATCTAACTTCGAAAAGTTCTGCCCACCTGTCAACTTGTGAACATATCTTCCACTTTTGGCAATGTATTGGGTAGATTACACTCTAGAACTGGTGTAAGGGGTTTTAGATCGCAGAGGTTTCTCTCCCTAGAGGCCTCTCTCTCTTGCACAGTAAAACCGTGAGTGGTTCGACCCACTCGCCCCTTAGATTCTGTACTCTGGTCTTTGGGGCAGGAAATACAATGTAGAGAAAACTCTTATAGACCAAGTTTGATGAAACGAAATGGAATTTTATTGCATAATGTAAAACAAATCAAATGCAAGCAAATAAGAGGGTACATGGGAGGGAAAAACACAAACAAATCATAACGACACAATACTAACTAAGGCAAATACAGGCATATTATACTCTACAAAGATCATCATGAAATGGGGAAAACACACGGAACATCGAGGGACAACAACACATGTTAATTATACCCTTAAATGTCCACCCCCTTAAACCTATCTAGATCTGATTATGAAGGGCCAGAAACATGCTCACCAATCCAGCTAGGAAGTGTAAGGTTTTGAAACAGGTCTGCGTTTGATCCTTTCAGGCGTCCTGTCTCCACGTGGTTAGTGGAGACCCAGCGAGCTGCACCACACCTCTCTCCTGAGATGGGGGTCAGGGACGACTGGACACCGGCTGGTCTGGATGTCGGCGGGGTCGGGGATCGTCTGCTCGACCCCGGTCAGAGGAGACTCGGGCTGGCCCCCATCGTTTCTTCTGTCATTTTTTTATTGTCTCTTCTCCCGAGCCGGAGTGGGTCGATGGCCTCCCGTTTCGTCAATGGCCCAGGGTTGGTCGATGATCTCCCCATGTTTTACCTTGGGGCGGGACACTGGCTCGAACCATCTTCTTCTCCTTCTTCTAGCGATGACGCCACCGATACGATGGTAGCACCACGATGACTGCTTTTCTTTCTACCTCTGGGTTCCCAGATATACTTCCCATCAGAAGCCCTTATCTCGTGCCAAATCAGGTTAGTCTTTTGTTTTAATTTTGGCGGGCTGGGAGCACAACGGGGTAGTTATTATATTTTAAACTGTTCTTGGATGGCCGGTAACGGGCCATCTCTGGTCTGGAATGACCTTCATTGTTTTTAATGTCCTGGTGGTGTCCTTAACGGGTCCTTGATGCTCTTCTCATGAATATGAAACTGTTCCCTTTTGTCTGGGTAAATATTTAGATGGCCTTTATCTACAGGCTGTTCTTGACTGGATCTGCATCCAATCTATATGTATATGTGTGTGTCTGGTTTCGTTCTCTCAGAAACGGCTTCCAGAACTTACTGTGGGCTGAATCCACAAAGCTGTCTGAGGACTGCAGGAACCATTTTAAAGTGTCCCAATAAGTTGGTCATGGGGTCTGGTGGCCATTTTGAATGCCCCTTTTTCCTAGGCTTCTTTTAAAACAATCTTTAAAATCATGGCCTCTTCTGCCATTCGACCCTTTATAATATGAAGTTCAATTTTGCGAATCCTACACTCCCCTCTGATGATACTCTAACTTGCTTGAAGTATCATAATTCTGGGTGAGCAAAATTTTCTGACTTTCCATAATCAAACCATCCCCAGTATTTACCTATCTATGACCCCACGACACATGCATTTCCCATTTCAGAAAAACCTAGTGTTAATTCAGCATCTATAGATGGCAATAATTCAGATGTGAAATTTGACATACTCACTACCAGGCATGGAGGGGGGTCTAATACCCTTACATCACCTGGTGCATACGCACTATCTTTTAATAATAAAAACAAATCTAATAAACTTCAATAATAAAATAAAGTACACACACATGAAAATTAAATGCACATGAATGCATATCAAAATAATAGAGGAAGGAGGGAAAACTTTAACGTTATCCAGAGCAGCAAAAATCTAAACGGGTGTCTCTTCTTCTACCCGCACATAATGCTCCCTCCATTCCCCTCTGTTCTCATACTTTTGCAAATGTTTGAACTTTTTACAGTGTACAAACAGTAAATAAACTACAATGATAACCTGGCACACTACAAGAATGTGGGAGGCTATCCTAATCCAAGAAGGGACTTCTATATTAGTGAACAGGTCCCACCATGGTGGGGTCACTATATCCAATATGTCTGCCCCATCTCTAAAGTCTTCTGCTCCAGTGTATAGAAATGTTTCTGTGAAACAACAACGGCTTTTAATATCTTAGTGAGGTGTTCAGGGAGAAGGGGAATGACATATCCAAAATGTGCAACGAATCGCTACAGATCGGTGAAATTCTCTTTAACAGTGATGTGAACAGTGGAAGTTTCAGGAATGGGGACAATTCGCTCTTGGGCCACTTGAACTTCTGCCCTGGGCTTGAAACAGAAGCTGCTGTCACTAACCGGACAACAACCGTGCTGTCCATGTTGGTAGTGGGGCGCTGCAGTGGTGACACAGTATGTCCCACCTCCTATATATGCCACCTGCGGGGGTGCATGACCTTGTGCCACTGCCTCCATGGTGCAATTTATAGGCTCCGTGCCAGCAGTTATGAACCCACACTGTGGTTTTGAATGGGCATTCAAGTGCTGGGGACACAGGGTGATGTGTGCTCCCTGGCTCCGGCACCCCGAGAGGTTGGTACCCATCATTGCATGCTCCCATTGAATGATGTAAGGTGGGACCCCTGTGTAGCGAATGTGCGCACCCCCCTGAATGACTCCAATGTTCTCCACCCTGTATACCAGGGCGGGTTTAGCTGTCTTTCCTGTAGGATTCGCAAAATTCAACTTTACATTAATAAGGGTCAAATGGCAGAAGAGGCCATGATTTTAAAGACTGTTTTTAAAAGAAGCACAGAAAAAGGGGCATACAAAATGGCTGCCATACCACGTGACCGGCTTATTGGAACATTTTAAAATGGTTCCTGCGAATCCTCAGACAGCTTTGTGGATTCAACCCACAGTAAGTTCTGGAAGCCGTTTCTGAGAGAACGCAACCAGGCCCACACATATACATATGGATTAGATGCAGATCCAGTCAAGATCAGCCTGGAGACAGAGGCCATCTAAATGTTGACCCAGATAAAAAGGGGACAATTTCATATTCATGAGAACAGCGCCAAGGACTAGATAACGAGATCAGCAGGACATTAAAAACAATGAAGGTCATTCCAGACCAGAGATGGGCCTTTACCGGCCATCTAAAACATTTTAAAATATAATAACTACCCCGCTGTGCTCCCAGCCCGCCAAAAGTTAAACAAAGACTATCCTGATTTTAGGCAGGAAGGGGAAGGCTCTGAAGAAAAGGTATAATTGGAGGAGTCGGAGTTGGACAGTTACAGTTGGAGACACAGCTACACTCAGAGACACACGATCGAGAGGCAATGGGTGAAGAGGAGTCACTTTGGGAGAAGATCAGCAAACTCCTCTCCACCACCGGAGGAGGAAGAAGAATTAAGCCAACATCAAGAAGGCCGTTCGAAGCCAGCGTCCCGCCCCGGGGAAAAACATCAGGAGATCATCGACCATCCCTGGGCCATTGCTGAAACGAGAGGCCATCGACCCAACTTGGGAGAAGAAACAAAAAAATAAAACCCCGAGAGAAGAAACCTTCCAGCCACTCCGGCTCGGGAAGAGACGAAAATTAAAACTGAAGGAACCTATATGGAGACCAGCCCGAGGCTCCTCTGACCAGGGTCGAGCCGACGATCCCCGACCCCGCCGACAACCAGAACCAGCCGATGTCCAGCCGCCCCGACCCCCACCACAGGAGAGAGGTGTGGCGCAGCTCACAGGGGTTCCACGATCCACGAGGAGACGGGGCGCCTGAAGGGATCAAAAGACAGACTTGCTTTTAAATCCTTGCACTTCCTAGTTGGATTGGTGAGCATGTTTCTGGTTCTTCACAATCACATCTAGATAGGTTTAAGGGGGTGGACTTAAGGGCACAATTAACATGAGTTGTTGCCCCTCGATGTTCCGTGTGTTTCCTTATTTCATGATGATCTTTGTAGAGTATAAGATGCCTGTATTTGCCTTAGTTAGTATTGTGTCGTTATGATTTGTTTGTGTTTTTCCCTCCTATGTACTCTCTTATCTGCTTGCATTTGATTTATTTTTCCATATGCAATCAAATTTCATTTTTGTTTCATCAAACTTGGTCTACAAGAGTTTTCTCTACATTGTAGTTCCTGCCCCAAGTCCAGAGTATAGAATCTAAGGGGCGAGTGGGTCGAACCACTCAAGGTTTTTCTGTGCAAGAGAGAGAGGCCTCTAGAGAGAGAAACCTCTATGATCTAAAACCCCTTATAGAAAATGGCGACCGCGGCAGGACTCTGGCAGCAGGATTGCAATGTAGTAGATCCAAATTTGAATGGTCAAAATGCAATGGATGAGAGGATAGCGGATTATGGCCTAGAAATTCGGTTTTGGCGCAGCGAGGGCTTTAGCGCCGGAAGTTAGTGCCGGCGCTAAGTCCCCCTGCGCGCGCCAAAAATTCAGTAGCGCCGCGCCCAAACGGCTGCTGGCGCTACTGAGGGGTCTCAGCGCCTCAAAACTGGCGCCACGCGCCGCATTGCGGCGCTATTCCTGCGCTGCGGCGACTGCTGCGGTGCGGCAGGCTCGGGAAGTGCAGGCCTCCTCCTTCCGTTAAGGAGGAGCTGCCTGCACCCGGACGCGGCCCGCGATAATCTTTTTAAAAATGAGCCCGGCACCTCGGACAAGTGCCGGGCTTGCTTCTGTTCCGGGAGGGGGGGGAAGTCCGGGGAGGGAGCTGCGGCCAGGCGGCCGGCGGGAAAGCGGCCGGCCGCCGCGGGGCCTTTAATGCGCCGGCGCAAAGTTCTGTAAGGCACCTCTGCCAGAACGTTGCTTGCGGCTGCCACGGGCGAGGCGGCCGCAACTCAATTTCCGAGTTTGGGCGGGTTACCATGGCAACCGGGACGCTGCGCACACCGATGACGTCATCGGTGCCGGCGCAGCGCTACCGGCCTAATGCCGATTTAGGGCCCCTGTCAATTTCTAAACTGGCCATAACTTCGGCGCTAGGCCCTCTAGCGCCTCAAAAGCGGCGCTAAGGCCAGTGAATTTCTAGGCCTATGTCTTTGGCAAGTTAAATCTCACTAAACAGTGGATTTCCGATCTCTTACTGGATGGGCGTCCGGTGGACACAGCCATCAGGTGGACAGAGAGCAAAGAGCATAAGAAGTCAGTGGAGAAGGCAGTGTGGCTGATGTGTTACAAGAAACAAGTCCAGGTCTTGGACCGAGTCGTTGCAGCACAGGCAGCCAAGATCGCAACCCAGGCAGCAGAGATAGAGGAAAAGGCCATGGGAGGGGAAAAACTCATCACAGCGCTTCACGCACTGAATCAGGAACGCCAAGTGGTAGCTAGTCAACATCAGGCTAGGATAGAGTACCTGGAGTGCCAGGTTACTGAGGCAAAGATTAATGAAACGAGGATACGGGAGAAAAACGCCCGCCTCGCACAACAGCTAAGAGCGCAGGAGGAGAGAGTAGTGCAGGTTAAGGCAGCTTACAAGCTAGCCCTCGAGCACGGGTTTGAGAGCACAGACCACGGCCCCTGCCAAAAGACCATAGAGGACCTAAGAACGGCCCTGGTAAAGGCAAAAGGCATGGTGTGTCTCGTCAGCCCAAAAGCTAGTCACATGGACTTTTTAAAGGAATCAAAACAGCCGATTCCAGCTGAGGTAATTGTGGTACCAGCCACCGAGCCCTCAGCACCGCCGAGCTATAGTGAGACTTGGCCAGAAAAGGAGGGGGTAGTGAAAGAGGAGGTAGCCGAGGTGGAGTGTGAGGAAGAACCACTGGTAGCAAAGCCAGGACTGGCACCAATGTGTCCCGCTCGGCACCAGAGGTTTGGTCCCAACGCTGCCGATGGCGGTATCGGACCCCGCCAGAAACAGCTCGTGGTGCCCTACGCTGGCCCACAATTATGGTCCATGGTGAGCCACCTCGCACGACTCACCGTAAAGGGAGATCCCTCGATTCATTTCAGGGAGATAGAGGAAACAGCAGCCATTAATGACTGTGATGATCAAGAACAGGTGAAACTGTTACCTTTCTCCCTGGATTGCACAATCCTTCAGTGCCTCTCAGAGGATAGTAAGAGGGGAGGGGAAGGGTATACGGATCTCAGGGAGGAAGTTTTAGAAGTAATGGGAGTGGACGACGGTAGTCCGTTCGACATTGTAGAAGAGACCGTGCAGCTATCTGGAGAAACCCCACGGGTTTTCGCAGAAAGGCTGTGGCCAGTGTATCGACGCAGCTGTCCGGGTATGCCTGAACGGGCTGCAATGAGCGACGAACAGCAGGTTCATTGGCTCCGTTGCTTGGTTACCAACAGCTTGCCAGAGATACGGGCCCTAGCCAGGTCATGGTTTGATCCCCAAGGTCCCGGTGTCACGGAGGAGACGGTGCTCCGTCAGCTAAATGTTGCGTACAAGAACTGTAGAGGTCAGGAAACACCTCCCCAGAAGGGAAAGGTGCGTGAGGCAAAACCCGCAGCCCCAAGCAAGAAGGAGTGGCGTCAGGAGGGGAATCGCCCTGTCCAAGCCAAGCTCAATTGCTATGGGTGTGGGAAGGATGGACATTGGCGCAAGGACTGTAGAAATCCGTGGAAGGATAATAAAGGGAGATTTCCCGCAGCCCAAGCCCAAGCCCAGACCGCCGCCCCAGCACCAGCCCAAACCCAAGCCGTAGCTCCTGCCCCAGCACAAGGAGCTGGTGCAGGTATGGATCCCGCTGCGATTGAATCAATCATAGAGACAATGCGGTCGCTGATGATTTCGCAGGGGAAAATAGCCGTCACCACTGGTCTTGTTGCTCCCGAGCCCCGACCGCTGTGCCCAAGTGACTACAGTCGGCGCAGCCCATCTACCTGTGTGCGCTGCGATATGATGTATGGAGACGACCCCTCATGGAGATGGAAGTGGAGGAGGTGAAAGGGACCTATCTGTTGGATACAGGAGCATCGTGCACCGTAATCCACGCAGATAACCCCACCGCCTCGCCTCTGTCCACTGGGGTCCCATACCTTCTGTCGGGGTTCACGGGCGAAGAACAGGCTGGCGCACATTCCCTTCCCCTCTTCATTCGTTTAGGACCACTCCGCACCACGTGGAAGTGTACACTAATGAAGTGGGAGGTGGGAGGTGGAACGGGAGTCCTGGGGTCTGATTTCTTGGTGGCCCACAGGATCCACGTGGACCTGAGAAATCATTGTCTCTGGGAGCGGGTACGAGTGTGAAGGAGATAGAGAGTGTTAAGTAAAACCCTATGAAGGCGTGGGTTGGCCAGCGAGAAGTAAAATTTTTCAGTCTAACCCTATGCGCTGGCGAGAGAGCCGTAGGCCAGGATGATAGACCGGAATCAGTGGAAAATCCACCGGTCTATGCCACTCGCACAGTGAAGTTGCCCCGGCGCACCAAATGGTTTCACATCAATCAGTGCAAACTGTTTAAACCGGGTGCAAGAGCATCAGCAACCGAAGCCAGGTCTGAGGGTAAAGATCCTCAGACTGAGGCGCGCGATGAGTCACAGACCACACAAGCTGGCGTTGTAGCCTGCTTGGAAGGAGAAGCTGTCCCGCCCACCTGGGGGGAGGTTTCCCCGATGGCCTAGGACTCGGACGAGGAGGGGCCCGAACAACAAGGTCGCGCCCTCGACACGATTCTGGAGGAGGGGAGTCGGAGGACGGATGTCCCGCCATCGACTCGAGCGTGGGGGAGGTAGAAATTGGGGGCAGAGATCCTCCACCTGTAGGGACAGGTGAGGAGGAGCCCTCTGCCACTGACCCAAATCCGGAAGGGGCGGAGCCTGAGGGGAGGGAGCCGAAGCCCACAGTCGTGGAAGAGCCACGGGCTGTGAGAGTTAATTTCCCACCCGAAGGTCCACTCGCCAAGGGAGCCTGCCCGAATCCCAAAGGGGCGGAGCCTGAGGGAAGGGAGCCGAAGCCCACAGTCGTGGAAGAGCCACGGACTGTGAGAGCTAAGGTCCCACCCAAAGGTCCACTCGCTAAGGGAGCCACGCCCAAAGTACCTTTTCGCAGGTCGACTCGTACGCCTCAGCCAGTAAAACCTTGGCCCGAGTCCCCCGCTCCCAGTAAATGCCGACCTGAGAAATCCTTGACAAAACGCAGTCCCCGATTAACAGCAAAAGGCTGTGGGGAACCCAAGCCACAGGTCACTGCAGCCCCGCCACAGGGAGCGGCGAGCTGCAGTCCAATCAGGGATTAGACAAGCCGCCCGGGGATGGGTGGTGCTGTACATAAGTTAAGTTTAAGTTTAAGTTTAAGGTGTGTAAATATTAAAATGATTAGAGTTTAAGTAGTTTTAAATCTACCCAGTATGTGTGTAGTTTTGGATCGAGGTCGAAAGACCCGATCATGCCGTCACCTAAGCCAGAATCTCTCGGGAGCCTGGCTTTACTGTGTGATTTGTTGCAGGACCCAGGAGAAAGATGAGAGGGATCCTCGTCGCGTTCATGACTATCGGGTGGAGCTGGGCCTATTGGGGCCGCACTAAGGGCTCCACCATATATGGGTGCTCTGGAGACAGACGCCCCATTGCGACTGACGGAATCGGCCCACGGGACGCTGAAGAGACTGCTGCCTACTTCCATGAAGGAAGATGGCCAGGCTGGCTGGGGTCGAACTCTACTGAATACTCCAGCCAGACGGGGTTTGCGTACATCTCTGATGTGCCCCAGGGTGCGGATCATTGCACCCAGGATCAGCGTCACCGTGGGAAAGAAGATTTGCTTGAACTGTCTGGGACATGTACTTTTGGATCGTTGGTGGTGGCTGCGCAAGTTGAGCAGCACCATGAAGAACTATACTGTGGAGTGGGAGAGACTGGGTAACAACACCCATCGGATGATTACGGGAACTCATAGGGGGTTGAGTGTCTGTTGGGACAAATGGTGGGAACCAGATGAGGGGATCTACATCTGTATGTGGGGTTCAGAACGCGCTTGCCCCACAGGCGTCTCCATCTTTTTCCAAAGACAGTGGCAGGATGCTGGACAAGGAATGAGGTGGGACGTCAGCACACGGGCGTGCGGAGTCCCTTACTCTCAGATCCCAGTAAACGCCACTGAGCTCATCACCCGACACCGCAAGCCCCTGCCCACAATTCCAGTAGCTAAAGCCCTCAACGAAGGGTACCCCACCACGACAAAGGGACCCGGGAACGGATTGCTATTGGTACCCACAGGTCAGGTACTGTGCCAAGGGGTCCACTATGCGGTGGCTTCGGTGATTTTAAACCTCACCGAGGTACGATTGCCAGAGTAGTGCCCCAGGGAAACGGAGCAATTATACCAGGTCTTGTTAACAAACATGTTTAAACAGTTTTACGAATTCGACTTTGCCGATGTCGACAGAGCCGAATTGTACACCACACCACATGAGGTCTTGGACAGAATAGGGAGACAAAGAAGGGGTGGAGTAAATGATATTTTCACAGCTTTTAATACAGGAACTTCCGTCATCAACACACTGGATGATGTGGAGCTGCAAACCCAGATCAATGGTTTAAAAACACAGTTAAGAAAGATACTGACTGGTGAGAATAAGGTGGTGGGTTCTGAGTTACATGAGGACCAGACCATGACACTACACTTAAAAGAGATAATAGCTGAGCTGGAGAAACACGCCAGAACTTTAAATGCCCTCATTAGGGAGGATCGGAATGCGTCCGATCAGGCTGCACAGAACGAAGCTTGTGTGCTATACGGGGCGTGGTTACTGGGCGAGGGCCGCAGTAATCTGGAGGACTTAAAGCAAGGTTTAGTCCCCTCCTGGATCAGCAACAAGCACCTCGCAGCCCTCCACCCTTT
The DNA here is from genome assembly GCF_052327205.1 of Somniosus microcephalus. Taxonomy (NCBI): domain Eukaryota; kingdom Metazoa; phylum Chordata; class Chondrichthyes; order Squaliformes; family Somniosidae; genus Somniosus; species Somniosus microcephalus. The sequence continues at coordinate 244,496,346 of NC_140987.1, forward strand.
TGAGAATGCATTGAGTCCGTGCCAGCTCAGACTAGCTTCAGAGGCCTACCCAGTCCCAGTGGACTGTGGACGGTCTAATCACACCATTATGGGTAAAGTGGTAAGAATGCCAGTGATGGGAAAGACAGCAAAACCCGCCCCGGTATACAGGGTGAAGAACATTGGAGTCATTCAGGGGGGTGTGCACATTCGCTACACGGGGGTCCCACCTTACGTCATTCGATGGGAGCATGCAATGACGGGTACCGACCTCTCGGGGTGCTGGAGCCGGGGAGCACACATCATCCTGTGTCCCCAGCACTTGAATGCCCATTCAAAACCACAGTGCGGGTTCAGAACTGCTGGCGCGAAGCCTATAAATTGCACCATGGAGGCAATGGCACAAGGCCATCTGCCCCCGCAGGTGGCATATATAGGAGGTGGGACCTACTGTGTCACCACTGCAGTGCCCCACTACCAGCATGGACAGCACGGTTGGTGTGCGGTTAGTGACAGCAGCTTCTGTTTCAAGCCCAGGGCAGAAGTTCAAGTAGCCCAAGAGTGAATTGTCCCCATTCCTGAACCTTCCACTGTTCACATCACTGTGAAAGAGAATTTCACTGATCTGCACCGATTCGTTACACACTTTGGATATATCATTCCCCCTCTCCCTGAACACCTCACCAAGATATTAAAAGCCGTTGTTGTTTCACAGAAACACTTCTACACACTGGAGCAGAAGATTCTAGAGATAGGGGCAGATATATTGGATATAGTGACCCCACCATGGTGGGACCTGTTCACTAATATAGAAGTCCCTTCCTGGATTAGGTTTGCCTCCCACGTTCTTGTAGTGTGCCAGGTTGTCATTGTAGTTTATTTACTGTTTGTACACAGTAAACAGGTCAAACATTTGCAGAAGTATGAGAATAGAGGGTAATGGAGAGAGCATTATGTGCGGGTAGAAGAAGAGACACCCGTTTAGGTTTTGCTGCTTTGTATAAAGTTAAAATTTTCCCTCCCTCCTCTGTATTATTTTTGATATGTATTCATGTACTCTTGAATTTTTCGTGTATGTGCTTTATTTTTATTATTGCATTTGAATTAGATGTGATGTTTTTATTAGAAGGTAATGTGTATGCACTAGGTGATGTAGGGGTATAAGGACCCCCTCCACACCTGGAAGTAAGTTGTTAGATTTTAACTCCAAGGTATTGCCATCTATAGATACTTAATGTACACTAGATTTTTCTGAAATGGGAAATGCATGTGTCATGGGGTCATAGATAGGTAAATACTGGGGATGGTTTGATTGTGGAGAGTCAGAAAATTTTGCTCACCCAGAATTATGATACTTCAAGCAAGTCACAGTATCATCAGGGGGGAGTGTAGGATTCGCAAAATTGGACTTTATATTAATAAGGGTCAAATGGCAGAAGAGGCCGTGATTTTAAAGACTGTTTTAAAAGAAGCCCAGAAAAAGGGTCATACAAAATGGCCACCATACCACGTGACCAGCTTATTGGGACACTTTAAAATGGTTCCTGCGCAACCTCAGACAGCTTTGTGGATTCAACCCACAGCAAGTTCTGGAAGCCGTTTCTGAGAGAACGAAACCAGACCCACACAGATGCATATGGATTAGATGCAGATCCAGTCAAGATCGGCCTGGAGACAGAGGCCATCTAAATGTTGACCCAGACAAAAGGGGACATTTTCATATTCATGAGAACAGCACCCAGGACTAGATAACGAGATCAGCAGGACATTAAAAACAAAGGAGGTCATTCCAGACCAGAGATGGGCCTTTACCGGCCATCGAAAACATTTTAAAATATAATAACTACCCTGCTGTGCTCCCAGCCCGCCAAAAGTAAAACAAAGACCAACCTGATTTTGGGCGGGAGACGGAAGTTTCTGGGAGAAAGGTATATCTGGAAGACTTTTCGGCAGTTGGGACAAGCTTGGAGACAGTTGGAGCTGGAGTGCGAGTTTCGAATCCGCACACTCAGAAGAAGAAGCAGGCACTCGCAGGAGGAAGAAGAAAGCCAACATCAAGAAGGCCGTCTCGAAGCCGGCGTCCTGCCCTGGGGAAACACATCGGGAGATCATCGACCATCCCCGGGCCGTTGCCGGAACGAGAGGCCATCGACCCAACTTGGTCCCAAGAGAAGAAACCTTCCAGCCACCCCGGCTCGGGAGAAGAGATAAAAAACTGAAGAAGTGATGGGAGCCAGCCCAAGGCTCCTCTAACCAGGGTCGAGCCGACGATTCTCGACCCCGCCGACATCCAGGCCCGCTGGTGTCCAGCCACCCCCGACCCCCACCTCAGGAGAGAGGTGTGGCGCAGCTCGCAGGGGCTCCACGATCCACGTGGAGACGAAACGCCTGAAAGGACCAAACACAGACTCGATTTCAAAACCTTGCACTTCCTAGTGGGATTGGTGAGCATGTTTCTGGCCCTTCACAATCAGATCTAGATAGGTTTAATAAGGGGGTGGATTTAAGGGTACAATTAACATGAGTTGTTGTCCCTCGATGTTCCGTGTGTTTCCTTATTTCATGATGATCTTTGTAGAGTATAAGATGCCTGTATTTGCCTTAGTTAGTACTCTGTCATTATGATTTCTTTTGTGTTTTTCCCTCCCATGTACTCCCTTATCTGCTTGCATTTGATTTGATATTTTTCCTTATGCAATAAAATTTAATTTTGTTTCATCAAACTTGGTCTACAAGAGTTTTCTCTACATTGTAGTTCCTGCCCCAAGTCCAGAGTATAGAATCTAAGGGGCGAGTGGGTTGAACCACTCAAGGTTTTACTGTGCAAGAGAGAGAAGCCTCTAGAGAGAGAAACCTCTGCGATCTAAAACCCCTTACATTCCCATCACCGGCATTCTTACCACTATATCCATAATGGTGTAGTTAGACCATCCACAGTCCACGGGGACTGGGTAGGCTTCTGAAGCTAGTCTGAGCTGACACGGACTCAATGCATTCTCAAAAGGGTGGAGGGCTGCGAGGTGCTTGTTGCTGATCCAGGAGGGGACTAAACCTTGTTTCAAATCCTCCAGGTTACTGCAGCCCTCGCCCAGTAACCACGCCCCGTATAGCACACAAGCTTCGTTCTGTGCAGCCTGATTGGACGCATTCCGATCCTCCCTGATGAGAGCATTTACCTTTTTCACGTGTTTCTCCAGCTCAGCAATAATTTTTTTTTAGTGTAGTGTCATGGCCTGGTCCTCATGTAACTCAGAACCCACTACCTTGTTCTCGTCAGTCAGTATCTTTCTTAACTGTGTTTTCAAACCATTGATTTGGGTTTGCAGCTCCACATCATCCAGTGTGTTGATGACGGAAGTTCCTGTATTAAAAGCTGTGAAAATATCATTTACTGCACCCCTTCTTTGCCTCCCTATCCTGTCCAAGACCTCATGCGGTGTGTTGTACAGTTCGGCTCTGTCGATATCGGCAAAGTCAAATTCGTAAAACTGTTTAAACATGTTTGTTAACAGGACCTGGTACAATTGTTCCGTTTCCTTGGGGCACCACTCAGGCAAGCGCACCTCGGTGAGGTTTAAAATCACTGAAGCCACTGCGTAGTGTACCCCTTGGTATAGTACCTGACCTGGGGGTACTAATACCAATCCGTTCCCGGGTCCCTTGGTAGTGGTGGGGCACCCTTCCTTGCGGGCTTTGGCTACCGGAATCGTGGGCAGGGGTCTGCGGGGGCGGGTGATGAGCTCGGTGGCGTTTACTTGGATCTGAGAGTATGGGACTCCGCACGCCCGTGTGCTGACGTCCCACCTCATTCCTCTCCCAGCACCTTGCCACTGCCTTTAGAAAAAGATCGAGACGTCTGTGGGGCAAGCGCGTTCTGAACCCCACATACAGATGTAGATCCCCTCACCTGGTTCCCACCATTTGTCCCAGCAGACACTCAACCCCCCATCAGTCCCCGTAATAGTCCGATGGGTATTGTTACCCAATCACTCCCACTCGACCGTGGAGTTCTTCATGGTGTTGCTCAACTTGCGCAGCCACCACCAGCGATTCAAAGGTACATGTCCATTGCAAACCAGGCAAATCTTCTTCCCGACGGTGACGTTTATTCTGGGTGCAATGATCCGCACCCTGGGGCACATCAGAGATGTCTCTCTGTATGCAAGCCCCGTCTGGCTGGAGTATTCAGTAGAGTTCGACCCCAGCCAGCCTGGCCATCTTCCTTCATGGAAGTAGGCAGCAGTCTCTTCAGCGTCCCGCGGGCCGGTTCCGTCGATCGCGATGGGGCCTCTGTTGCCAGAGCACCCATAGATCGTGGAGTCCTTGGTGCGGCCCCGATAGGCCCAGCTCCACCCGATTACCACGACCGCGATGAGGATTCCTCTCGTCATCCTTTTGGTTCCTGTAACAAAATTAAACGATATAGCCAGGCTCCCGAGAGATTCTGGCTTAGGTGAAGGCATGATCGGGTCTTTCGACCTCGATCCAAAACAATACACATACTGGGCAGATTCCAAAACTACTTAACACTACTCACTTTAATATTTACACAACTTAAACTTAAAACTTAAACTTATGTACAGTGCCGCCCGTCCCCGGGTGGCTTGCCTAATCCCTGTTTGGGCCGCGGCTTGCCGCTCCTTGTGGTGGGGCTGCAGTGACCTGTGGCTTGGGTTCCTCGCAGCCTTTTGCAGTCAACTGGGGACTGCGTTCTGCCAGGGGTTTCCCAAGTCTGCGTTTACTGAAGGTGGGGGAATCGGGCCAGGGCTTCCTTGGCTGGGGCGCCCGAGGCGACCTGCAAGGGGGTGCCTTTAGTGAGGCTCCCGTAGCGAGTGGACATTTGGGTGGGACCTTGGCTCTCACAGCCTGTGGCTCCTCCACGACTGCCGGCTTCGGCTCCCTTCCCTCAGGCTCCGCCCCTTTGGGATTTGGGTCTGTGGCAGACAACTCCTCCTCACCTGTCCCTACAGGTGGAGGATCTCCGCCCCCAATTTCTACCTCCCCCAAACTTGAGTCGAGGGCGGGATCTCCGTCCTCCGACTCCACCTCCTCCAGAATCGTATCAAGGGCGTGGCCCAGCTGTTCGGGCTCCTCGGCTCCGATAGCGTTCGGATCAGGGGGAGGGCCTTGATCTTCGGGTTCCTCCTCGTCCGAGTCCCAGGCCATTGGGGAAACCTCCCAGGTGGGCGGGACAGTTTCTCCCCTCAAGCAGGCTGCTGCTCCAGCTTGTGACTCACTGCACGCCTCAGGCTGAGGATCTTTACCCTCAGACCTGGCTTCGGTTGCTGGCTCTATGGCACCCGGCTTAAACAGTTTGCACTGGTCATGAACCATTTTACAAACCCTTAGCTGACCCTCTAAACTGCCAGCCCTCGCTGTTAACCTAGCGTTCTCCTCCCTTAAAGCCTGCTCAACCAACTTAGCCTCCGCAACCTGGCACCGCAGTTATTCCTCCATTTTACAGGAGGTCTCTTCCTGTGCACGTCTTTCTAGAGGACACAGGTCGACAGTGTAAGATTCGAAAATTTTCAGCAAAAATCACGCAAGAAAACTGGATAAAATAAGACTGTTTATTGACCAAAGTAAGCTTGCACAGAAAAACCTTTGATAAAAGGGCATACAAAATGGCCGCCAGGCCCCGTGATCAGTTTCTGAACCAGTTTATTTCTGTTACTGCAAGCTAGACAGGCTTGTGGATTGAAGACAGTAAACCCGCGAAAGCCAGTATCTGGGAACCGAAACTCAGAGCAACAGCATACATATTCAATGGATTATAAGTACAGGATGGGGCCCATCAAGATATGGGCGGACAATGTAAAAACACTTATACCCATTTATTGTACAAAGGAAAAACCGTTTAGCAGCCATCAAGGAAAATGTCCGGACCGATCAATATGCGAACCGAGCCGCGGTGACAATGCAAAGGACATTAACAGACATTATCGGCCAGGAAGGCCAGTTCAAGTTATCACCGGCTCCGTTACAAGACAAAGCGCCCCTGCAGAGATCTCTGCCCGCCAAAATTAATACAAAGACAGGACTATGATTTGGCAGGAGATAAGACTGTCCCAAAAGAGTATAACTATGGATTGAAAGTCCATCTAAGTTACTTCTTCACTGCTACGGCTTCTTGTTGGGCGACTTCAGGCTTCCATTTCTTCAAGAACTTTCTTCTACGAGGAACGAACGAAGGGCGGACGGTGCCCGGATCGGCGCCTCTTCCACTTCGGCAGATCGATGAAAACGTTTTTGTCTTTTTAAAGACGGACGGTTTCGGAAAAAGGACAACGTGGCCGGTGTTCAGCCAAACAAGGCTCGGCCATGACGAGAAGACGACAAGGGTGGCCCGGGTACTGGGGTCGGGAGATCATCGACGACCCAGGCCGACGGAGAAGAAACCCTCTGGAGAACCGGCGATCGATGCCACAAGATTCTCCCATGTGCATAACCTGCATCTAGGTCTACTCCACGAACAAAAATCCACGACAGGCCTAGTGGATCTCAACCTTGACGAGCGCTCATCGAGGCTGGGTCTACCCCACCGCCTCGAGGGAGGAGAGAATATCGACTGCGCCAGAAGCTTCCAATCCACGTGACGACGGGAAGCGGTGTCAAAAAGGCTGCGAACCCCTTTTCGCGATTTCGAGAGTGGTGAGCATGATCCCAAGTTCCCCAGGTCGAAACTTAGTTTAGGTATAGGGGAGGGAGTTAAGGGAAATCGTAATGTGTTTCCCCTTTTACGATGTGCCGTGTGTTCCCCATTTCCATAGAGTCAAGTTCATAAATTTGTGCATGATTGTAGTTACTTTAATCTGTGCCTATGACATGTATTTTGTAATGCTTCAAACTGTTCAAAAATAAAAGCATCCATTTCGTGCTATTCAGCCTGGTCTATTGAGTCCTCTTCTCTGCACTACTGTTCTCTGCATCTAAGTCCAAGGTCTAGAACCGTAGGGGGGGTGGGTCGAACCACTCAAGGGTAATTCTTGCACGAAGCCTGGCAGGGGGCCAGAACGGGCAAGAGAGCAGGAAAAAACCCCCTACAACAGGCTGCGCTGGCTCTAGCCACTTGGGTACAGGAGTTGGGGTTTCGGGAACGACAAGACCAGTAGCGGCGGTTTTCTTCCCCTGCGCGATCATCAGAGACCGCATTCTCTCTATGATTGATTCTATCGCAGCGGGATCCATAGCTGCACCAACTCCTTGTGCTGGGGCAGGAGCTACGGCTTGGGTTTGGGCTGGTGCTGGGGCGGCGGTCTGGGCTTGAGCTTGGGCTGCGGGAAATTTTCCCTTATTCCATGGATTTCTACAGTCCTTGCGCCAATGTCCATCCTTCCCACACCCGTAGCAATTGAGCTTGGCTTGGACAGGGCGATTCCCCTCCTAACGCCACTCCTTCTTGCTTGGGGCTGCCGGTTTTGCCTCATGCACCTTTCCCTTCTGGGGAGGTGTTTCCTGACCTCTACAATTCTTATACGCAACGTTGAGCTGGCGGAGCACCATGTCCTCCGTGACACCGGGACCTTGGGGATCAAACCAAGATCTGGCTAGGGCCCGTATCTGTGGCAAGCTGTTGGTAACCAAGCAACGGAGCCAATGAACCCACTGTTCGTTGTTCATTGCAAACCGGCCAGGCATGCCCGGACAGCTGCGTTGATACACTGGCCACAGCCTTTCTGCGAAAACCCGTGGTGGTTCTCCAGATAGCTGCACAGTCCCTTCCACACGGTCAAACGGACTACCGTCGTCCACTCCCGTTACTTCTAAAACTTCCTCCGAGATCCACATACCCTTTCCGTCCTCTCTTGCACTCATCCGAGAGGCACTGAAGGATTGTGCAATCCAGGGAGAAAAGCAACATTTTTGCCTGTTCCTGATCATCACAGTCATTAATGGCTGCTGTCTCCTCTATCTCCCTGAAATGAATCGAGGGATCTCCCTTTACTGTGAGTCTTGCAAGGTGGCTCACCATGGACCTTAATTGCTGGGCAGCGTAGGGCACCACGAGCTGGTTCTGGTGGGGTCCGGCATCGCCATTTGCGGCGTTGGGACCGAACCTCTGGTGGCGAGCAGGACACATTGGTGCCGGTCCTGGCTTTGCTACCAGTGGCTGTTCTTCCTCACATTCCACCTCGGCTACCTCCTCTTTTACCACCCCAAGTTTTTCCGGCCAAGCCTCACTGTAGCTCGGCGGTGCTGAGGGCTCGGTGGCTGGTGCCACAACTACTTCAGCTGGAATCGGCTGTTTCGATTCCTTTAAAAAGTCCATGTGACTGGCTGTCAGGCTGACGAGACACACCATGCCTCTTGCCTTAACCAGGGCCGTTCTCAGGTCCTCTATGGTCTTTTGGCAGGGGCCATGGTCTGTGCTCTCAAACCCGTGCTCGAGGGTTAGCTTGTAAGCTGCCTTAACCTCCACTACTCTCTCCTCCTGCGCTCTTAGCTGTTGTGCGAGGCGGGCATTTTTCTCCTGTATCCTCGTTTCATTGATCTTTGCCTCAGTAACCTGGCACTCCAGGTACTCTATTCTAGCCTGATGTTGACTAGCTACCACTTGGCGTTCCTGATTCAGCGCGTGAAGCGCTGTGATGAGTTTTTCCCCACCCATGGCCTTTTCCTCTATCTCTGCTGCCTGGGTTGTGATCCTGGCTGCCTGTGCTGCAACGACTCGGTCCAAGATCTGGACTTGTTTCTTGTAGCACATCAGCCACACTGCCTTCTCCACTGACTTCTTATGCTCTTTGCTCTCTGTCCACCTGATGGCTATGTCCACCGGATGCCCATCCAGTAAGAGATCGCAAATCCACTGCTTAGTAAGATTTACTTTACCAAAGACATAATCTGCTATCCTCTCATCCATTGCATTTCGGCCATTCAAACTTGGATCTACTACATTGCAATCCTGCTGCCAGAGTCCTGCCACGGTCGCAATTTCCTGTAAGGGGTTTTAGATCGCAGAGATTTCTCTCTCTAGGGGCCTCTCTCTTGCACAGTAAACCGTGAGTGGTTCGACCCACTCGCCCCTTAGATTCTGTAATCTGGACCTTGGGGCAGGAACTACAATGTAGAGAAAACTCTTATAGACCAAGTTTGATGAAACGAAATGGAATTTTATTGCATAATGTAAAACAAATCAAATGCAAGCAAATAAGAGGGTACATGGGAGGGAAAAACACAAACAAATCATAACGACACAATACTAACTAAGGCAAATACAGGCAATATTGTACTCTACAAAGATCATCATGAAATGGAGAAAACACACGAACATCGAGGACAACAACTCATGTTAATTATACCCTTAAATGTCCACCCCTTAAACCTATCTAGATCTGATTATGAAGGGCCAGAAACATGCTCACCAATCCAACTAGGAAGTGTAAGGTTTTGAAACAGGTCTGCGTTTGATCCTTTCAGGCGTCCTGTCTCCACATGGTTAGCGGAGCCCCAGCGAGCTAGGTAACTGGGCTGCTGCTAAGCTCCTCACCCACCCCCACCTCCCCCGCCCCCGGCCGTGTCATGTTACCCAGGGCAACGCAGCAGGAGCAGGTGAGACGCGGCGTCTCTGTTCCGCGCTCGGCGGGGGGGGGGGGGGGCGGGGCTCGGCCGCCGGCCGTCTCTCAGAGCCGCAATCGGGCTCGGCGGGGGGGGCGGGGCTCGGCCGCCGGCCGTCTCTCAGAGCCGCAATCGGGCTCGGCGGTGGGGGGGGGGGGCGGGGCTCGGCCGTCCGGCCGTCTCTCAGAGCCGCAATCGGGCTCGGCCGGGGGGGGGGGCGGGGCTCGGGCCGCCGGCCATCTCTCAGAGCCGCAATCGGGCTCAGCTGGGGAGGGGGCGGGGCTCGGCCGCCGGCCGTCTCTCAGAGCCGCAATCGGGCTCAGCCGGGGGGGGGGGGCGTGGCTCGGTCGCCGGCCGCCTCTCAGAGCCGCAATCGGGCTCGGCCGGGGGGTGGGGGCGGGGCTCGGCCGCCGGGCCGTCTCTCAGAGCCGCAATCGGCTCAGCCGGGGGGGGGCGTGGCTCGGCCGCCGGCCGCCTCTCAGAGCCGCAATCGGGCTCGGCCGGGGGGGGGCGGGGCTCGGCCGCCGGCCGTCTCTCAGAGCCGCAATCGGGCTCGGCCCGGGGGGGGGGGCGGGGCGGGGCTCGGCCGCCGGCCGTCTCTCAGAGCCGCAATCGGGCTCAGCCGCCGGCCGTCTCTCAGAGCCGCAATCGGGCTCGGCGGGGGGGGCGGGGCTCGGCCGCCTGCCATCTCTCAGAGCCGCAATCGGGCTCGGCCGGGGGGGGCGGGGCTCGCCGCCTGCTGTCTCTCAGAGCCGCAATCGGGCTCGGCCGGTGGGGGGGCGGGGGCTCGGCGGAGCGGGGCTCTTGGCCGGGGGGGCGGGGCTCGGAGAGCGGGGGCTCTCGGGCTGGGCCCCCCCGCCCCTTCCCCCCGCCCCCCCCCCTTCCGCCCCCCCCCTTCCCCCCCCGCCCCCCCTTCCCCTTCCCGCCCCCCCCCCCACCCCCTTCCCCTTCCCGCCCCCCCGCCCCCCTTCCCTTCCCCGCCCCCCCCCTTCCCCCCCTTCCTCCCCCCCACCCCTTCCCCCTCCCTTCCCCCCGCCCCTTCCCCCCCTCCCTTCCCCCCTGCCCCTTCCCCCCTCCTTCCCCCTGCCCCTTCCCCCCCTCCCTTCCCCTCCCCCCTTCCCCCCTCCCTTCCCCCCTGCCCCCCCTTCCCCCCCTCCCTTCCCCCCTTCCCCCCCGCCCTTCCCCCCTCACTTCCCCCCCGCCCCTTCCCCCCCCGCCCATTCCCCCCCTCCCTTCCCCCCGCCCCTTTCTCCCCCCTCCCCTTCCCCCCCGCCCTCCCTTTCCCCCCCCGCTCTCTTCCCCACCCGCTCTCTTCCCCCCACCCGCTCTCTTCCCCCCACCCGCTCTCTCTCTTCCCCCAGTCGCTCTCTCTCTTCCCCCAGTCGCTCTCTCTCTTCCCCCCAGTCGCTCTCTCTCTTCCCCCAGTCGCTCTCTCTCTACCCCCCAGTCGCTCTCTCTCTTCCCCCCCAGTCGCGCCTCTCTCTCTCTCTTCTCCACCCCCACCCCCCCCAGTCGCTCTCTCTCTCTCTCTCTTCCAACAACAACATGCCTCGAAAAAAGCCTCGGCACCGCCGAGCACTTCCGCTAGTTATTATATACATCAGTAGTCCACCAGGAGGCTCTATTACACAAAGATACAATTTTAGTTCAACAGATGCCTCTAGGATTTTATTTTAATCATGAAAAGAATAGAAAAATTTGATGCATCACCTGCTATCCCTTACTACAGCATAATACTATTAATACCACCACAAAAAACTGCCAATAAAATCTGTGGGAAAAAAGTCAAACTCCATGAGCAGCCATGTGTACCCAACATTTCAGGTAAAAGAATTTCTGTTGCCCTCTGTTTCAAATCTCTTACATTTAATCTCGTCTCTCTGGCTCCTCATTCTAGATCCCTCAACTACTGGAAACAGTCTGCTTCTATCTAGCCTGTCCTGTCCTATAATAATGTTTTAACATTTCAATCACAATGCCCAGTTATCAGCATTGTTATAACAAAAATGCGCCAATTTTTCAAGTCTTTCTTCGTATTTGTATTTCCTCATACCAGGCAGCATCCTAGTGAAACTACATTGTACTCTGTCTAAAGCCTTCCTGTAGTTATCAGCCCAATACTACACACAATACTCTCAGGTCTCATTAAGGTTTTTAGATATGCTCAACATTACATCTTAGCTTTATATTCTATACCTCTTGTGATAAAACCTAGAATTAAATTTTTAAGGGCCACTGGAGACACTGCCTTTGATAACCTGTGAGTTTGTACCCCCAAATCTCTCTGCTCGTCCATTACACCGAGCCTACTTCCATTCAGAGTATAATTACTGCTGGGGATTTTTTTAACCAAAATACATCACCTCACACTTATGGAAATTGAATTCCATCTGCCATTTTTTAGCCCGATCATTATACCTCTTATTTTGGTATCATCTGCCAATTTAGTCACCATTCCCTCTAGGCCAATATCCAAATTATTGATGTACACAGTGATTAGAAATGGTCCCAGAACTAAACATAAGAACATAAGAAATAGGAGCAGGAGTAGGCCATTCGGCCCCTCGAGCCTGCTCTGCCATTCAATGAGATCATGGCTGATCTTCTACCTCAACTCCACTTTCCTGCATCATCCCCATATCCCTTGATTCCCCTAATATCCAAAATCTATCAATCTCTGTCTTGAATATACTCAACGACAGAGCCTCCACAGCCCTCTGGGTAGAGAATTCCAAAGACTCACCACCCTCTGAGTGAAGACATTTCTCCTCATCTCAGTCCTAAATGACCGACCCTTATTCTGAGACTGTGACCCCTGGTTCTAGGCTCCCCAGCCAGAGGAAACATCCTCCCAGCATCTATCCTGTCAAGTCCTGTAAGAATTTTGTATGTTTCAATGAGATCACCTCTCATTCTTCTAAACTCTAGAGAATATAGGGCCTAGTCTACTCAATCTCTCCTCATAGGACAATCCCGCCCAGGAATCAGTCTGGTGAACCTTTGTTGCATTCCCTCTATGGCAAGTATATCCTTCCTTAGGTAAGGAGACCAAAACTGTACACAATATACCAGGTGTGGTCTCACCAGGGCCCTATATAATTGCAGTAAGACATCTTTACTCTTATACTCAAATCCTTTTGTAATAAAGGCCAACATACCATTTGCTTTCTTAATTGCTTGCTGTACCTGCATGTTAACTTTCAGTGATTCATGTACAAGGACACCCAGGTCCCTCTGAACACTAACATTTCCCAATCTCTCACCATTTAAAAAATCTTTTCTATTTTTCCTACCAAAGTGGATAACTTCACATTTCTCCACATTATATTCCGTTTGTCATGTTCTTGCCCACTCACTTAGCCTGTCTATATCCCTTGGAAGCCACTTTGCATCCTCCTCACAACTTACATTCCCACCTAGCTTTGTATCATCAGCAAACTTAGATATATTACATTTGGTTCCCTCATCCAAATCATTGATATAGATTGTGAACATCTGAGGCTCAAGCACTGATCTTTATGGTACCCCACTAGTTACAGCCTGCCAACCCGAAAATGACTCGTTTATTCCTACTCTCTGTTTTCTGTCTGTTAACCAATCCTCAATCCATGATAGTATATTATCCCCAATCCCATGAGCCCTAATTTTGTTTAATAACCTCTTGTGTGGCACCTTATCAAATGCCTTCTGAAAATCCAAATACATCTCTTCCACTGGTTCCCCTTTATCTATTCTGCTAATTACAACTTCAAAAAACTCTAACAGATTTGTCAAACACGATTTCCCTTTCATTATTTCTGTGTTGAATCTGCCCAAACCTATTACTGTATTATTTTTAAATTGCCCTGTTACCACGTCCTTAATAATAGATTCTAGCATTTTCCCTACTACTGATGTCAGGCAAACTAGTCTGTAGTTCCCCGATTTTTCTATCCCACCTTTCTTAAATGGTGGGGTTACATTTTCTACCTTCTAATCCACGGGAACCGTTCTAGAATCAATAGAATTTTGGAAGATGACAACCAATGCATCCACTATCTCTATAGCCACCTCTTTCAAAACCCTAGGATGTAGGCCATCAGGTCTAGGGGATTTATTGGCTTTCAGTCCCATTAATTTCTCTGGTACTTTTTTTTTACTTATACTAACTTCTTTGAGTTCCTCATTCTCGCTAGACCCTTGGTTCTCCATTACTTCCAGGAGGTTTTTTGCGTGTTCTTACATGAAGACAGACACAAAGGCCACAAATTTATTTCTGGAGGTGGGATGAGTGCGAGTCAGCTGGTCTCTGGGTTCCAGTCCCGCCCCCAGCTGCCTCCGCTCTGCAGACGTGATTTTCCCTTGATTGGCCTTGTTAACCCCGCCCTGCGTGCTTACCGGCCAATTAACAGGAAGCGGGTCTGATGACGTCATTTGATGATGCGTCATCTGCCGGTTTCCTTAAAGGGACTATGCACAATTTTATTTTGACAGTTGACCTGTCAGTGTTTGACAGCATTGAGGTGCTGCAAACACTGACAATCTCTGCACAAAGGTGAACACTTGCACCCAGGCACTCCAATGATTCCCTCCATATGCTTATGCAACATGCAGGGAGGTCCTCTTTCCTTCCAAGGGCGGAAGAGACCTCCGCAGGACAACTTACCTTGCATCTCCACCCAACCCTCTCTATCTACTTCATCACTTCCCCATCTCACTAGCCACCCCTCACACTCACCCTCATCCGACTGCAAGCATACCAACTAACAACACACAAGGGTAGGCACTTGAGTGGTTTAGCCAATGTCCATGTGAAGTTTCTGTTAATGTGTTGTCATACAGTGTAATATCTTTTTCCAAAAGTGCCCCTTATTGGACAGATCTGAGCGCACATTGAGAAGTGTCTTACTGAGTTCCAGTGATTGTTCAGTCATAACTCCCCCACTCTTGCCCCCCACCCCCCTGCCACCAACCCCACTATAGTGATGTGTGTGCATGGAATGGCTTGGACATTAAAGGGATGCTTCATGGTGCTGGTGTGGGATGGTGTCAACCTGGCACATCATATGGCAGCCAGGGATTACAGCATCAAGTGAAGTAAATCTGGCCATGGTGATGCCATCGCTGGCCTCCTGGCCAGTAATTTTGTCAGGGGCTGATGCCCTATGTCCAGTGCAGCATCAGGTGATGGTGTAGAAGGTTGGTGATGTTGGTGTTGGGGCTGATTGTGGAATGATTCGGAGGACCAAGGTCTGATTGTTTCATTGGCTCCGATGTTGCTGGAATAGATGGCAGCTGCAGGTGAGATGACAAAAGTGATCTGTCACTGGTGAGAGAGGTTCTCCCAATGAGGTGGCACTGGACGTACAGATGGATTTAAAAACTTGTAAGCTAAAGAAATCTCTATATGTATTAAAAATGCAATATTAAAAACCAACATTTTCTTTGCTCTGAAACGCACCATCTGCAACATGGCATCCTTGACACCACTTCTGCAGCTGTCATCTTTACACAAACATCAGAGCAGACTCACAACACACCAGGTTGAGCTTGGTTGTTCCCCGAATGGTGGGTAACCAGTGGGGGAGAAGCTAAAATTACAAGTAAGCCTCAAAATCCTCTTAAATTGGCCCTTAACAAGTCACTTAAGTACCAGAATTGTCTCCCCCGCCGTTTGGTGTTGGGTCAGTTCTGCTCTGACAGACCCGACACCTGGGAGACTCGCATAGAGGTGGGTTCACAGCAGGTTTCCTACCTGTGTCAATCTTTGTGATTTTGACAGCGGTCCCGCCTGCAAACCCACCCCCTCAGCGTGATTAAATTTGTGGCCGAAGTATTTGTTTAATTTCTCTGCCATTTCCTTATTCCCCATTATAATTTCTCCTGTCTCAGCCTGTAAGGGACCCACATTTACTTTCGCTAATCTTTTCCTTTTTACATACCTATAGAAGCTTTTACAGTCTGTTTTTACGTCCCTCGCTAGTTTACTCTCATATTCTATTTTCCCTTTCTTTATCAATTTCTTGGACCTCCTTTGCTGAATTCTAAAATCCTCCCAATCCTCAGGCTTACTGCTCTTTTTGGCAAAATTAGAAGCTTCTTCCTTTGATCTAATATCATCTTTAACTTCTCTTGTTAGCCACGGTTGGACCACTTTTCCTGCAGGACTTTTGTGCCTTAAAGGAATGTATATTTGTTGTAAATTATGTATTAATTCTTTAAATGCTAGCCATTGCTTGTCTATCGTCATACCTTTTAATGTAGTTTCTGATATACCTATCAATTCCTCCAATAAAAGGCGAAGAGTTACGAAGGTGACTAAAGGTTTTTATTGACTAAATAACAGAGCCCACTCTCGTGGGTGATCCGATCCAAGCAGGAGGAATACCAGTCAGTCGCTCACCTTTATACCTGGCCTGGTGGGTGGAGCCAAGGCGGAGTCGGCGGTGGTCATCCCAGGTATAGCAGTGTGGCAAGAGGCGACCTCGTACCGTGATACAATAGTGGTCAGTGATACAGTTATAACGAACAGTGGTGAACAGTGCTAACTACTAACAGTGATACGATAGTGAACGTGGTTTACCACATTCACCCCTTGTTTAGAATTAAGTCCGGCGGGGTGAAGTGTACTACCAATTCTGGTAGGTCAGTCTGTCCGGAGGCTTCGTAAGCCTCTCCGATCGCCGCAGCGGTGGTGTTGCCTTATCCGGTGCTGGTGCCTTATCCGGTGTTGATGCTGGTGTTTGCGTGGTCGGCGAGGGCTCGTGGGGTTCCGGCATGCCGTCTACCTGGGCTGGGGTTGGGGGGGGTGGTGGCGGTGTTTCCGGATCGGCTGAGGGTGCGAGGTCTCGTAGGGAGACAGTGTCCTCCCGCCCGTCTGGGTACGCCACGTAGGCGTACTGGGGGTTGGCGTGCAGGAGGTTCACCCTCTCGACCAGGGGGTCCGTTTTATGGGCCCTCACGTGTTTCCGCAGCCAGACCGGCCCCGGGGCGGTCAGCCAGGTTGGTAGAGTGGTTCCCGTAGTCGACTTCCTGGGGAAAACGAACATTCGTTCATGGGGGGTGGTGTTAGTGGCCGTGCAAAGTAATGACCGGATGGAGTGCAGCGCTGTCGGGAGGACTTCTTGCCAGCGGGAGGTTGGGAGGCCCTTAGACCTTAAGGCTAAGAGGACGGCCTTCCATACCGTCGCGTTCTCTCTTTCCACCTGACCGTTACCTCTGGGGTTGTAGCTGGTGGTCCTGCTTGCTGCAATACCTCTCTCTAGGAGGAATTGCCGGAGTTCCTCGCTCATGAAGGAGGAGCCCCGGTCGCTGTGTATATAGTTCGGGAACCCGAACAAGGCGAAGAGGGCATTCAGGCACTTGATGACCGTGCTACTGGTCATGTCGGGGCAGGGGAAGGCAAAGGGGAAACGGGAGTACTCATCAACGATGTTGAGGAAGTACACATTACGGTCAGAGGACGGGAGGGGCCCCTTAAAGTCGATGCTCAGGCGCTCGAAGGGGCGGGTGGCCTTGATCAGGCTTGCTCGGTCCGGCCTATAGAAGTGCGGTTTGCACTCCGCACAGGTCTGGCAGTTCCTGGTCATGGTCCTGACCTCCTCGATGGAGTAGGTCAGGTTGCGGGCCTTAATGAAATGGTAGAGTCTGGTGACTCCGGGGTGGCAGAGCTGGTCGTGGAGGGTCTGAAGCCTATCGATATGCGCGCTGGCGCATGTCATTCGTGAAAGGGCATCAGGGGATTCGTTCAGCTTGCCTGGCCGGTACAAGATCTCATAATCGTAGGTGGAGAGCTCGATTCTCCATCTCAAAATCTTGTCATTCTTGATTTTGCCCTTCAGCTTGTTATTAAACATGAAAGCCACCGAACGCTGGTCGGTGAGGAGGGTAAATCGTTTGCCTGCCAGGTAGTGCCTCCAGCGCCGTACTGCCTCCACGATCGCCTGGGCCTCTTTCTCGACCGACGAATGTCGGATCTCGGGGCCCTGTAGGGTCCTTGAGAAGAAGGCCACTGGCCTCCCCTCCTGGTTTAGGGTGGCGGCTAAGGCGAAGTCGGATGCGTCGCTCTCCACCTGGAAGGGGATGGACTCGTCCACTGCGTGCATCGTGGCCTTGGCTATGTCTCCCTTAATGAGGGAGAAGGCCGCGCACGCCTCCTCCGTGAGGGGGAAGGAAGTGGCTTTCAGGAGGGGTCTGGCTTTGTCCGCGTAATTGGGTACCCATTGGGCATAGTAGGCGAAAAGCCCCAGGGTTCTCCTAAGTGCTTTAGGGCAGTGGGGGAGGGGTAGCTCCATGAGGGGGCGCATTCTTTCTGGGTCGGGGCCGATGATTCCGTTCTCCACTACGCAGCCGAGGATGGCAAGGCGTGTGGTGTTAAACACGCATTTCTCCTTATTGTAGGTGAGGTTCAGCCGTTGGGCCGTACGGAGGAATTTCTCCAGATTCGCGTCATGTTCCTGCCGGTCGCGGCCGCAGATAGTGACGTTATCTAGGTAGGGGAATGTAGCCTGCAGTTCGTTCTGGTCAACCATCTGGTCCATCTCCCTTTGGAAGACCGAGACCCCATTAGTGACACCGAAGGGGACCCTAAGGAAGTGGTATAGGCGCCCATTCGCCTCGAAGGCGGTATACTGGCGGTCCTCAGGGTGGATAGGGAGTTGGTGGTAGGCCGACTTCAGGTCGATGGTCGAGAATACTTTATACTGTGCAATCTGATTGACCATGTCAGATATGCGGGGGAGGGGGTATGCGTCCAGCTGGGTATATCTGTTTATGGTCTGGCTGTAGTCGATGACCAGGCGGTTTTTATCGCCGGTCTTTACGACTACGACCTGGGCACGCCAGGGGCTGCTGCTCCCCTCGATAATGCCCTCTTTCAGGAGGCGCCGCACCTCAGAGCTAATGAAGGCTCTGTCCCCGGCGCTATACCGCCTGCTCTTGGTAGCGACGGGTTTGCAGTCAGGGGTAAGGTTAGCAAACAGAGAGGGTGGCGGGACCTTGAGGGTGGAGAGGCTGCAGGTGTTACGCGGTGGGCGGTTTAACGTTTGCTGGTTGTTGACTGTGAGTGGGGGGAGGGGTCCACCGTATGCTAGGGTTACGCTTTGGAGGTGGGATTGGAAGTCCAGCCCTAGTAGGACGGCAGCGCAGAGATGGGGGAGGACGAGGAGTTTAAAGTTTTTATACTCCGTGCCCTTAACCGACAGGGTCACGACACAGTAGCCGCTGATGTCCGTGGCGTGGGACCTCGATGCCATCGAGATTCGGCTGCGCGTTGGTAGGACAGAGAGGGAGTAGTGGCTCACCGTGTCTGGGTGGATGAAGCTCTCCGTGCTTCCGCTGTCGAACAGGCAGGTCGTGGCGTGGCCGTTCACTTTGATGTCCATCATTGACTTGGACAGATGGTGCGGGCGGGCTTGGTCCAGGGTGACGGAAGCTAGTGTGTAGCTGAGCGAGTCGTTGTCATCTGCGGGCGAG
The DNA here is from genome assembly GCF_052327205.1 of Somniosus microcephalus. Taxonomy (NCBI): domain Eukaryota; kingdom Metazoa; phylum Chordata; class Chondrichthyes; order Squaliformes; family Somniosidae; genus Somniosus; species Somniosus microcephalus. Next base: position 244,515,333 of record NC_140987.1, read on the forward strand.
GCGGTCGGGCGTGGTGAGTAAAATGGCGTCTCCCACGAGGTAGGGCAAAATGACGGAGAAGATGGCTGCCCCCGTAGCTCACATGAGGCACTATTGGGGTCGGTTGCCTTAATCAAAGATGGCCGCCCCCATGACTCATGTGTGGGGATGCTGGCCTCAGTTGCCCTAAACAAAGATGGCCACCCCCATGACTCATGTGTGGGGATGCTGGCCTCAGTTGCCCTAAACGAAGATGGCCGCCCCCATAGTTCGCATGCGGCACTGCTGGCCTCTGAGGATCCGCTCCTGCAGGCCTTGGAGAAGTGGCCTTTCTTCAGGCAGGTTCTGCATGTGGAGTTCTTGGCTGGGCAGCGCGACCTCGGGTGCTTCTCCTGGCCACAAAAAAAACAGCCGGCGGCCCGATCGCGGATGCCCGATGTCGGGGCCGGTGCCGGGGGTGGCGGGGCCGGTCGGGTCCGGGACGCCGACGCAGAGGTAGGTCCCGGGGGCGGCGCTGGGAAGGGTGCTGTGGTAGGGGTCGGGCCCGAGTCCCAGGGTCGCGAGCAGTACCTGGTGAATGCTTCCTGATCTTGGTGGGCCACTTCCAGGGAGATAGCGAGGGCTTCAGCTTTTTCCATGCTGAGGTCTTTAGCTTCCAGCAGTCTTTGCCGTGAGTACTTGGACCGTAGGCCTTTCAGGAATGCGTCGCGGATATTATCTTCAGTATTTTCGGCTGCCGACACCGATTTAAAGTCACAGTTCCTGGCGAGTGCATATAGCGCCTGTGAGAATTCGGCTACTGATTCTCCTGGCTGTTGCGGCCGTGATCTTAGGAGGTGCCTAGCGTACATGTAGTTTACCGGGGTCCGGTACTTCTGTTTCAGCAGGTTGATGGCGGTCTCGTAGGTAGTCATGTCCTCGATGAGAGTGTATACTCTCGGGCTCAGTTGCGCCTGCAGGACACTTAGTTTGGATGCCTGAGGGACGCTGGATTCTCTCAGGTATGATTCGAAGCAGACCAGCCAGTGTTTAAAGTCTGCGGCTGAGTTTGCTGCTCGTGGGTTCAGGTCCAGGTACGGCGGTCTGAGGGCTCGCAGCCAAGCTGGCTGGTGTGGCTGTGCTCCTGGGAGCTGCGCTGGTGGCTCCTCCGCCGGTTGTGACTCGTTGTCGGACATCATTAAATTTAGTCAATAAAATTGATATACCTATCAATTCCTCCAATAAAAGGCGAAGAGTTACGAAGGTGACTAAAGGTTTTTATTGACTAAATAACAGAGCCCACTCTCGTGGGTGATCCGATCCAAGCAGGAGGAATACCAGTCAGTCGCTCACCTTTATACCTGGCCTGGTGGGTGGAGCCAAGGCGGAGTCGGCGGTGGTCATCCCAGGTATAGCAGTGTGGCAAGAGGCGACCTCGTACCGTGATACAATAGTGGTCAGTGATACAGTTATAACGAACAGTGGTGAACAGTGCTAACTACTAACAGTGATACGATAGTGAACGTGGTTTACCACAGTTTCCCAAAAACCTTAGCCAACTTGCCCCTCATACCTACGTAGTTTGCTTTGTTTAGATTTAAGACCCTCGTTTTGTATCCCTGTCGAATACACTTCCAATCCCTCTGAAAAACTGCCTTTAAGTCCCACTCTGTTTTCTCCCTTCTAACTAGTTTTTACCTCAGTTTGCCGAATTGCCCTAATTTGATACACCTTACCCTTCTCTAGTACACTCCCATGTGGTACTTTGTCAAAGGCTTTCATAAAGTCCGTGTGCACTACTTCCACTGCATTTCTCCCATCTACGATGTCTATTACCTCCTCAAAGAATTCTATGAGGTTTGTGAAGCACAATTGTCCCTTTTGAAATCTGTGATAATTTCATCCTTAATTAAAGAGTTTAAAATGTTCCCTATCCCTGATGTTGAGTTAACGGGCCAGTATAATTACCTGGATTAGCTCTGTTTCCCTTTTAAAAAAATGAATACTGCATTGGCTACTCTCCAGTCCTACTGACACATCTACATATGTGCCTGAAATATCATTTCTTGGAACTGCAATTTTCTCCCTCACCTCCCTCAGGAAGTATCATGTGTCTTTCTTTAGCTTAACTGACATCTAAAATATGCCTTTTATCCATCATGTTACTCGTTCGGGGAGCCGAACATAACCTAATGTCATTGAAGACCAGCATGCAAATTCACCCCATAATTCTGGACACTACTCGTTGTAGGTTGAATTTCCCAGGAGAACCTGAGATGAAATTTGTGTAGTTGATAATCTATCAGATACAGCACTTATACTGCAAATGGTCTGTTTTATAGCACGTGCATAACCAGCTCCCCTGTTTGTATTTCTCTCATGTTTCCACCTCACACCCCACTCCCCTAACCCCCTTATTGCCAGCAAAACTCGCAGCTGCCTGGGTCCTACTCTTTAATTCTCTTCCGAAACCGCTCCACCTCTCTCTTACTTCAAAAACCCATCTCTTTGAGCATTGTGGGTCAGCTATAACACAATGGGTAGCACTCTTGCCTCTGAATCTGAAGGTTGTGGGTTCACAGTCCCACTCCTGAGACTTGAGCACAAAAATCTAGGCTGACACTCCAGTGCAGTACTGAGGGAGTGCTGCATTGTTGGAGGTGCCATTTTTCAGATGAGACGTTAAACCGAGGCCCTGCCTGCCCTCTCAAGTGGATGTAAAAGATCCCGTGGCATTATTTCAAAGAATAGCAGGGGAGTAATCCCCAGTGTCCTGGTCAATAATTATCCCTCAAGCAACATAACAAAAACAGATGATCTGGTCATTATCACACTGCTTTTTGTGGGAGCTTGCTGTGTGCAGATTGGCTGCTGCATTTCCGACATTACAACAGTGACTACATTTCAAAAGTACTTAATTGGCTGTAAAGTGCTTTGGGATGTCTGGTGATCGTGAAAGGCGCTATATAAATGCAAGTATTTTCTTTTCTATATTTTTTGGCTACCCCATCTAATCTCTCCATTCCTGGCTTGACATCCATTTCCAAAACACCTTGTGAAACACTTCTGGACATTTTACTACATAAATACAAATGGTTCTTATTTTCTCCCAAGGAATTTGAGATTATTTTAAAATGATCCTTTTTTGTAACCTCTTCTTGGTTAAATAAGGTTAGGGACTTATGATGAGGATTTACTGTTATTGTAGCTAAATCTCTAAAGAGAGCATTGCACAGGATCTGAATGGTGCACTAGATAGTGCACTTCCCATTCTGTTACCTTAAGGCTTCTCAGCACAATACTGACTAACTAATATCAGCTAATTCCATCTTAAGTTGCTGTGAATTTATGTCCACTAAAAACTGGATTGAGACTGATATTATCTATAATCACTTCACATGGCACCCAGTCCTGTTTGCTGATTGTAGGCTTCCATTGATGGAGAACCTGAGCTAAAGAAGAGTGGACGATGTTAAGCAACCTGCAGAGGAGAAAAATAAACTGAACAATGTCACTTCTCACAAAAAATACATAAGACTAAAACACAAACTTACTTCTGCCAGCCAGATTTGAACCAATGATTACAATAAGGACAATTACAATCATTGTCACATAATAAGCGAAGGATTTTCAAATAGTGCAAGAATTACCCTCTCATTTCATCATCACTATTTTAAGTGGACCATTACCATAAACAACAAATAGGTTGCTAACTCATTATAGATTTTATAGATTTGTTTTAAACAAACTAACTAGATATAAATTGATTACAACAAATCATGGCCACTTAAAATGAAGAATCGTCAATTTAGAATGCCCTGAAGACACAGGCAAGTTAACACACCTTCAGTACATATTACCTAATGCTTCTTGCTTTCAAAATAATATCCTAAATGCTAACAACTGTAGCATACAGATGAACAAACAATATTGAGAAGCACCAAATGTGATACCAATATATTTTTTCATGTGCAGCCAACATATTTATCACAAGTTAGCATGGAATCACAGAATGTTACAGCACCAAAACAAGCCATTCAACCTAACCGGTTCACTAATTCTCCAGAGAATGGACCTGCTATCCCTACCTGGTCTGGCCTACGTGCAACTCCAGTTCCACACTATTGTGTTAACTCTTAATACCCTCAAACCATGTTCAAAAAGGTCCAGTTGCATTGGTCTAGACATATCGTTCGCATGCCTGATTATAGAATTCCCAAAGGTGTCTTCTTTGGGAGCTGCTATCTGAATATCGCAACAGAGGTGAGCAGATGTCTCACTAAAGGCCACCTTGAAATCTTGCAATATTAACCCCAACCCCTGGAAAGATGAAGCCACTGACAGACCATAATGGCAGCATTTCTCTGCTGGGTTTGGTTGAATGTATTTGAGACTGCAATGTTGTGAGTTCTGGCTGCTGAGCACCTTCTGGCTGCTGAGCACCTTCAGCAACAACAACTTGTATTTATATAGCACCTTTAATGTAGTAAAACATACCAAGGCGATTCACAGGAGTGTTATCAAACAAAATTTGACACCCAACCAAATAAGAAGATATTAGGGCAGTTGAACAGAAGCATGGTCAAAGAGGTAGCGTTTAAGAACATAAGAACATAAGAACTAGGAGCAGGAGTAGGCCATTTGGCCCTTCGAGCCTGCTCCACCATTCAATGAGATCATGGCTGATCTTCTGCCTCAATTCCATTCACCGGGCTTATCGCCATATCCCTTGATGCCCTTACTAGTAAGAAATCTATCGACTTCTGTTTTGAATATACCCAATGACTGAGCCTCCACAGCCCTCTGGGATAGAGAATTCCAAAGATTCACCACCCTCTGTGTGAAGACATTTCTTCTTATCTCAGTCCTGAATGGCCTACCCTTTACCCTGAGGCTGTGGTCCTGGTTCTAGGCTCCCCAGTCAAGGAAAACATTCTCCCAGCATCCACTCTGTAATGTATGTACCTTTAAGGGGAGAACTACTTTTTACAGCTCCTGTATACTGTAGTACCGGCAGTGACCACACCTGTATATAAACCCTGAGTATTGATCTGTACAGTTAGTTCTAGAGTAACCCTCATTCAATAAACACCTGTTGAATCGTTCCCTGCAGTCTGTTGTCTGATTATGGAAGGACACAACATTAAGATACACGGATCTAACAGTGGCGACGAGCAAGTTCGAACCTACCTGCAACTCTGCATCACCTCCCAGGGTTCGCTCCTGGAGAACAGTGGAAGAAGGTCGAGTCCAGAAGCATGGGCATCGACCACGGGCAACCGCCCAGTCATCCAGCGGAGATTTGAGCATCGCAGGGGAGGCTGTCGAGAGCCAGGCTTGGCATTCCAGTCACGGTGGTCCAGCGAAACGGGCTGGCAACAGGTACTGCGCAGACCCTTCCCGGACAGCTGCGGGCTAGAGCCCGACCGAGCGGCGCAGAAAAAGGCCGAGTAGCGTCGATGGGGGAGAGAGAGAGGGCAGAGCACACAGGGCGCAGCCGGTGTTCAGGACCGAGCGGCGTCAACGGGGGAGAGAGAACAGAGCACAGCCGGTGTTCAAGGGCCGAGCAGCGTCAACGGGGGAGAGAGAGCAGAGCGCAGCCGGTGTTCAAGGGCCGAGCAGCGTCAATGGGGGAGAGAGGCGTGCAGGAAAACGCGAGGCACTGCCATTGCCATGAGGACCACAGAGAGCGACGTTGGCAGCAGCACAGGAGCAGCGCACGAAACCCACAGGGCATCGCCATTTGCCACGAGGACCGCCGAGAGCGGCGTTGGCAGCAGCGCGGTAGACGCCATTTTAAGCCGCAGCGGGGAAGAAAGGAAAGCGTGGGAGACGCCATTTTAAGCCAGTCTAACCACACCCAAAAATGCCGAAGAGTGGCAGTATCACGGCGTTCGACAATGAAGTCGAAGATTGGACGACATATGTCGAACGCATAGAAGTATACTGCAAGGCGAATGAAGTGCCAGATGACAAGAAAGGGCTGGTATTGTTGAATTCAATGGGTGCAAAAACGTATGGCTTACTACGAAACCTAGTAACCCCAGAGAAGCCAGTAGAAAAGGATTTTGAAAACATAGGCCTAGAAATTCATTGACGCCACTTTTGGGGCGCTAAAGTGGGGCGTCCGCTAAAGTTTGCGGCCGCCGCCAAATCTATGCCACTTCTCCGATATTCATTAGCTTCGCCCTACTAGTTCGGGCGAGCGCTAAAACTGCTGCTGGATGCCTCTCTTTGGGCGCTAAGCCGGAGGTGGTGATCGATAGCGCCGAGGCCGGGCGCAGCGCAGGTGCAGCCATCTCGTGATTGACAGCAGACACCCTGGCGCCGGCCAGCTCTTAAGGGGGAAGGGTCGACTGTGTCTGCTGCCACGCCCTGGATAGTGGCGCCCTCCAGCTAGGCCTGAACACTGCTGCTGGACCCAAATAGCGCCTGAAGACATGGAGAAGGCCCGTGAACGTGCGCAGCGCTTCTCAGAGCGTGATCTGAGTGTGCTGCTTGCTGCTGTGGAGAAGAGGCGCCATGTTTTGTACCCGGACAATGGCAAGAAGGCGACGGTCCGCGTCTACAGGAGAGCCTGGAGGCATGTCGCCAGCAAGCTGTCAGCCAACAGCGACGTCCCCAGGACCGGTGCCCAATGCCGCAAAAAGTTAAATGACCTCACACACATTGTCAGGGTGAGTACCCTTTCCAATGACCTCCTCATCCTTGCATGTGCACCTCACATTATGGGCAAAGGGACCTGAAAGCTCTAATGGCCAGCCTTCATCCAGCAGCTATGGGACAGGCATGAGCATCAATTGCACATTCTGCACTTAACACACTGGCCAAGCTATTCCACCATGGGAGGCATTGCACACCAGATCATGGCGACACACTGGCCAGGCTATTCGACCATGGGAGGCAGTGCACACCAGATCATGGCGACACACTGGCCAGGCTATTCCACCATGGGAGGCAGTGCACACCAGATCATGGCGACACACTGGCCAGGCTATTCCACCATGGGAGGCAGTGCACACCAGATCATGGCGACACACTGGCCAGGCTATTCCACCATGGGAGGCAGTGCACACCAGATCATGGCGACACACTGGCCAGGCTATTCCACCATGGGAGGCAGTGCACACAAGATCACGGCGACACACTGTACTTAGAGGCCATCCTTTCTCTTGCAGGCCAAGCTGGCGAATAATCGCAAGAGCCGGACTGCGACCGGGGGAGGCCGACCCCATATCCAGCCACTCACCGACCTGCAACATCGCGTGGAGCGCCTCATGGGTGGCCGGGTGATTGGGCCCGTTGCATGTGGAGATGCCGACCCTGTTCTGGGCAGCAATGGTAAGGACATCACCTTTTGCACCTCTCTCGTCCCACTTGCGCATCAGATCTACATCCTTTGCCACTCTCCGACCAATGCGCTGAATGCCACCACTCATGCATCCCGCACTGACGCCCTCTCCTCACTCTAAAGCTACTCTTGTGCCTTCCTGCTTTCAGATGGTCAAGAGGAGGTCCCTCAACTTGCCAGTGACAGACCCTCCGAGGAGGAGCAGGAGGAGGAGCAAGAGGAAGGCGGCCCATCAGGGGAACCCTCAGCCGCGGCCACCCAGGCCAATGTAGGGGACACGTCTTCCCTGGAGGGCAGCGTGGCGGAAGTGTCGAAGGGGAGGGGAGCTCCTGGGACCTGCGTGCTGCAGAAAGGCGGGAGGGGGGTGGAAGCTCGGCGGCCTTCTCCCCAGAGGGGGGAGTCCAATTGCTGGGCCCAGCAGCCTCCAGCAACGCAGGAAGGGTCGGCCAGCTCGGCGGCCTTCTCCCCAGAGGGAGAGTCCGGCCTCCAGTCAGGAGATGCTGTTCGCCGAGGAGATGGAACGCCTCGAAGACTTGTCCGCGGACTCGGAGCGCCGGCACACGGAGCTCATGGCAGCAGTGGCACGGTTGCCTGAGTCCATCGATTCCCTCTCTCGGAGTGTGGCCGAGTTCGGGCCCTTAGAGGCCGCCAGTCGGGCGGAATACCGGGCAGATCTGTCAGCGACTGGCCAGGTGATCAGTGGTGCCGTCCAGTCACTGGCTGCTCTGCTGCGGTCAGTGAACAGGTCAACACGGGCACTCACTGCTGCCACACTCGCTGTGTCAGCCAGTCATCGCCAGGGCACCCGGCGCGCTGCAGCAGCACAGCGGTCTGTCCCTCGGCAGATTGGTGCGCATGCTGCAGTGCTGGCCCGTGCGAGTGCCAGTGTCTCAGGCGACCAGCGAGCGCCTGCCATCCGCCAGCTTGCCGCCATTCCTCCAGCCGCCACTGCCACTCCCCCAGTGGAGCTGCCAGGAGCTGCTGCAGCGACTGATGCTGGCCAGCCACAGCTGCAGCAATCAACAGCCGCCCGCTCGACGGCCAGACCTCGACTAGGCCGACCCCCAAGGGCATCTGCCGTCACGACATGTGCCCCTCAGGAGCCTGCCCCCAGCCTTGCAGCAGCCAATGGCCTTACTTTGAGGCGGAGCAGCAGGGCGGGCAGGGGCCACCCAAAGATGGCCAAGGCATCGCCCTAGCGGGCCAAATAGTCGAATGTGTGGCCAGTTGTGTTTGTTTCTTGAGGCCGAGAATTGGATGTTTGTTTTTTGAAGGCCGATGATGTGATGTTTGTTTTTGACGAAGGCCGAGAATGACAGCCATTTTTGTTGCCCTATTTTGTTAATCCTCTCCAGGTTGTGGGAGCGAGTAATGTGTTTGAGTGTTTTTTGGGGGTTTCGTCTGTTTTTGGTTTTCATGTGGGAAGGGCCCAGAGTTTGTACAATAAAGCATTTTATTTATTCACATTGTCCATGTTTGATCTTTGAAGTGTTTGTTGCCTTAACTGGCTGAGGGCTTGCGGAGCGGCTGCAATCATGTTCTATCATTGGCACAAGCCATTCCCTGACAGGGGGGCCTAGAAGTGACGTTCAATAAGCCGCCGACGGGCGGCCCTTGGACCTTGTGCGTCCCTCCTGGGCTGGTACTCCTCGTCCTCGTCATCCTCATGCTCCTCCTGCTCCTCCTCCTGAGGTGGTGGTCCAACGTGAGGTGGCAGTGCCTTAGTCCTGCGGATAGCCAGGTTGTGCAGCATGCAGCAAACGACGACGAATTGGGAGACGCGATCCTGCGAATACTGGAGGGCTCCCCCGGGGCGATCGAGACAGCGGAACCGTTGCTTGAGCACGCCGATTGTTTGTTCTATGAGGTTCCTCGTCGCTTGATGGCTCTCGTTGTATGCCTCTTCAGCAGGGGTCGTGGGCGCGCGGAGCGGGGTCATGAGCCAGGTACACAAAGGATAGCCTTTGTCCCCGATAAGCCATCCTCTTGGGGGAGGCTGTGCCTGGAACATGTCAGCCACAGTTGTCTGTCGCAGGATAAAGGCATCGTGGCTGCTGCCTGGAAAGCGGGCATTGACAGCTAGGATGCGCTGCCTGTGGTCACACACCAGCTGTACATTGAGGGAATGGTAGCCCTTCCGGTTGCGGTACTCCTCGGCATGCTCAAGAGGTGCCCGCAAAGCCACATGCGTGCAGTCAATGGCGCCCTGCACCATGGGGAAGCCCGCTATTCTTGCAAACCCCACTGCACGCTGCTGCTGCTTGTCCAGGGTCATGGGGAAGGAGATGAATTGATGTCTCCTTCTGAAAAGGGCTTTGGTCACCTGGCGGATGCAGCAATGCACGGCGAACTGGGAGATGTTAGCGATGTCCCCAGTAGCGGATTGGAAGGAGCCGGAGGCATAGAAGTTGAGAGCCACCGTCACCTTCACTGCCACCGACAGAGACGTCCTGCGCATCAGCTGTGGCTGCAGATCTCTCTGAAGCAGCCGGCAGATGTCTGCAACCACCTCCCTTCGGAATCGCAGCCTCCTAACACACATCGCGGCAGACGTGGTCAGATAGGAGGTCTGCTGGCGGTATACCCTGCATGGGTAAGGCCTCAGTTGGCGACGCCTGTTGCCCCCTCTGCGTCTAGCCAGGGCTGCCACTCTCTCACGGCGTCTGTAAGCCCTTCTGGCATAAGGCTGAAATTCAGCGTTGCCACCCAATGCAGCCCCCATTATATGCTGGCAAACACTGAGCTCTGAATGAAGGCAAAGATAATTGGTAAGCTCTGGCCTGAGCCAAAAATACCTGTCCAAGTGTTGGTCCAAACCAGTAAACTCTCCTCCTTGGTCTCTGTCCAAAAAACCGTTGCACAAGAGTGAATGCTGCAAAATGGCTGGCCTTTATACTGCTGGGTAAGTGCCCTTTAAATAGCGCTCCCCGCGGCCCGGCTGGCCTGTGTACCGTTCCACTTCACAGTCGCTCGGGCCGCCCGGCGCACAATGGGCCGGCGCGAGTGAAGTTCCGGTTTGGGGCGCACAAAGGGCGTTGCACTATTAAATGACGTCATGATCTGCGCGCGCAGCAGGGCGTGCGCTAAGACTTTGCGCCGGCGCTAAATGTGTCCTGAAGTTGGGAAGAGGCGCAGATCGCGCTGCGCCCGGGCGGTAAGCGCCTAGCGCTCGAGATCTACTCCTCCTAAGGCGCTAACGGCTGGCGCGCCCAACTGAATTTCTAGGCCATAGTGTCAATCCTACAGGACCACTTAAACCCCACACCGCTGCTGATAGCAGAAAGATTTAAGTTTCACAAAAGGAACCAGCATAAAGATGAAAGTAATGCTGAGTATTTAACGGAACTGCGCAAGCTATCGAAACACTGTCAGTTTGGAACGGGACTAGCAGATACTTTAAGGGACAAGTTTGCGTGTGGGCTTCAAAGTGAAGGAACCCAGAAACGGCTTCTATCAGAAAAGGATCTTACGCTGGACAAGGCTTTCAGCATTGCAGTATCACACAAAGCAGCAGCACGGGGCGCTGCAGAGATACAACGGAGGCCGCAAGAATATGGCACAAATGAAATGTCGTACGGAACAGTGAAGTGCTATCGCTGCGGCAGAACAACACACGACCATAATGATTGCTGGTTCAAGGACAAAGTGTGCAGACAGTGTGGAAAAGTAGGACACATAGCAAGAGTCTGCAGGTCGGGAAAGAAAACCAGCAGCAAGAAATCTCCACAGGAGAAGTACAAGAAGGTACATAAGGTGACGGAGAGTAGTTCAGACGAACAGAAGAGTGATACAGACTCCGGAAGCAAGGAGCTGGGTTGTCTGAAACTACATAATGTGATCAAAACGGAGGATCACCAAACTATCTGGGTCGCGCTCAAGATAGCAGGAGTCCAAGTGAAAATGGAATTGGACACAGGATCAGCCCTAACAGTCATAAACCGAAGGGACTACAAGCGGCTATTCTCACATATACCCTTGAGAGATACAAAGATTGTCTTGAAGACATACACGGGGCAAAAAGTCTACCCCAAAGGAAAAATAAGGGTGAACGTTATATATAACGGCAAGGAAACACCAAAAATGGACCTATATGTATTGCCAGATGGAGGACCACCACTACTATGACGTGAATGGATCCGGAAGATACAGCTAGATTGGCATTCCATACAGGCACTGACTGTGGCTGACAAAAAGGATGACGACGTCACACCTGGGTGACTGTCAAAGATCCAAACTGACGTGAAAGAAATGTTCCAGCAAGGACTCGGAACACTAAAAGGCATGACAGCGATGATTAAAATTGAAGAAAATGCAAGCCCAAAATTTTTTAAGGCCAGACCAGTACCTTATGCGATCCGCCCAGCCGTCGAAGCAGAGCTGGAGAGTCTGGAACATTCAGGTGTACTGTCCAAGGTAGACTGGAGCGAGTGGGCTACACCCATCGTCCCTGTGATGAAAAAGTCGTTGAGCAGCACGCCTGGGGAACCAAGGAAGGTTCGCATCTGTGGGGACTTTAAGGTAACAGTGAACCCGGTCCTTCACACCGTACAATATCCACTTCCACGGATTGAAGATATTTTCGCCTCGCTATCTGGAGGAAAACGCTTCACTAAGATTGATCTGGCCCTGGCATATCTGCAAATGGAGGTAGAAGAAGCATCAAAAAAATACCTCACAATCAACACCCATAAAGGTTTCTACCAATACAGCCGGCTGGTATTCGGGTTAGCATCAGCTCCGGCTATTTGGCAGAGGGCAATGGAACAAGTCCTGCAAGGGATCCCAGGGACCCAGTGTTATTTGGACGACATCCTGGTCACGGGCGAAAATGACAGTGATCACCTTGCCAACCTGGAGCAGGTGCTCACTAGATTGCAGGAATATGGGCTCCGAGCTAACCGCCCCAAATGCGAGTTTTTTAGAAAACAGATCTTGTATTGTGGCCACGTTATTGATAAAGAGGGGTTACATAAGTCCCCAGAGAAGATTGAGGCAGTAGTCAAGGCTCCAGCACCGGAAAATGTGTCACAACTGAGGTCGTTCCTCGGGCTGGTTAAACTACTACCATAAGTTCTTGCCAAATTTGTCTACAATACTACACCCACTGAACACCCTACTGCAAACTGGGGTGCCATGGAAGTGGAGTGACGAATGTAGACGAGCTTTCCAGAAGAGCAAAACACTAATCACATCGAAAGAGGTATTGGCCCATTGTAACCCGGCATTACCAATTCGGTTGGCATGTGATGCGTCACCCTACGGCATTGGAGCGGTGCTGTCGCACAAATTCTCGGACGGCTCAGAGAGGCCAATAGCCTTTGCGTCACGATCACTAACCTCAGCTGAGCGTAACTACGCCCAGATTGACAGGGAGGCCCTCAGCCTAGTGTGGGGAGTGAAAAAGTTCAATCACTATCTGCACGGGCAGAAGTTCACCTTGCTGACTGACCACCAACCACTTGTCTCCATCTTTAATCCAAAGAAGGGCATTCCAGTGATGACTGCGCAACGGCTACAAAGATGGTCCCTTTTTCTAGGGGCGCACCAATATGAAATCAAGTATAAGGGCACGAAACAGCATGGAAACGCTGATGGGCTATCACGCCTGCCACTGCCTACTGCAGAGGAAGCACCAGCAGTGGATCCTGTCGAAATATTTCATTCGACTATAATTGAATGCTTGCCAGTAACTAACGCTGGTATAGAGAAGGAGACCCGAAATGAACCAACACTGTCTCGGGTATATGATTTGACGGTGAAGGGATGGCCAGCACATGGCGACTCACTGTTGCCAGCATTCTCATCCAGAAGAGAACAGCTGTCAGTATGCCAGGGGACCTTGATGTGTGGATCCCGAGTGGTAATTTCACCCAAGTTAAGGGAGAGAGTGCTCAATGAGCTTCACGAAGGTCATCTGGGAGGGGTGAAAATGAAAAGCCTTGCTAGGGCTTATGTGTGGTGGCCGGGGATCGATCAGCAAATCGAGGACCTGCAAAGAGCTGCTCAGGATGCCAGAAGGTCCAAAATGCACCACCACATGCCCCTCTACACCCATGGGAGTGGCCCTCATCTCCATGGCAACGGGTGCATATTGATTTTGCTGGTCCATTCATGGACTCAATGTTTTTAATAGCCATGGATGCGCACTCGAAATGGCCTGAGGTGATCAAAAGTTCCTCCACCACCATGGAGAAAACTATTGCAGTCCTACGGACCATTTTTGCCAGGAACGGCTTGCCAGAGCAGATTTGCTCTGATAACGGACCACAGCTTGTGTCCGAAGAGTTTCAAAGATTTATGAAAAGGAATGGGGTAAGGCATTACACATCCGCCCCGTATCATCCAGCCACAAATGGATTGGCTGAGACGTTCGTACAAACCTTTAAGAAGGCAATAAAGGCTATGTACAATGACAACATTCCGCTGCAGCACAAGGTGGACAATTTCCTGTTCGCCTACCGGAATGCGACACATGCAGTCACCAACCAGGCCCCAGCCATGATGTTCTTTAACCGAAGGTTAAGATCTCGCCTGGATTTGCTCAGACCAAACGTACGAACAGATGTTGAGAGTAAGCAATTCCAGCACATCCATGAGAAGCCGACAAGGAGCTTCAATATAGGGCAACCAGTCTTGGCCCGCGACTACCGAACAGAAAAATGGCAGCCAGGAACGATATGCACACGGCAGGGCCCACTAATGTACACAGTGGACGTTGGGGAGAGCATCGTGAGACGCCATGCTGACCAGATCCTAGAGTCACAGGAACAAGTCAACCCCATGCCTCGCCCATACGTCCCTGGTGATGAACCCGACGTACAGGTAGCATCTACCCCAGAAACAGTAGCATCGGAAGCTGATGAACCAACCGACGACAGGGGGCCAGAATCGCCTCCGCACCAAGAGCAAGACACTCGGGAAAGGCGCTATCCAGAAAGGATCAGGAAGCCTCCCAAAAGACTGAATTTATAAATAGACTATTTTCAGCTAATGTTGCATGTTAAAAGTGTTAATTGTAATTAGTTTGATATTTAATTGTTAAATGAGTGTTATGGTACTGTTAATCTAAAAAGGGAGGAATTGTAATGTATGTACCTTTAAGGGGAGAACTACTTTTTACAGCTCCTGTATACTGTAGTACCGGCAGTGACCACACCTGTATATAAACCCTGAGTAGTGATCTGTATAGTTAGTTCTAGAGTAACCCTCATTCAGTAAACACCTGTTGAATCGTTCCCTGCAGTCTGTTGTCTGATTTTTGAAGGACACAACATTAAGATACACGGATCTAACACACTCTATCAAGCCCTGTAATAATTTAGTATGCTTCAATGTGATCCCCTCTCATTCTTCTGAATTCAAGAGAATACAGGCTTAGTTTACTCAATCTCTTCTCATACAAAAGTCCCACCATCCCAGGAATCAATCTCGTGAACCTTCGTTGCACTCCCTCTATGGCAAGTATATCCTACCTAGGTAAGGAGAACAGCACTCCAGGTATGGTCTCACCAAGGCCCTATATATTTGGAGTAAGATTTCTTTACTCCTGTACTCAAATCCTCTTGTAATGAAGGCCAGCAGACCATTTGCCTTCCTACTGGCTTGCTGCACCTGCACATTCACTTTCAGTGACTTATGTGCAAGGACACCCAGGTCCCTTTGAGCATCTGCATTCCCTAATCTTTCACCATTTAGGAAATACTCTGCCTTTCTGTTTTTACTACCAAAGTGGATAATTTCACATTTATCCACATTATAATCCATCTGCCATGTTCTCGCCCACTCACTGAGCCTGTTGAGATCCCCTTGAAGCTTCTTCACATCCTTTTCGCAACTGACACTGCCACCTAGCTTTGTGTCATCAGCAAATTTGGAAATGTTACATTTAGTCCCCTCATCCAAATCATTGATATAGACTGTGAATAGCTCGGGCCCAAGCACCAATCCTTGTGGTACCCCACTAGTCACAGCCTGCCAACCTGAAAAGGACCCGTTTATCCCTACTCTTTACTTTCTGTCTGTTAACCAATTCTCAATCCATGCTAGTATATTACCCCCAATTCCATGTGCCCTTATTCTGTTCACCAACCTCCTGTGTGGGAGCTTATCGAAGGCCTTCTGAAAATCCAAATGCACCACATCTACCAGTTCCCCTTTGTCTACTCCACTAGTTACATCCTCAAAGAACTCCAATAGGTTTGTCAAACAGGACTTCCCTTTCATAAATCCATGTTGACTCTGCCCAATCTTACTATTAGTTTCTGAGTGCCCAGTTAGTGCACCCTTTATAATAGATTCCAGCATTTTCCCAACTACTGATGTGATGCTAACAAGTCTGTAGTTCCCCGTTTTCTCTCTCCCTCCTCTTAAATAGCAGGGTTACATTTGCTATCCTCCAATCTGCAGGACCCGTTCCAGAATCTACAGAATTTTGGAAGATGACAACCAATGTGACCACTATCCCAATGGCCACCTCTTTCAAAACCCTAGGATGTAGGTCATCCGGTCCTTGAGATTTAGCGACTTTTAGTCCCATTAATTTTGCTAGTACTGGTTTTTTACTAATAATACTGTGGCCCAGAAATTCGGGTCTCCACGGGTGAATACGCATGGGTACTCACCCGCAAGCCCAATGGAAGTGCCGGTTTCGTGCATGCATTGCGCATGCGCGGGAAACTGGCACTTCCATTCCCCTGAAAGAAGGGGTTCAGAAGTCGCACGCGTGCGCCGGAGAGGCAGCGCATACGCATTGAACTTACGTTTTTTTTTGCAGGTTTTCCCGGGAGGGTAAGTCTGCAGTAGTTAGACATGTAAAAAGCAGTCGCAAGGCCTGTTTTTTACAAGGTAAGTGGTGAATTAATTAAAATTAAAACATTTTTTCCACAGGTTTATTATTTTTAAATACCTTAAAGAAAGGTAAGTTTATTTTTAGCCCCGTTAGAAAATGTAATTAATTTTTTCAAAAATTTAAATTATTGTTTAAAATAGTTATTTCATGTAATTTATAGTTTATTTTAAAAATGTGATTTAAAAAAAAAAAATTATTTGAAGATTTAGTGATGTTTTGGGGCTTATAGTAATTATAGGTTTGACAGGTCTTCCTGTCAAACTTATGAATAAAGCATTCCCTGCTACAATTGGCTCTCCATGGCCCATGTGATCCCAGGGGACGCAGCGAACTAACTGCGCCCCAGGATACGCAAGCACTGCGCGCCGGCAGTTGGAAGAGGCCCAGGATCGGAATCCCACGTGGGCCCACAGCTCAACGGCCGAAGCGCTAGATAAGTGCAGGTCAGAGGTTTGCACCCGCGGGAAGCCCCCGACCCGAATTTCTGGGCCAATATCTTTAAGTTCCTCATCTCACCACACCCTTGGTTGTCTTGTATTTCTGGGAGGTTTTTTGTGTCTTCCTGCGTGAAGACAGAAACAAAGTATTTATTTAATTTCTTGACCATTTCCTCATTCCCCATTATAAATTCTCCTGTCTCTGACTGTAAAGGACCTACATTTACCTTCACCAGTCTTTTCCTTTTCGCATACCTATACCTATAGAAGCTTTTACAATCCATTTTTATATTCCATTTTCCCTTTCTTTATCAATTTCTTGGTCCCCCTTTGCAGATTTCTGAAAAGATCCCAATCCTCAGGCTGACCGCTTTTTCTGGCAACTTTATAAGCTTCCTCCTTTGACTTAATACTAGCTTTCATTTCTTTTGTTAGCCTGGGTTGGATCACTTTTCCTTTTGGGTTTTTATGCCCTAGAGGAATATATGTTTGTTGCAAATTATGCATTATTTCCTTGAATGTTAGCCATTGTATGTCCACCTTCATACCTTTTAGTGTAGTCTCCCAATCTACCATGGCCAACTTGTCCCCCATACCCTTGTAGTTTCCTCTGTTTAGATTGAAGACCTTAGTTTCAGATTGGACTACATTGTTAAGTCTGTGTGTCCCAGTTAAGCTTATTATAAATCACTGGACACAGACCACAAGAATAACTTTAACAGGTCTTTACTATTCGGTGGTCAGGGCTGAACTGCCCAGCAAATCCCTACACAACACTTATATACCGGTGTGGTCACCACCGGTATTACAGTATACAGCAGCCAAGAGAAAGTAGTACATCTCTTAAGGAAGTTCTCTTAAGGTGGAACAGGTTACATACACCACAATCCTCCCTTTTTAGCTTAACAGTTATATCCCCATTTAACATAACATAATAACATATATATATACAACTTCATGCAAAACAGTTCAAAGATTCAGTCTCTGAGGAGGCCTCCTGATTCGAGTTGGATAACGCCTTTCAGGGGTCTCTGATTCTCGTTGCTGGGTTGACTCATCTAGTTGGTCTCTTATGGGTTGGACATCATCATCAGGTACATTCACTTCTGAGGCAGATGCTTCAGGTTCACCAACGTCTTCCACGGTTGTCTCTGCCGTAACCATAGGTTCGACCCTTGTTTTCGATTCTACCAGTTGGTCAGCATGACGCCGTATTACATTTTCACCAATATCTACCGTGTACATCAGGGGTCCTTGTCTGGCCCGAATTGTTCCAGATTGCCATTTCTCGTTTTCATAGTCCCGGGCTAACACTGGTTGTCCTATTTCGAAACTCCGAGTGGTCTTGTTATTTATATGCTGGAACTGTTTGTTTTCAACTTCCCTCCGCACATTAGGTTTTAACAAGTCCAACCTGGACTGCAACCTCCTGTTATAGAACATCATGGCAGGACTTTGGTTTGTCACTGCATGAGTGGCATTTCGATATGCCAGTAGGAATTTGTCCACCTTGTGTTGTAGTGGGATCTGATCTTCGCTCATGGCCTTTATTGCTTTTTTGAACGTTTGTACAAATCTCTCGGCCAACCCGTTTGTAGCCGGATGATATGGGGCAGAGGTATGATGTTTCACCCCATTCTTCTTCATGAATTTCTGGAATTCTTCTGACATGAACTGCGGTCCGTTGTCTGAACATATTTGTTCTGGCAATCCAGTTCTTGCAAATATCGTTCTTAGCACCGCGATCGTCTTTTCCGAGGTAGTGATAGTCATTTTAATCACTTCTGGCCATTTAGAATGTGCGTCCACCGCAATTAAAAACATGGAGTCCATGAATGGACCAGCAAAGTCAATATGTACACGTTGCCATGGGGTTGAAGGCCATTCCCATGGATGCAGTGGTGCAATCGGAGGTGCATTTTGCACTTTTTGGCACCCTGAGCAGCTTTTCGTCAGATCCTCTATCTGTTGGTCGATACCCGGCCACCACACATAAGCCCTAGCAAGGCTTTTCATCTTGACTCCCCCCAGATGACCTTCATGCAGTTCCTTTAGAACTCTCTCTCTTAACTTAGGAGGAATAATCACCCTTGTTCCATACATCAATGTTCCTTGACAGACGGACAGCTGGTCTCGTCTTGCTGAGAATGCCGGTAACAGTGGATCACCATGTGCTGGCCATCCCTTCACTGTCACTTCGTAGGCCCGGGACAGTGTCGGGTCATTCCTGGTTTCTCTTTCAATACTTGCATTGGTGACTGGTAAACATTCGATGATGGTCGAGTGAAATAACTCAACAGGGTCAACCGTCGGTGCCTCCTCCTCTGTAGGTAGTGGCAGGCGCGACAGCCCATCAACGTTACCATGCTGCTTTGTACCTTTGAATTCAATCTGATATTGATGTGCCCCTAGGAAGAGGGACCATCTCTGGAGTCTCTGTGCTGTCATCACCGAAACACCCTTCTTAGGGTTAAAAATGGATACCAACGGCTGGTGGTCTGTCAGAAGCGTAAACTTTTGGCCCTGCAGGTAATGATTAAACTTCTTTACTCCCCACACACGGCTGAGAGCCTCCCTATCTATCTGAGCATAGTTGCGCTCAGCGGAGGTCAATGATCTGGATGCGAACGCGACTGGCCTCTCCAGGCCATTTGGCAACTTGTGTGAGAGTACTGCCCCAATACCATATGGAGAAGCATCACAAGCCAAACGAATAGGCAGCGTTGGGTTGAAGTGAGCCAACACTTCCTCTGAGGTGATCAATGCCTTGCTTTTGCGAAAGGCCCTCTTACAGTCTTCGCTCCACTTCCATGGTACTCCCTTCTGCAAAAGAGCGTTCAGCGGGTGCAGCACCGTGGATAAATTTGGCAGAAACTTATGGTAATAGTTAATCAACCCTAGGAACGACCTCAACTGGGATACATTATCCGGAGCGGGAGCCTTCACAACAGCTTCGATCTTGTCAGGAGACTTATGAAGCCCCTCCTGGTCAATGACATGACCACAGTACGAGATCTGCTTCTGAAAGAACTCACATTTCTGGCGATTAACTCGAAGTCCATATTCTTTCAATCTGGTGAGCACCAGTTCCAAATTTGCAAGGTGTTCCTCGTCATCATCTCCTGTAATCAAAATATCATCCAGGTAACATTGTGTGCCTGGAATTCCCTATAATACCTGCTCCATGGCCCTCTGCCAAATTGCTGGAGCCGATGCCACTCCAAAAACCAGTCTATTATACCGGTACAAGCCTCTATGCGTGTTGATCGTGAGATACTGGTGTGACTCTTCCTCAACTTCCATCTGTAAGTACGCCTGCGCCAGGTCTATCTTGATGAAGTGTTTCCCGCCAGACAACGAAGCGAAGATATCCTCAATCCGCGGAAGCGGATACTGCACCGTGTGAAGCACCGGATTAACAGTGATCTTGAAATCTCCACAGATGCGAACCTTCCCCGGTTCCCCCGGCTTGTTGCTCGATGAACGCTTCATGACGGGAACAATGGGCGTGGCCCACTCACTCCAGTCTACCTTAGACAGTACTCCTGAACGTTCTAGCCCTTCCAGCTCAGCTTCCACAGCAGGTCGTATCGCATAAGGTACCGGTCTGGCTTTGAAAAATTCGGGTTTGCATGTTCTTCAACCTTGATGTTTGCCGTAATTCCTCTCAGTGTTCCCAGTCCCTGTTGGAACACCTCTTTAGCATCGTCCAATATTCTGGACAATCGTTTAGATTTGACATCTTTTTTACCGGAATTTACCGTTAGTGCTTTTAAGGAATGCCAATCCATATTTATTTTCCTAATCCACTCCCGTCCCAATAGTAGTGGACCTCCCTCAGGTAGCACATATAAGTCCATTCCTCGGCTTTCTTTGCCCTTGTGGACCACCTTTACCTCTATCTTCCCGATGGGGTATACTCTTTGTCCCGTGTATGTTTTCAATACAATCTCCGTATCCCGTAGGGGAATATGTGGGAATAACCTTTTGTAATCTTGCTTATTCATGACCATCAATGCCGATCCAGTGTCCAATCCCATCTTCACTTGGACTCCTGCTATCTGAAGTGTGACCCAAATTGTTTGGAGGTCTGCTTCCTTACCAACCTTGTGTACTCTTAGACTACCCAGTTCATTACTGCTGGAGTCTGAATCTGACTTCTGTTCGTTCGAACTGTTCTCTGTCACCTTGTGTACCTTTCTGTACTTTTCCTGCGGTGACTTTTTGTTGCTGGTCTTCTTTCCTGACCGGCATACTTTAGCTATGTGACCAAGCCTGCCACATTTTCTGCATTCCTGATTTTTTGAGCCAGCACTGGTTCTGACCATGCGTTGTCTTTCCACAACGATAACATTTTACTATACCCAAGACCATTTGATTGGTGCTGAGTTCCGGTGACTGTAGCTGCATTTCCGCCGTGCCTCTCGCTGCGGCTTCATGCGATGCTGCAATAGTGACAGCTTTATCAAGCGTAAGATCATTCTCCTCAAGCAGTCGCTTTTGTATTCCTTCTTTTAACAATCCACACACAAATTTATCTCTCAGCGCATCTGCTAGTCCTGTTCCAAACTGACAGTGCTTTGATAGCTTACACAGTTCAATTAAAAATTCAGCGTTGCTTTCGTCTTTCAGCTGCGTTCTTCTGTAAAATTTAAATCGTTCCGCTATCATCAGCGGCGTGGGGTTTAAATAATTTTTCAGGACAGTAACAATATTCGCGAAAGTCTGATCCGCCGGTTTATTTGGTGATAGAAGGTGCTTCAATAGCCCGTATGTCTTCGCACCCATTGAGCTTAATAAGGTTAGTGCTTTCTCATCATCTGGTACCTTATTTGCTTTACAATAAACTTCCATGCGTTCTACATACGTGGTCCAATCTTCGATATCGCTATCAAAGGTATTAATGTTCCCATGTTTAGGCATCCTTGCAAGTTTTTAAAATTTTTCTTTTTCTCAAAATGGCGGCTTCCCGCGCTTGTCTTCTTCCCCCGCCTACTAAAATGGTGGCTTCCCGCGCTTGGCGGTCTTTCCCGCGCTCGTCTTCTTCCCCCGCCGACTACAATGGCGGATTCCCGCGTTTGCCTTCTTCCCCCGCTGGCTGCAATGGCGATTGCCGTGCTGCTGCTGTTCTCGCCTCCCCAGCGGTTCTCAATTCCCTGACGCTGCTTTGCCTCGCAGCCCCGCTTGCAGCCCGGTCCTTTACACCGGCTGCTTTTGAGTTCTCTGCGGCTCTCGTGCCTTAAGCTGCCCCAGTCGCTGTGCCTCTCGGCCTCGATTGCAGCCCGGCCCTTTTTACCGGCCGTGGTCGAGTTCTCCGCCCTTTTTCCTCCGTTTTCCCTCCCCCACTCCACAGTCAACGCGGCCGACTTTCTGCTCGTGTCGCTGATTGGCTTACCCACCACCGTGGTAGAAGGGATGATCACTGCCTGTCGCTGATGGAGGGCTTCGTGGTCAGAAATTTTCTTTTTAACCCGGGTTCTCGATGCCTCCCGTGCGATGGTGCTCAGCAGGATGATGGGGGCGGATGCCTCTTCTCGACGCCCGTTCTGAGGACGAAGCTGCCTTGGATGTAAAACTGCCGCAGGGTAAGATTGGACTCGTCGCCACTGTTAAGTCTGTGTGTCCCAGTTAAGCTTATTATAAATCACTGGACACAGACCACAAGAATAACTTTAACAGGTCTTTACTATTCGGAGGTCAGGGCTGAACTGCCCAGCAAATCCCTACACAACACTTATATACCGGTGTGGTCACCACCGGTATTACAGTATACAGCAGCCAAGAGAAAGTAGTACATCTCTTAAGGTAGTTCTCTTAAGGTGGAACAGGTTACATACACCACATACATCACTCTCAAACTTAATATAAAATTCAATCATATTTTGGTCACTTGTCCCTAAAGGCCCCTTTACCACAAGATTATTGATTAGCCCTTTCTCATTACATAGTACCAGATCCAGAATAGCTTATTCCCTGGTTGGTTCCTCCACATACTGATCCAGGAAACCATCTCACATGCATTCCAAGAATTTGTCCTCCACACCATTGGTGGTAATTTGATTTGCCCAGTCAATATGCAGATTAAAGTCCCCCATGATTACCATATTGTCCTTGTTACATGCACTTCTAATCTCTTGATTGATACTGTGCTCTATATTACCACTACTGTTTGGTGGCCTATACACAACTCCCACCAATGTTTTCCGCCCTTTGCTGTTTCTTGGCTCCACCCAAACTGATTCCATTCAATATCACAATCTGCGGAACCAAGATCTTTTATCTCTACCATACCAATCTCATCCCTTATTAACAGCGCTATGCCACCTCCTTTTCCTTTTTGTCTGTCCTTCCTAAATGTTGAGTAGTCTGGAACATTCAGTTCCCAGCTTTGGTTACCCTGCAACCATGTCTCTGTAATGGCAATTCCATCATAACCATTTACTTCTATTAGCGCCATTAATTCATCCACCTTGTTGCGAATGCTATGTGCATTTAGATAAAGTGCCTTCAACTTTGCCTGTTTAATATTTTTCTGCACTTTGACCCTCTTTACTGTTGGCCTTTGTTTCTGCTCCCTACTAGTTTTGCTGACTACTTTTCTAACTTGCACTTCCAGCTTTGTTTCTCTCTGTTCTGGGCCCACACTTAGTTTCCCAGCCCCCTGACGAACTAGTTTAAAGCCTTCCCAAAAGCACTAGCAAACCCCCCTGCGAGGATATTAGTCCCGGTTCTGCCGAGGTGTAACCCATCCAGCTTCTACAGGTCCCACCTTCCCCAGAATCGGTCCCAATGCCTCAGGAACATATAACCCTCCCTCCTACACCATCTCTCCAGCCACGCATGCAACTGGTCTATTCTATTTCTGCTCTCGCTAGCACGTGGCACTGCGAGTAATCCTGAGATTACTACCTTTGAGGTTCTGCTTTTTAATTTATTTCCGAGCTCCCTATATTCTGCTTGCAGGAGCTTGTCCCTCTTTCTACCTATGTCGTTGGTACCGATATGGACCACGACCTCTGACTGTTCACCATCCCCCTTCAGAATGTCCTGCAGCCGCTCAGTGACATCCTTGACCCTGGCACCAGGGAGGCAACATATCATCCTGAAGTCATGTCTGCGGCCACATAAACGTCTATCTGTTCTCCTTACAATAGAATCCCCTATCACTATTGCTCTCCCACTCGCTTTCCTCCCCTCCTGTGCAGCTGAGCCACTCATAGTGCCATGGACTTGGCTTTTGCTGCATTCCCCTGAGAAACCATCTCCCCCAGCAATATCCAAAATGGAAAATCTGTTGGAGAGGGAAATGGACCCAGGGGACTCCTGCACTACCTTCCTAGTTCTTTTACTCTGTCTGGCAGTCACCCATTCCCTTTCTGCCTGTGCACTCTTTACCTGCGGTGTGACCACCTCGTTAAATATGCTTAGACTCACTTTCGTGGGCTTTTTTTCAGAGGCCGGTGTCGGGAGGAGCAGAGAGCAGTGGTACAGTGAGTACTTAAACTCACTTTTGCGGGCTTTTCTACAGAGGCTTACCAATTTCATAGACCGGCGACGTCGTTCTGGAGCCACGACACGATTCAAAAAGTGACGCAGGCAAGAGGAAGCAGCTGATTGGGTGAGTACGGCCAGGTGATTATTTATACTACTCTATAGTTTGACAGTTAAGAATAATATTTTATGAAATTTAGAAGGTCTTAATTTTTGTGGTTATAGTTTCTAAGGTCTCTGTTGTGTATCGGGGAAAGCTAGTAACCAAGGGCCCTTGAGTATATCATTTAATTGTAGAGTAATTAGTGTTATTGATTTGATTTAAGTTAATTTAAATTAATTAAAGGGTAAGTCATGACAGGACAGCTCGGCCCCATGGCATGCTCCTCTTGCGCTATGTGGGAAATCAGGGGCACTTCCTGTGTCCCTGACGACAATGAGTGCGGGAAGTGTATCCAGCTGCAGCTACTGACAGACCGCATTGCGGTGCTGGAGCTGTGAATGGATACATAAGAACATAGGAAATAGGAGCAGGAGTAGGCCAATCGGCCCCTCGAGCCTGCTCCGCCATTCAATAAGATCATGGCTGATCTGATCCTAACCGCCAATCCACTATCATAGAACCATCTCCTGAATCTATCAGAATTAGACACATGAAATAGGAGCAGGATAAGGCTACACGGCCCCTGGGCCCGCTCCGCTACCCACAGGGCCATGACCGATCCGAACCTAATCTCATGTCCAAATTCCTGCCCGCTCCCCGTAACCCTTAATTCCCTTTACTTCTAGGAAACTGTCTATTTCTGTTTTAAATTTATGTAACGATGTAGCTTCTACAGCTTTTTGGGGCAGCATATTCCATGGACCTACCACCCTCTGAGTGAAGTAGTTCCTCCTCATCTCAGTTTTGAAAGAGCAGCCCCTTATTCTAAGACTATGCCCCCTAGTTCTAGTTTCACCCATCATCGGGAACATCCTCCCCGCATCCACCCGATCCAACCCCTTCACAATCTTATATGTTTCAATAAGGTCGCCTCTCATTCTTCTGAACTCCAATGAGTAGAGTCCCAATCTACTCAACCTCTCCTCTTATGTCCATCCCCTCATCCTCAGGATTAACCGAGTGAACCTTCTTTGTACTGACTCGAGAGCAAGTATGTCCTTTCTTAAGTATGGACACCAAAACTGCACGCAGTATTCCAGGTGCGGTCTCACCAATACCTTGTAAAACTGAAGCAATACCTCCCTATTTTTATATTCTACCCCCCTAGCAATGAAAGCCAACATTCCATTGGCCTTCTTAATCACTTGCTGCACCTGCATACTAACCTTTTGAGTTTCGTGCACCAGGACCCCCAGATCCTTTTGTACTTCAGTACTTTCCAGTTTCTTGCCATTAAGATAATAACTTGCTCTACGATTTTTCCTGCCAAAGTGCATAACCTCACACTTTCTAGTATTGTATTCCATCTGCCAAATCTCTGCCCACTTACTTAGCCTGTCTATGCCCACTTGCAGGTTTTTTATGTCCTCCTCACTCACTACTTTCCCTCCCATCTTAGTATCATCTGCAAACTTTGATATGTTACACTCGGTCCCCTCCTCCAAATCGTTAATATAGATTGTAAAGAGTTGGGGACCCAGCACTGACCCCTGCAGAACACCACTAGTTACTGATTGCCAGTCTGAGAATGAACCATTTATCCCAACTCTCTGCTTCCTGTTAGATAGCCAATCCTCTATCCATGCCAGAATATTACCCCCAATCCCGTGATTTTTTATCTTAAGCAATAATCTTTTGTGTGGCACCTTGTCAAATGCCTTTTGGAAGTCTAAATACACTACGTCCACTGGTTCCCCTTTATCCACCCTATATGTTACTTCCTCAAAGAACTCCAGCAAATTTGTCAAACATGACATCCCCTTCATAAAACCATGCTGACTTTGTCCTATTAAATTATGATTATCCAAATGTCCTGTTACTGTCTCCTTAATAATGGACTCCAAAATTTTACCTACCACAGATGTTAGGCTAACCGGTCTATAGTTTCCAGCCTTCTGTCTACTGCCCTTTTTCAATAAGGGTGTTACATTAGCAGTTTTCCAGTCTGCCGGGACCTTTGCCGAGTCCAGGGAGTTTTCAAAAATTATTACCAATGCATCCACAATCCCTACTGCCACTTCCCTCAAGACCCTAGGATGTAAGCCATCAGGTCCAGGTGATTTATCTGCCTTGAGTCCCATTATTTTACCGAGTACCACTTCCTTAGTGATTTTGATCGTGTTTAGCTCCTCCCCCCCCTTTAGCCCCCTGTTTATCCAGTGTTGGGATATTCTTAGTGTCTTCTACTGTAAAAACTGATACAAAATATTCATTCAGTGTTTTTGCCATCTCCATATTTCCCAACATTAATTTCCTGGTCTCATCCTCTAAGGGACCAACATTTACTTTAGCCACCCTTTTTCTTTTTATATAACTATAAAAACTCTTACTATCTGTTTTTATATTTTTTGCTAATTTACTTTCATAATCTATCTTCCCTTTCTTAATCAATCTTTTTGTTATTTTTTGCTGTCTTTTAAAGTTTTCCCAATCCTCTATCCTCCCGTTAGATTTGGCTACCTTATATGCCCTTGTTTTTAGTCGAATACTATCCTTAATTTCTTTACTTAGCCACAGATGGCTGTCTTTTCTTTTACACCCTTTTCTTCTCAGTGGAATATATATTTTTTGGAAGTTGTAAAATAACTCCTTAAATGTACACCACTGATCATGTATCGTCTTACCCTTTAACCTATTTTCCCAATCCACTCTACTCAATTCCACTCTCATACCTTCATAGTCTCCTTTATTCAAGCTTAGCACGCTTGTTTGAGATCCAACCTTCTCACCCTCTAATTGAATATGGAATTCAACCATGTTATGGTCACTCATTCCAAGGGGTTCCTTTACTAGGACATTTTTAATTAATACTGTCTCGTTACACAGGACCAGATCTAAGGTTGCTTGCCCCCTGGTCGGTTCAGTTACATACTGCTCAAGAAACCCATCCCTAATACACTCAATGAACTCATCCTCAAGGCAGCCCTGCCCAATTTGATTTGTCCAATTAATATGATAGTTAAAATCCCCCATAATTATAGATGCTCCCTTATTACAAGCCTCAACTATTTCCTGATTGATACTCAGTCCAACAGAGTTGCCACTGTTCGGAGGCCTATAGACTACGCCCACTAGTGTTTTTTTCCCCTTATTATTCCTTACCTCCACCCAAACTGTTTCATTATCCTGATCTTTTGACCCAATGTCATTTCTCTGTATTACAGTGATTCCTTCCTTTATTAACATAGCCACCCCACCTCCCCTTCCTTCCTGCCTGTCCTTCCTGATCGTTAAATAACCTGGTATGTTTAATTCCCAGGCATTGTCACCCTGCAGCCATGTTTCTGTAATGGCCACAAGATCATACCCATATGTAGGTATTTGTGCCATTAACTCGTCTATTTTGTTACGAATGCTACGTGCATTCAGATAGAGAACTTTCAAAGATGTTTTGTGACACTTAGTTCCTGCTTTTGCCCTTTTTATTACTTTACCTTTTACTCCATACCTTCTGCCCCTTCCTGACATGCTCTGGTTTTTAATTTCCCCACTGCTACCTAAATCTATGACCTTCTCTGTTGTCATTTTTATTATTTGCTCTCTCGGAACCTCCCCCCCACTAGTTAGTTTAAAGCCCTCTCTACAGCCCTAGTTATATGATCCGCCAGGACTCTAGTCCCAGCACTGGCCAAGTGAAGCCCGTCCCAACGGAACAGCTCCCTCCTGCCCCAGTACTGGTGCCAGTGTCCCAGGAAGCAAAACCCATTTCTCCCACACCAGTCTTTGAGCCACGCATTTAACTCTCTAATTTTATTTGTCCTAGCCAAATTCGCTCGTGGCTCAGGTAGTAATCCAGAGATTATTACCCTTGTGGTTCTGCTTTTTAATTTGGCCCCTAGCTGCTCAAACTCCCTCAGCAGAACCTCCTTCCTTGTCCTATCTATGTCGTTGGTACCAACATGGACCACGACAACTGGATCCTCCCCCTCCCACTCCAAGTTTCTCTCCAGTCCAGAGGAGATGTCCTTAACCCTGGCACCGGGCAGGCAACACAGCCTTCGGGACTCTCGATCTCGGCTGCAAAGAACTCTATCTATCCCCCTAACGATACTATCCCCTACCACTACATCATTTCTTTTAACTCCCCCCACTTGAATGGCCCCCCGCTCCACAGTGCTGTGGCCAGGTTGCTCATCCTCCCCGCAATCCCTGTTCTCATCCTCACAGGGAGTAAGAGCCTCGAACCTGTTGGACAAGTGCAAGGGCTGCGGCTCCTCCAACACTACCTCCTGGATCCCCGTACCTGCCTCACTTCTAGTCACATCATCCTGACCCTGGCCACGGACTACATCTGAATTAATTAATCTAATTGGTGTGAATACCTCGTGATACACAGAGTCCAGGTAACTCTCCCCCTCCCTGATGTGTCTCAGTGTTTGAAGCTCGGACTCCAGCTCTTCAACACGTAGCCGGAATTTCTCGAGCAGCCAACACTTACTGCAAATGTGATCACCGTGATCATCAATGGTGTCCACCAGCTCCCACATATTGCAGCAGCAATACATCACCTGATCTCCCATTTTATGTAATTAATTAAATTTATTAATATTATTCATAAGTACCCTCTGCCCCGGTTCTAGATGGTGAATATCACACCTTAGAAACTATAAACCAAAGAGATTTAAGCTTAAAAAGGGAGAAATACTTACCAACCAATCACTTACCCGCTTTCTGGTGATGTCACACTTAGATTACTTTATACCTCTCTCCTTCCCTCCGAGTTCCCAGACTGGAGACTGGTGAGGCCTACCTGGTCTCTGGGACTTTTATAGCCCCGCTGCTGCCACTGAATTCCCACCGACGCACTGAGGCCTTACCTGGTCTCTGGGACTTTTATAGCCCCGCTGCTGCCACTGAATTCCCACCGACGCACTGAGGCCTTACCTGGTCTCTGGGACTTTTATAGCCCCGCTGCTGCCACTGAATTCCCACCGACGCACTGAGGCCTTACCTGGTCTCTGGGACTTTTATAGCCCCGCTGCTGCCACTGAATTCCCACCGACGCACTGAGGCCTTACCTGGTCTCTGGGACTTTTATAGCCCCGCTGCTGCCACTGAATTCCCACCGACGCACTGAGGCCTTACCTGGTCTCTGGGACTTTTATAGCCCCGCTGCTGCCACTGAATTCCCACCGACGCACTGAGGCCTTACCTGGTCTCTGGGACTTTTATAGCCCCGCTGCTGCCACTGAATTCCCACCGACGCACTGAGGCCTTACCTGGTCTCTGGGACTTTTATAGCCCCGCTGCTGCCACTGAATTCCCACCGACGCACTGAGGCCTTACCTGGTCTCTGGGACTTTTATAGCCCCGCTGCTGCCACTGAATTCCCACCGACGCACTGAGGCCTTACCTGGTCTCTGGGACTTTTATAGCCCCGCTGCTGCCACTGAATTCCCACCGACGCACTGAGGCCTTACCTGGTCTCTGGGACTTTTATAGCCCCGCTGCTGCCACTGAATTCCCACCGACGCACTGAGGCCTTACCTGGTCTCTGGGACTTTTATAGCCCCGCTGCTGCCACTGAATTCCCACCGACGCACTGAGGCCTTACCTGGTCTCTGGGACTTTTATAGCCCCGCTGCTGCCGCTGAATTCCCGCCGACGCACTGAGGCCTTACCTGGTCTCTGGGACTTTTATAGCCCCGCTGCTGCCACTGAATTCCCGCCGACGCACTGAGGCCTTACCTGGTCTCTGGGACTTTTATAGCCCCGCTGCTGCCACTGAATTCCCACCGACGCACTGAGGCCTTACCTGGTCTCTGGGACTTTTATAGCCCCGCTGCTGCCACTGAATTCCCACCGACGCACTGAGGCCTTACCTGGTCTCTGGGACTTTTATAGCCCCGCTGCTGCCGCTGAATTCCCACCGACGCACTGAGGCCTTACCTGGTCTCTGGGACTTTTATAGCCCCGCTGCTGCCACTGAATTCCCGCCGACGCACTGAGGCCTTACCTGGTCTCTGGGACTTTTATAGCCCCGCTGCTGCCACTGAATTCCCACCGACGCACTGAGGCCTTACCTGGTCTCTGGGACTTTTATAGCCCCGCTGCTGCCACTGAATTCCCACCGACGCACTGAGGCCTTACCTGGTCTCTGGGACTTTTATAGCCCCGCTGCTGCCACTGAATTCCCACCGACGCTGTGAGGCCTTACCTGGTCTCTGGGACTTTTATAGCCCCGCTGCTGCCGCTGAATTCCCACCGACGCACTGAGGCCTTACCTGGTCTCTGGGACTTTTATAGCCCCGCTGCTGCCGCTGAATTCCCGCCGACGCACTGAGGCCTTACCTGGTCTCTGGGACTTTTATAGCCCCGCTGCTGCCACTGAATTCCCACCGACGCACTGAGGCCTTACCTGGTCTCTGGGACTTTTATAGCCCCGCTGCTGCCGCTGAATTCCCGCCGACGCACTGAGGCCTTACCTGGTCTCTGGGACTTTTATAGCCCCGCTGCTGCCACTGAATTCCCGCCGACGCACTGAGGCCTTACCTGGTCTCTGGGACTTTTATAGCCCCGCTGCTGCCACTGAATTCCCACCGACGCACTGAGGCCTTACCTGGTCTCTGGGACTTTTATAGCCCCGCTGCTGCCACTGAATTCCCACCGACGCACTGAGGCCTTACCTGGTCTCTGGGACTTTTATAGCCCCGCTGCTGCCGCTGAATTCCCACCGACGCACTGAGGCCTTACCTGGTCTCTGGGACTTTTATAGCCCCGCTGCTGCCACTGAATTCCCGCCGACGCACTGAGGCCTTACCTGGTCTCTGGGACTTTTATAGCCCCGCTGCTGCCACTGAATTCCCACCGACGCACTGAGGCCTTACCTGGTCTCTGGGACTTTTATAGCCCCGCTGCTGCCACTGAATTCCCACCGACGCACTGAGGCCTTACCTGGTCTCTGGGACTTTTATAGCCCCGCTGCTGCCACTGAATTCCCACCGACGCTGTGAGGCCTTACCTGGTCTCTGGGACTTTTATAGCCCCGCTGCTGCCGCTGAATTCCCACCGACGCACTGAGGCCTTACCTGGTCTCTGGGACTTTTATAGCCCCGCTGCTGCCGCTGAATTCCCACCGACGCACTGAGGCCTTACCTGGTCTCTGGGACTTTTATAGCCCCGCTGCTGCCGCTGAATTCCCACCGACGCACTGAGGCCTTACCTGGTCTCTGGGACTTTTATAGCCCCGCTGCTGCCGCTGAATTCCCACCGACGCTGTGAGGCCTTACCTGGTCTCTGGGACTTTTATAGCCCCGCTGCTGCCGCTGAATTCCCACCGACGCTGTGAGGCCTTACCTGGTCTCTGGGACTTTTATAGCCCCGCTGCTGCCGCTGAATTCCCACCGACGCTGTGAGGCCTTACCTGGTCTCTGGGACTTTTATAGCCCCGCTGCTGCCGCTGAATTCCCGCCGACGCACTGAGGCCTTACCTGGTCTCTGGGACTTTTATAGCCCCGCTGCTGCCGCTGAAACACCCGCCGACGCACTGAGGCCTTACCTGGTCTCTGGGACTTTTATAGCCCCGCTGCTGCCACTGAATTCCTGCCGACACTGTGAGGCCTTACCTGGTCTCTGGGACTTTTATAGCCCCGCTGCTGCCACTGAATTCCTGCCGACGCACTGAGGCCTTACCTGGTCTTTGGGACTTTTATAGCCCCGCTGCTGCCGCTGAATTCCCGCCGACGCACTGAGGCCTTACCTGGTCTCTGGGACTTTTATAGCCCCGCTGCTGCCACTGAATTCCTGCCGACGCACTGAGGCCTTACCTGGTCTTTGGGACTTTTATAGCCCCGCTGCTGCCGCTGAATTCCCGCCGACGCACTGAGGCCTTACCTGGTCTTTGGGACTTTTATAGCCCCGCTGCTGCCACTGAATTCCCACCGACGCACTGAGGCCTTACCTGGTCTCTGGGACTTTTATAGCCCCGCTGCTGCCGCTGAATTCCCACCGACACTGTGAGGCCTTACCTGGTCTCTGGGACTTTTATAGCCCCGCTGCTGCCACTGAATTCCCACCGACGCACTGAGGCCTTACCTGGTCTCTGGGACTTTTATAGCCCCGCTGCTGCCGCTGAATTCCCGCCGACGCACTGAGGCCTTACCTGGTCTCTGGGACTTTTATAGCCCCGCTGCTGCCGCTGAATTCCCGCCGACGCACTGAGGCCTTACCTGGTCTCTGGGACTTTTATAGCCCCGCTGCTGCCGCTGAATTCCCGCCGACGCTGTGAGGCCTTACCTGGTCTTTGGGACTTTTATAGCCCCGCTGCTGCCGCTGAATTCCCGCCGACGCACTGAGGCCTTACCTGGTCTCTGGGACTTTTATAGCCCCGCTGCTGCCACTGAATTCCCACCGACGCACTGAGGCCTTACCTGGTCTCTGGGACTTTTATAGCCCCGCTGCTGCCGCTGAATTCCCGCCGACGCACTGAGGCCTTACCTGGTCTTTGGGACTTTTATAGCCCCGCTGCTGCCGCTGAATTCCCGCCGACGCACTGAGGCCTTACCTGGTCTCTGGGACTTTTATAGCCCCGCTGCTGCCGCTGAAACACCCGCCGACGCACTGAGGCCTTACCTGGTCTCTGGGACTTTTATAGCCCCGCTGCTGCCACTGAATTCCCACCGACGCACTGAGGCCTTACCTGGTCTCTGGGACTTTTATAGCCCCGCTGCTGCCACTGAATTCCCGCCGACGCTGTGAGGCCTTCCCTGGTCTCTGGGACTTTTATAGCCCCGCTGCTGCCGCTGAATTCCCGCCGACGCACTGAGGCCTTACCTGGTCTCTGGGACTTTTATAGCCCCGCTGCTGCCACTGAATTCCCGCCGACGCACTGAGGCCTTACCTGGTCTCTGGGACTTTTATAGCCCCGCTGCTGCCGCTGAATTCCCACCGACACTGTGAGGCCTTACCTGGTCTCTGGGACTTTTATAGCCCCGCTGCTGCCACTGAATTCCCACCGACGCACTGAGGCCTTACCTGGTCTTTGGGACTTTTATAGCCCCGCTGCTGCCGCTGAATTCCCGCCGACGCACTGAGGCCTTACCTGGTCTCTGGGACTTTTATAGCCCCGCTGCTGCCGCTGAATTCCCACCGACGCACTGAGGCCTTACCTGGTCTCTGGGACTTTTATAGCCCCGCTGCTGCCACTGAATTCCCACCGACGCACTGAGGCCTTACCTGGTCTCTGGGACTTTTATAGCCCCGCTGCTGCCGCTGAATTCCCACCGACGCACTGAGGCCTTACCTGGTCTCTGGGACTTTTATAGCCCCGCTGCTGCCACTGAATTCCCACCGACGCACTGAGGCCTTACCTGGTCTCTGGGACTTTTATAGCCCCGCTGCTGCCACTGAATTCCCACCGACGCACTGAGGCCTTCCCTGGTCTCTGGGACTTTTATAGCCCCGCTGCTGCCGCTGAATTCCCGCCGACGCACTGAGGCCTTACCTGGTCTCTGGGACTTTTATAGCCCCGCTGCTGCCGCTGAATTCCCGCCGACGCACTGAGGCCTTACCTGGTCTCTGGGACTTTTATAGCCCCGCTGCTGCCGCTGAATTCCCACCGACGCACTGAGGCCTTTCCTGGTCTCTGGGACTTTTATAGCCCCGCTGCTGCCACTGAATTCCCGCCGACACTGTGAGGCCTTCCCTGGTCTCTGGGACTTTTATAGCCCCGCTGCTGCCACTGAATTCCCACCGACGCACTGAGGCCTTACCTGGTCTCTGGGACTTTTATAGCCCCGCTGCTGCCGCTGAATTCCCACCGACGCACTGAGGCCTTACCTGGTCTCTGGGACTTTTATAGCCCCGCTGCTGCCACTGAATTCCCGCCGACACTGTGAGGCCTTCCCTGGTCTCTGGGACTTTTATAGCCCCGCTGCTGCCACTGAATTCCCACCGACGCACTGAGGCCTTACCTGGTCTCTGGGACTTTTATAGCCCCGCTGCTGCCGCTGAATTCCCACCGACGCACTGAGGCCTTACCTGGTCTCTGGGACTTTTATAGCCCCGCTGCTGCCGCTGAATTCCCGCCGACGCACTGAGGCCTTACCTGGTCTCTGGGACTTTTATAGCCCCGCTGCTGCCACTGAATTCCCGCCGACACTGTGAGGCCTTCCCTGGTCTCTGGGACTTTTATAGCCCCGCTGCTGCCACTGAATTCCCACCGACGCACTGAGGCCTTACCTGGTCTCTGGGACTTTTATAGCCCCGCTGCTGCCACTGAATTCCCACCGACGCACTGAGGCCTTACCTGGGTCTCTGGGACTTTTATAGCCCCGCTGCTGCCACTGAATTCCCACCGACGCACTGAGGCCTTACCTGGTCTCTGGGACTTTTATAGCCCCGCTGCTGCCGCTGAATTCCCGCCGACGCACTGAGGCCTTACCTGGTCTCTGGGACTTTTATAGCCCCGCTGCTGCCGCTGAATTCCCACCGACGCACTGAGGCCTTACCTGGTCTTTGGGACTTTTATAGCCCCGCTGCTGCCGCTGAATTCCCGCCGACGCACTGAGGCCTTACCTGGTCTTTGGGACTTTTATAGCCCCGCTGCTGCCACTGAATTCCCGCCGACGCACTGAGGCCTTACCTGGTCTCTGGGACTTTTATAGCCCCGCTGCTGCCACTGAATTCCCGCCGACGCACTGAGGCCTTACCTGGTCTTTGGGACTTTTATAGCCCCGCTGCTGGCTCTGAATTCCCACCGACGCACTGAGGCCTTACCTGGTCTCTGGGACTTTTATAGCCCCGCTGCTGCCACTGAATTCCCACCGACGCACTGAGGCCTTACCTGGGTCTCTGGGACTTTTATAGCCCCGCTGCTGCCACTGAATTCCCGCCGACGCACTGAGGCCTTACCTGGTCTTTGGGACTTTTATAGCCCCGCTGCTGCCGCTGAATTCCCGCCGACGCACTGAGGCCTTACCTGGTCTTTGGGACTTTTATAGCCCCGCTGCTGCCGCTGAATTCCCGCCGACGCACTGAGGCCTTACCTGGTCTCTGGGACTTTTATAGCCCCGCTGCTGCCGCTGAATTCCCACCGACGCACTGAGGCCTTACCTGGTCTCTGGGACTTTTATAGCCCCGCTGCTGCCGCTGAATTCCCACCGACGCACTGAGGCCTTACCTGGTCTTTGGGACTTTTATAGCCCCGCTGCTGCCGCTGAATTCCCGCCGACGCACTGAGGCCTTACCTGGTCTTTGGGACTTTTATAGCCCCGCTGCTGCCGCTGAATTCCCGCCGACGCACTGAGGCCTTACCTGGTCTCTGGGACTTTTATAGCCCCGCTGCTGCCGCTGAATTCCCACCGACGCACTGAGGCCTTACCTGGTCTCTGGGACTTTTATAGCCCCGCTGCTGCCGCTGAATTCCCACCGACGCACTGAGGCCTTACCTGGTCTCTGGGACTTTTATAGCCCCGCTGCTGCCGCTGAATTCCCACCGACGCTGTGAGGCCTTACCTGGTCTCTGGGACTTTTATAGCCCCGCTGCTGCCGCTGAATTCCCACCGACGCACTGAGGCCTTACCTGGTCTCTGGGACTTTTATAGCCCCGCTGCTGCCGCTGAATTCCCACCGACGCACTGAGGCCTTACCTGGTCTTTGGGACTTTTATAGCCCCGCTGCTGCCACTGAATTCCTGCCGACGCACTGAGGCCTTACCTGGTCTCTGGGACTTTTATAGCCCCGCTGCTGCCGCTGAATTCCCGCCGACGCACTGAGGCCTTACCTGGTCTCTGGGACTTTTATAGCCCCGCTGCTGCCACTGAATTCCCACCGACGCACTGAGGCCTTACCTGGTCTCTGGGACTTTTATAGCCCCGCTGCTGGCTCTGAATTCCCACCGACGCACTGAGGCCTTACCTGGTCTCTGGGACTTTTATAGCCCCGCTGCTGCCACTGAATTCCCACCGACGCACTGAGGCCTTACCTGGTCTTTGGGACTTTTATAGCCCCGCTGCTGCCACTGAATTCCTGCCGACGCACTGAGGCCTTACCTGGTCTCTGGGACTTTTATAGCCCCGCTGCTGCCGCTGAATTCCCGCCGACGCACTGAGGCCTTACCTGGTCTCTGGGACTTTTATAGCCCCGCTGCTGCCACTGAATTCCCACCGACGCACTGAGGCCTTACCTGGTCTCTGGGACTTTTATAGCCCCGCTGCTGCCACTGAATTCCTGCCGACGCACTGAGGCCTTACCTGGTCTCTGGGACATTTATAGCCCCGCTGCTGCCGCTGAATTCCTGCCGACGCACTGAGGCCTTACCTGGTCTCTGGGACTTTTATAGCCCCGCTGCTGCCACTGAATTCCCGCCGACGCACTGAGGCCTTACCTGGTCTCTGGGACTTTTATAGCCCCGCTGCTGCCACTGAATTCCCGCCGACGCACTGAGGCCTTACCTGGTCTCTGGGACTTTTATAGCCCCGCTGCTGCCACTGAATTCCCGCCGACGCACTGAGGCCTTACCTGGTCTCTGGGACTTTTATAGCCCCGCTGCTGCCACTGAATTCCCGCCGACGCTGTGAGGCCTTACCTGGTCTCTGGGACTTTTATAGCCCCGCTGCTGCCACTGAATTCCCACCGACGCACTGAGGCCTTACCTGGTCTCTGGGACTTTTATAGCCCCGCTGCTGCCACTGAATTCCCACCGACGCACTGAGGCCTTACCTGGTCTCTGGGACTTTTATAGCCCCGCTGCTGCCGCTGAATTCCCGCCGACGCACTGAGGCCTTACCTGGTCTCTGGGACTTTTATAGCCCCGCTGCTGCCACTGAATTCCCACCGACGCACTGAGGCCTTACCTGGTCTCTGGGACTTTTATAGCCCCGCTGCTGCCACTGAATTCCCGCCGACGCACTGAGGCCTTACCTGGTCTCTGGGACTTTTATAGCCCCGCTGCTGCCACTGAATTCCCGCCGACGCACTGAGGCCTTACCTGGTCTCTGGGACTTTTATAGCCCCGCTGCTGCCACTGAATTCCCGCCGACGCACTGAGGCCTTACCTGGTCTCTGGGACTTTTATAGCCCCGCTGCTGCCACTGAATTCCCACCGACGCACTGAGGCCTTACCTGGTCTCTGGGACTTTTATAGCCCCGCTGCTGCCGCTGAATTCCCGCCGACGCACTGAGGCCTTACCTGGTCTCTGGGACTTTTATAGCCCCGCTGCTGGCTCTGAATTCCTGCCGACGCACTGAGGCCTTACCTGGTCTCTGGGACTTTTATAGCCCCGCTGCTGCCACTGAATTCCTGCCGACGCACTGAGGCCTTACCTGGTCTCTGGGACTTTTATAGCCCCGCTGCTGCCGCTGAATTCCCACCGACGCACTGAGGCCTTACCTGGTCTCTGGGACTTTTATAGCCCCGCTGCTGCCACTGAATTCCCACCGACGCACTGAGGCCTTACCTGGTCTCTGGGACTTTTATAGCCCCGCTGCTGCCACTGAATTCCTGCCGACGCACTGAGGCCTTACCTGGTCTCTGGGACTTTTATAGCCCCGCTGCTGGCTCTGAATTCCTGCCGACGCACTGAGGCCTTACCTGGTCTCTGGGACTTTTATAGCCCCGCTGCTGCCACTGAATTCCTGCCGACGCACTGAGGCCTTACCTGGTCTCTGGGACTTTTATAGCCCCGCTGCTGCCACTGAATTCCCGCCGACGCACTGAGGCCTTACCTGGTCTCTGGGACTTTTATAGCCCCGCTGCTGCCGCTGAATTCCCGCCGACGCACTGAGGCCTTACCTGGTCTCTGGGACTTTTATAGCCCCGCTGCTGCCGCTGAAACACCCGCCGACGCTGTGAGGCCTTACCTGGTCTCTGGGACTTTTATAGCCCCGCTGCTGCCGCTGAAACACCCGCCGACGCTGTGAGGCCTTACCTGGTCTCTGGGACTTTTATAGCCCCGCTGCTGCCGCTGAAACACCCGCCGATGCTGTGAGGCCTTACCTGGTCTCTGGGACTTTTATAGCCCCGCTGTTGCCGCTGAAACACCCGCCGACGCACTGAGGCCTTACCTGGTCTCTGGGACTTTTATAGCCCCGCTGCTGCCGCTGAAACACCCGCCGACGCTGTGAGGCCTTACCTGGTCTCTGGGACTTTTATAGCCCCGCTGCTGCCGCTGAAACACCCACCGACACTGTGAGGCCTTTCCTGGTCTCTGGGACTTTTATAGCCCCGCTGCTGCTGCTGCCGCTGAAACACCCGCCGACGCTGTGAGGCCTTACCTGGTCTCTGGGACTTTTATAGCCCCACTGCTGCCGCTGAAACACCCGCCGATGCTGTGCGGCCTTTCCTGGTCTCTGGGACTTTTATAGCCCCGCTGCTGCCGCTGAAACACCCGCCGACGCACTGAGGCCTTACCTGGTCTCTGGGACTTTTATAGCCCCGCTGCTGCCGCTGAAACACCCGCCGACGCACTGAGGCCTTTCCTGGTCTCTGGGACTTTTATAGCCCCGCTGCTGCCACTGAAACACCCGCCGACGCATTCGCAATGCTGAGGACATCATGGATAGCACATTTAGGGAGTTGGTCACACCGCAGATAAAGGCTGCACAGGCAGGAAGGGAATGGGTGAACGCCAGGCAGAGTAATAGGTGCAGGCAGGTAGTGCAGGGGTCCCCTGTGGCCATCCCCCTCTCAAACAGATATACCACTTTGGATATTGTTAAGGGAGATGGCTTATCGGGGGAAGGCAGAAGCAGCCAACTTCCTGGCACCATGGGTCGTTCTGCTGCATAGGATGGGAGGAAATAGCGTGAGAGAGCTAGAGTGATAGGGGATTCTATTGTAAGGGGAATAGATAGGTGATTCTGTGGCCACAAACGAGACTCCAGGATGGTATGTTGCCTCGCGGGTGTAAGGGTCAAGGATGTCTCGGCGCGGCTGCAGGGCATTCTGGAGGGGGAAGGTGAACAACCAGTTGTCGTGGTGCATATAGGTACCAACAATATAGGTAAAAAAATGGATGAGGTCCTAAAACTTGAATACAGGGAGTTAGGAGGTAAGTTAAAAGATAGGACCTCAAAGGTAGTAATCTCAGGATTGCTACCAGTGCCACGTTCTAGTCAGAGTAGAAATAGAAGGCTATGTCAGATGAATACATAGCTAGAGGAATGCTGCAAGGGGGAGGGATACAAATTCCTGGGACACTGGAACTGGTTCTTGGTGAGGTGGGACCAGTACAAACTGGACGGTTTGCACCTGGGCGGGACTGGGACCAATGTCCTAAGGGGAGTGTTTGCTAGTGCTGTTGGGGAGGGTTTAAACTAAAATGGCAGGGGGTTGGGAACCTGTGCAGGGAGACAGAGGAAAGGGAAGCAAGGATAGAAACAAAAGACAGGAAGGAGAAAAGCAAAAGTGGAAGGCAGAGAAATCAATGGTGCAAATCAAACAGGGCTACAGTAAATAATAATTCTAAAAGGACAAAGAGTTTCAAAAAAACAAGCCTGAAGGCTTTGTGTCTTAATGCGAGGAGCATTCATAATAAGATGGATGAATTAGCTGTGCAAATAGATGTAAACAGATATGATGTAATTGCAATTACGGAGGCATGGCTCCAGGGTGACCAAGGCTGGGAATTCAACATCCAGGGGTATTCAATATTCAGGAAGGACAGGCAAAAAGGAA
The DNA here is from genome assembly GCF_052327205.1 of Somniosus microcephalus. NCBI lineage: Eukaryota > Metazoa > Chordata > Chondrichthyes > Squaliformes > Somniosidae > Somniosus > Somniosus microcephalus. Next base: position 244,555,197 of record NC_140987.1, read on the forward strand.
AAGGAGGTGGGGTAGCATTGCTGGTTAAAGAGGAGATTAACACAATAATAAGGAAGGATATTAGCTCTGATGATGTGGAATCTGTATGGGTAGAGTGGAGAAATTCCAAGGGGCAGAAAATGTTAGTGGGAGTTGTATACAGACCCCCAAACAGTAATGCTGAGGCTGGGGATGGCATTAAATGGGAAATTAGAGATGCATGCAATAACAGCAGTTATCATGGGTGACTTTAATCTACATATAGATTGGGCTAACCAAATTAGTAACAATACTGTGGAGGAAGAATTCCTAGAGTGTATACGGGATGGTTTCCTGGACCAATATGTCGAGGAACTAACTAGAGGTCAGGCCATCTTAGACTGGGTATTATGTAATGAGAAAGGATTAATTAGCAATGTTGTTGTGCGAGGCCCCTTGGGGAGGAGCGATCATAATATGACAGAATTCTTCATTAAGATGGAGAGTGAAGTAGTTGAATCAGAGACTAGGGTCCTGAATTTAAATAAAGGAAACTACAAGGGTATGAGGTGGGAGTTGGCTAGGATGGATTGGGGAATGTTACTTAAAGGGTTGACGATGGATAGGCAATGGCAAACATTTAAAGATCACATGGATGAACTACAGAATTTGTTCATCTCTGTTTGGCATAAAAATTTTTTAAAAGGGTGACTCAACCGTGGCAAACAAGGGAAATTAGGGATAGCATAAGATCCAAGGAGAGGACATATAAATTGGCCAGAAAAAGCAGCAAACCTGAGGATTGGGAGCAGTTTAGGATTCAGCAAAGGAGGACAAAGGGATTAATTAAGAGGGGGAAAATAGAATATGAGAGTAAGCTTGCAAGGAACATAAAAACTGCCTGTAAAAGCTTCTATAGATAGGTGAAGAGAAAAAGATTGGTGAAGTTAAGCGTAGGTCCTTTGCAGTCAGAATCAGGGGAATTTATAATGGGGAACAAAGAAATGGCCGAACAATTAAATATATACATTGGTTCTGTCTTCACAAAGGAGGACACAAATAACCTCCCAGAGATGTCGAGGAACATAGGGTCTAATGAGAGGGAGGAAGTGAATGAAATCAGTATTTGTAGGGAAATGGTGTTCGGGAAATTGACGGCATTGAAGGCTGATAAATCCCCAGGGCCTAATAATCTACATCCTAGGGTACTTAAGGAAGTGGCCCTAGAAATAGTAGATGCATTGCTGGTCATCTTCCAAAGTTCTATAGACTCTGGAATAGTTCCCATGGATTGGAGGGTAGCTAATGTAACACCACTATTTAAAAAAGGTGGTAGAGAGAAAACGGGGAATTATAGACCGGGTAAGCCTAACATCGATAGTGGGGAAAATGCTAGTGTCCATTATAAAAGATGCAATAGCAGAGCACTTGGTAAACAGTGACAGGATCGGACAAAGTCAACATGGATTTATGAAAGGTAAATCATGCTTGACTAATCTACTGCAATTTTTTGAGGATGTAACTGGTAGAATAGATAAGGGAGAACCAGTGGATGTGGTGTATTTGGACTTTCAGAAGGCTTTTGATAAGGTCCTGCATAAGAGATTGGCATGAAAAGTTAAAGAACATGGGATTGGTGGTAAGGTACTGTCTTGGATAGACAACTGGTTGGCAGACAGGAAGCAAAGAGTTGGAATAAATGGGTCTTTTTCCGAGTGGCAGGCAGTGACTAGTGGGGTACCACAGGGATCGGTGCTAGGACCCCAGCTATTCACAATATATATTAATGATCTAGACGAGGGAACTAGATGTAATATCTCCAAGTTTGCAGACAACACCAATCTGGGTGGGCATGTGTGCTGTGAGGAGGATGCAGAGAAACTCCAGTATGTTTTGGACAGGTTGGGTGATTGGGCAGATGCATGGCAGGTGCAGTATAATGTGGATAAATGTGAGGTTATCCACTTTGCTGGCAAAAACAGGAAGGCAGATTATTATCTGAATGTCAATAGATTGGGAAAAGGGGAAGTGCAATGAGACCTGGGTGTCCTTGTGCACCAGTCGCTGAAGGTAAGCATGCAGGTGCAGCAGGCGGTTAAGAAGGCAAATGGTATGTTGGCCTTCATAGCGAGAGGATTCGAGTACAGAAGCAAGGATGTCTTGCTGCAGTTTTACAGGGCCTTGGTGAGACCACACCTTGAGTATTGTGTGCAGTTTTGGTTGCCTTATCTGAGGGAGGATGTTCTTGCCATGGAGGGAGTGCAGCAAAGATTCACCAGACTGATACCTGGGATGGCAGGAATGATGAATGAAGAGAGATTGGGTCGATTAGGCTTATATTCGCTAGAATTTAGAAGAATGAGAGGGGTTCTCATAGAAACGTATAAAATTCTAACAGGAGTAGACAGGCTAGATGCAGGAAGGATGCTCCCAATGGTGGGGGGAGTCCAGAACCAGGGGGTCACAGTCTAAAGATAAGGGGTAAGCCACTTAGGACTGAGATGAGGAGGAATTTCTTCACCCGGAGAGTGGTGAACCTGTGGAATTCTCTACCACAGAAGGCAGTTGAGGCCAACTTATTAAATATATTCAAGAAGGAGTTAGATATATTTCTTAAGGCTAAAGGGATCAAGGGATATGGGAGAAAGCAGGGACAGGGCACTGAATTTGGATGATCGGCCATGATCTCATTAAATGGTGGAACAGGCTTGAGGGGCTGAATGGCCTACTCCTGCTCCTATCTATTATGTTTTCTATGTTTCTAGCCACAAAGATCTCAGCCTCGCGGATGCTCATCAGTGACTCCAACCGCAGCTCCAGCTCTGAAACGTGGCTTTCGAGTAGCTGCAGCTGGAGACACTTCCTGCACATCTGTTTGCCCTGGACACCGAAAGTGTCCCTGACTTCCCACATAGCACAGGAGGAGCACTCCATGCTGCCAAGCTGCCTGCCATGTCCTACACTTAATTTACTCAATTTACTTCCTCTAAATTAAAGAATATTACATACACTAGGGACCTTAATTCACTTTACACACTACTTACTCTAAACTAGAAACCTTATTTTTACTTTAAAGACTGGACTGTAGAAATACTCATCGGGTCCTACTTACCAAGCAGCTCCTTCCCTGGTTGTGACGTCACTTTAGTGGTTTTGCAGTTGTTGTTGTTGTTTGACTGTCCCCGCTCTCGGACTGTTTCCTGGGTATAAAGTAAGAACCAAATCCACAGAGTGAAAAGGTAGGGAAAGCAAAGGTGAAGCAAGGGAACTCCTCCTTCCACTCCTCACCCACCTAACACCCTCACTCACCCAACTCTCAGCACTCTGTGCATCTTAAAGGAGAACAGAGAGGCAGAGAGGCAGAGAGGTTTAGGGAGGGAATTCAAGAGCTTAGGGCCTAGGCAGCTGAAAGCACAGCTGCCAATGGTGGAGTGATGAAAATCAGAGATGCTCAGAAGGCCAGAATTGGGGAGAGGCGAGGCCATGGAGGGATTTGAAAACAAGGATGAGAATTTTAAAATCGAGGTGTTGCTTAACAGGGAGCCAATGGAGGTCAGCGAGCATGGGATGATGGGTGAATGGAACTTTGTGCGAGTTAGGCCATGGGCAGCAGAGTTTTGGATGACCTCAAGTGTGTGGAGGGTGGAAGTTGGGAGGCCAGCCAGGAATGCATTGTAATTGTCAAGTCTAGAAATAACAAAGGCATGGATGAGGAGGCAGAAGCAGTTTAATAGAGAGAAGGTACTACATTTTGGAAGTGCAAATGGGGGAAAACATGCAAATGGCAAGATTTTAAATTGAGTAGAGGAGCAGAGGGACCTTGGTGTGCAGGTACATCAGTCATTAAAGGTGGCTGCGTAAGTCTATAAGATCATAAAAAGGGTAAATTGAATCTTTGGATTTGTATCTAGAGGTATAGAATGCAAAAGTAAGGAGGTAATACTGGCTGAATTTGCATTGCCATTTAAATATAGTTTCCTTCATTGCTGAGGCATTATGAAAGTCTTCCCATAGTTTCACTTGAGTCCATTGTTCACAACTTCATAAATGTACATGTTGAGGGTCAGATTTGGTAAAATGTCCTGTTTCCAATTCAGTATTAATTATTGACCAAACAAAATAAGAAAAAAAGAATAAAAATATTAGCTCTATTGCTAATTAGCAACTTAACATCCAGATGTTACAGAGCCACATGATCATCTTGCCAGATCATAGTCGTTAACTTGATAACTCAGCTGGTACATGTAATTCCAATTTGGCTTCAGGTCCGAGCAAACACATCCCCAGGGGAAGATCGCTACTCAAAGTCCTGAGAGTGCTTGAGAGAGAAATTTAGTTTGACAACGGTATTAGCAAATCAGGTCATTTGAGCACCCTAAATCTAAATCAGAATGTTAAAGGGGTTATCAACATGGCAACTTGAGCCAGATACCTGACAGTAAAATTCTGTCAATCCAGACAAATGAAGCCTTGAATTGAATCTCTCAGTCAGCATCAAACACTAAAGATGCTCTAATTTAGTCTGGAGTTCAAAACCTAACTGGTCAGAAAACCCATACAAGTCTGGAATGCCTGAGAGCCCTGAATTCTGGAGCTGGAGGAGTCTGAAGTACATTCTTCCTATGGCCTTGGATAGTTATCGTATAGCAGATAGCTCTGACAGATAAACTGTGAAGTTAGTCTCATCTAGAGGTGATTCTAACTTAGAAGCCTCACTCCTACCATCCTGTCATGTTTACTGTTGTTGAAAGGGAACCTAGAAGGTCCCAACTGGAAAGAAAAGTTTTCAATATTTCCATTCTGTGTTGGGAAAAAATGTGCAACTTAAACTGAATAGTGGTTGTTTTAAGAAAATAAGACATAGGAGCAGGAGTAGGCCATATGGCCCTTCGAGTTTGCTCCGTCATTCATGGCTGAACATCTACATCAACTCCACATTCCCGTCCTATCCCCATATCCTTTGATTCCCTAGTGCCCAAAAAGCTATCCATCTCAGTCTTAAATATACTCATCGACTGAGCGTCCACAGACGTCTGGGTTAGAGAATTCCAAACATTCACAGAGTTCTCATTGCAGTCCTAAATGGCCAACCCCTTATCCTGAGATTATGACTCCTAATACTAGATTCTCCAGCCAGGGGAAACAGCCTCTCTGCATCTACCCTGTCTAGCACTCTAAGAATTTTGTATATTTCAACTAGATCACCTCTTAGTCCACTCAATCTCTCCTCATAGGACAGCCCTCTCATCCCAGGAATCAATCTAGCGAATCTTTGTTGCACCTCCTCTAAGGCAAGTATATCATTCCTTAGGTATAGAGACCAAACCTGTACACAATACTCCAGCTGTAAGACTTCCTTACTGTAAGGGGTGGTGTGTGGGCTGTTTGTCAGCTTCACCTCTGACTCCTTTGAGCGGTTCGAATCTCTCCCACTCCCTTTTGTTCAAGACTTTGGACTTATTTGGGGGTTGTAATGAACTTGCAACAGACACCTGGGTTGGTCAAAAGAATTCAGATCTTTATTTTGAGACAGGAAAATATACAATACAATAAAACTTATACTCTAAAAGAGTGGGGAACACTCGGAATATGCGAGGGAGAATTACAACAGACAAAATCCCTTACCCTCCCAACCCCACTACACTAGCTAGGCTGGAATCCAGAGGACCAGGAAATGCTCACCAAACGACTTTCTTGACAAATTGTAGAGGTTCGCGATTTCGGGGTTCTCCTTAGTTGTGGCGGTTGGGGCCTGCCGTACCCCGGATGTGGTAGAAGACTGCACCTGCATTGGGCCTTCAGTTTGGGTTGGTCCACTGATGCAGTTAGTCACGCTGTTGGATGTATCAGGTAAGTACCTAATTTTCTTTGGTTAGGACAAGTTTTAGGGTCTTTTGTGTCAAAATCTTACCCAGGGGTAAGTCAGCCTAGCCTGTAGAGTGGAAACAAGTCTTTGGTTTTCGAATTTTCGGCGGTTGGTTTCTTGTTGGTCGCGGTGGCCCAATATTACCTGGTTGGTGGTAATATTGGTGGTTGTTGGTTTCTTTAGGCCTTTGGTTGCCGCGATCTCCATTTCTTCTTCCTTCTCCAAGTCTCCGATCTTGCTGTGTGTTGAGCTGGACTTCTCCTCCGATGATGATCTCTCTGAACTGGCAATGAAAACTGACTGTACTGGCGAGCTGACTGTTGAAATGAAAAGGCAGGCCTCAATTATACTAATTTGAGGCCTGGCTTATCTGACTGCCAAATCTCGGGTTTCTTTGTTAAATTTGGCGGGCTCACTATTTTTAATAGGTTTTTAAAACTTTAACGAGCTTTGGGGATGGCCCATCTAAACTTAACGAGTTTCGGGGATGGTCCATCTAACTCTTAATCGGCCTTTAACTGGTTTCGGGATTGCCTTGAAACTAGTTTAAAATGCAAAACGTTTGTCAATCTCTTTGATTGGTTTTTGGACTGCTGTTTGATTGTTGTATCCTGTTGGGCTATGTTCTTTCCTTTGTGTTGCTGGGGGTATGTACTGTTTTATTTATGTACCTTGGCTCTGCGGTTTTCAGCGGGAACAGGTTTCATTGTCTTTATGTAAAGGCTGGGGTGGCCCAGAACATTCCCAGACTGTCCAATATCCAAACTCGGGGGCCCACCCCACCTCCCCTGTGTCACAGCCTTTCGCAAGTCTGAACATGCCTTTTAAACCAGCCAAAACTTCCCGGGGTTTTTAATTTTAAATCCCTTTCGCCCAATATTCTCCTTCAAACAGTCCAATCTCTCTCCTTTTTTCCTTTGGGGAAAAATGTGTAATTTTGTGATCTTTACACTACTCTAATACTTTAACCCCCTTGCAATAAAGGCTAACATACCATAATGTTCTGTCACTGGTTTACTTGAAGAAATACGCGGGGGAGAGAGAATTTGTGCCCTGTAACGCCCATTGTTTAGGCGCAACAGGCCTCCTAACAATCAAAGTGGAATCCCAGATGCGCACGCACACTTCCGATGGGAAGTGCACCGGATGCCATCTTGGTAAAAGGGTTTGCGCACGCACTAATGAGCGCCGACATCATACAGAGCAAATAGATTTTTTTTTATTCGTTCTTGGGATGTGGGCGTCACTGGTAAGACCAGCATTTATTGCCCATCCCTAATTGCCCTTGAGAAGGCGGTGGTGAGCCGCCTTCCTGAACCGCTGCGGTCCGTGTGGTGAAAGTACTCCCACAGTGCTGTTAAGGAGGGAGTTCCAGGATTTTGACCCAGCGACGATGAAGGAATGGCGATATACTTCTAAGTCAGGATGGTGTGTGACTTGGAGGGGAACTTGGAGGTGGTGGTGTTCCCATGTGCCTGCTGCACTTGTCCTTCTAGATGGAAGAGGTCACGGGTTTGGGAGGTGCTGCCAAAGAAGCCTTGGCGAGTTGCTGCAGTACATCTTGTAGATGGTACACACTGTAGCCAAGGTAAGCCAGTGGTGGAGGGAGTGAATGTTTAAGGTGGTGGATGGGATGCCAATCAAGCGGGCTGCTTTGTCCTGTATGGTGTCGAGATTCTTGAGTGTTGTTGGAGTTGTACTCATCCAGGTAAGTGGAGAGTATTCCATCACACTCCTGACTTGTGCCTTGTAGATAGTGGAAAGGCTTTGGGGAGTCAGGAGGTGAGACACTCGCCGCAGAATACCCAGCCTCTGACCTGCTCTTGTTGCTACAGTATTTATGTGGCTGGTCCAGTTAAGTTTCTGGTCAATGGTGACCCCCAGGATGTTGATGATCGGGGATTCGGCGATGGTAATGCTATTGAATGTCAAGGGGAGGTGGTTAGACTCTCGCTTGTTGGAAATAGTCATTGCCTGGCACTTGTGTGGCGTGAATGTTACCTGCCACTTATCAGCCCAAGCCTGAATGTCATCCAGGTCTTGTTGCATGCGGGCATGGACTGCTTCATTATCTGAGGAGTTGTGAATGGCAAATTGATTATGATGTCAATCAATGTGCGATGATGATCTGATGCTAGCGCAGCCCTTTTCGGACACCAATGTTCTAGCCTATGCTGTGTCTTAACCTCACATAGCTGAACAAAATGTTAAATGGCATGAAGGACCCTCCCCACCGGCACTACTTAACTGATCGTGAACTACTTACACAGGTTATTTGCTGGATTATTTCTTTTGGCTGGTGGTGCAATTGTACGCATTTTTGGAGCTTTCCTATACTTGCCTAAAGTTTGAATAGTCTACAGTGAGTAATCTGGCTAGTGCTGAAGTGCTTTTTTGTTCATTTAAAAGCTTGTGCTGAAACAAGTTGCTTCCAGACATGGTGGCCTGGTAGGACTTCCCCTGGGAAGTGAGCATGACTGGGAGAATGAAGAGAGGCCACGCAGAGCAGGACAAGCTGCTAGAAGAGGGAGGAGGAGGAGGGGGGAGAAGGGCCATATCCGCCGAGAATGTTTAGCGAGCAACTCTCTTACCTCAACTTCAGTGGCGGTCAATGCTTGAGATGTCTTTGCTTCACTAAAGAGGTTGTGACTTAAATCTGCCAACTGCTGCTGCCACAACTGCATCTTCAAGGCAGAGCAAGGACTGCATTGTCAGTGTCCGTCAAGGTAACCGTGGCTCTTAATTTTTATGCGTCTGGCTCCTTCCAGGCTGCTGCTGGAGATATAAGCAGCAGCTCTCAGGGAGACAGTTTCATCTCATTCCCTCTTGTCAGAGACAAGCAGGTGGAGTGAGCACAAGGTATCCAGAACCATGAAGACAGCAGTCTGAGCTTGCAAGGCAAGGCAACAGTCTCAGCTTCCACTGCAGTGCTCAGACCCTTGATGAGAGCTGTTGGTGCTGCAATGGAAGCTGTGACATCGGCCATCAGACGCTGCATCATGGTGGGTTCCACAGGTGTGTTGATGGGGGTGACCACACATTCTATGTTGGAAAGAATGAGCTCCAAGCTCTGTGCAAAGCCCTGTGCTAAGTTGGTGCTGGACTCCTCCATGCTCCTTGACATTGAGTGAAGGTTTTCTGGCAGCTTTCCTGTGCACCAAGCATTTGGTTATGTACACCCATCAGCCTTCTTCTGTAGCCTGGCCCATTGAAGTCCTCATCTGAGTCCTCTGCAGCAGAGCCAGTGTGTGACCTCGCCCACTGGTGACCTGGCACCTGCGCAATCTTTGCCCCCACCCTGGCTCCTGTGCAGTTGTGCCTGGTGTCTCACCATGTGCAGATCCCTCCTCTATCCTCGCCTCTAAAATACGCGCAGTGTCAATACTTGAGCTGGTGGCTGTGAATGCAAGATCGAGTGACAGTGTCTTGTCATCTTCACTGTCTTCTTCTTCCTCCACTGACTAGGAAGGCTCTAGTTCTTGGGTATCTGAAATGAAAAAGAGATAAGGGTTGGGTTGTGGTGAGGGGAGAGGAAAAAGTAAGAAGTGCATGCTTACACCATCTGCATCTTCTAAGTCAGAAGAGAGTGAGGGATGAGGTAGAAGTGGGATTAGAGAAGGATGATTAGGTATGCAGATACCCTCATCGTCGATCGCTTCAGCCCCATCAGTGGTCACAGCCTCAGCGATGTCCCTTCCCATGATGGCCAGCACTGTAACCTCCATGCGCATTAAAATATGCAGGCATGATTGTTCTTCTCCAGTTCTTTGCTGCTGCTTGCTGTTATGCGCCACTTTCTCCTGCAAGAGGGAGGTGTGTCATTGAGTGCCATGCAATATGATTGGGTGATGTGGCTGTTATGGTTGAATAGCTGCCAGTGTGTCCAAGTTGTGAGTTGTGGATGCAAAGCTTGCAACAGTACTAGTGTGAAGGTGTGGTAAAGCATATGTATTGAAGGGTGAGCACTGTTTGATAGAGATTGTTGGTAGGTGGATGAAGGGGGTGTAGTGAATTGAGCAGTGGATGAGGCTTGTGATGCAGTTGGTAGGATATGGCATTTGAAGATGAACTCACTCACCTTGACAATTCGTGTGAGATTGTTAAACTTCTTACTGCACTGCATCCATGTTCTTGGAGCTACACTCCTGGCACTGACCTCCACCACTACTTCTTCCCACTGCCTCCTGAGCATATGTCTGAAGGGCCTCCTGCCCCTCTGCGGATACAGGACTTCTCTCCTTCTTTCCACCTCTTCCACCAAGGCAACCAGTGCAGTGTCTGAAATCCTTTGTGCACGGTCTTTCACATGTTCAGCCATTGCTCAAAGTATCAGAGCACAGATTCAGTTTTAAAATGACTCCCACCACTTCTTAGAGCCACAATGCACCTCCCCTTTAAGAGATGCAGGCTGCCTTTAAGTAGCGCTAGCCACTTGCGACATCAGGCAATTTGCTGATGCATGCAGCCAATGAACAGTGCGCATAGCGTTGGCTCCATGAGCAATCATTTAAAGCAGCAGGCAGCCAAATTTACCGTGCTGCCTGCAACGAAATGAATGGGCGCGGGTTAATCGCATACCGCAATCCCCACGCCCGTTTTCGGGGGGTTAGCCAAGTTCTGCCCAAGATTCTTATTTATTCTCATTCATTATGTCTCATTTATATTTATATTTCCACATTTTATTTTGGGAGTCAATCTAATTCTTACTAATGTCTACTTAAAAATGATTACATTACAAGGAGCTTCCTTCCTATCTCTTGAATTGGAGTTGCATAACTTCAAAAGGTTAACATTTTAAACCTCATCTCCGGTTAGAATCCGACACAATAAATTAACCCAGTAATCTGACCTCTTAAATAAACTTTAAAGGGTAGAGTTTCTGATTCAGGCACAATCAGGAAATTGTGCCTAAAATGTGCTCGAATTTCCGCTGTTTAGGTTACAGTTCAAGTTTCAGATAAAAATCACTTACATAATCACAAACAAAAAACCTTCCATGAACCAGCGTAATCAGGCAGCGTAATAGAACACAATCATTTTTTTCTTTCCATTAAAAAGTATTCATTGATGTATTTAAGATGTATCCTGGTCCACTTTCATTAATACAGCTGAAAATTGGTTTATCACAAAAAATAAACATTTTTAATATGACTGTCCAGTCCTCCACCTGTGAGTAACCTGATTTAAAATTACTGAAAATTAGTTAACAAAAACTAAACTGAACTATTTACTACTTTCATTGATGTACACTCATCACTTTCTTAGAAAATTAAATATTTTTTGATAAGAAAAAACTTTAAAAACGTGTTCAGTTGTACCAGAGCATCAGCGGCCAAAGTGCTTAACAGGAATATGGGCACAGAGTTCAGGGTCAGAACTTAGAGAGTTGTTGATCTGGAGTCTAACAGCGGTGGTGATCAAACAATTCATTTAAATGGAGGGAAAATCATGCGGGTTGTGAATTCGGTTCAAATTTCCAACTTGTCCTCCTGTCGGACAATGATCTGTGCTGGGAGCGCCAAGTCTTAAAGGTTTTGTGCATTAACTGCACAGGTCTGCTCATCAGGAACCCTCTTCCTGGTTTTGATGTGACACATACCAATCTTCAAATCTTTGCGATTTGATTGGCTAAAACAGACACCAAAGGTAATTTATTTTAGCCAAATAGCAAGTTTTGTAAAGTTGCTGCAACCCCCAAAATCAACAGCGGCAGCTATTGGGGAGGAGCAAAAGACAAGGGAAGAACGTTAAAACAAGTATATTACTAGAGTAAAAGTATTGTCAAGATTAAAAAAGGACAGCGAGAACATGGAAAAGGATGAACGGGGAAGACATGAACACAAATATAAGGTATAGTTTACTTTGGGGTAAAATTATACTTGAGGCTAAGTTTAGTGATCCTGTGCTCCCACTGGAGAGCCTTGCCCAGCGAGAGCTCAGGTGGAGATGTCAGTGATTCACCCCCTTCTCCATTCGAGCATAGCTCCCCGCTGAGTACAAGATACCAGTGAACTTATCCATAGATCTTTATTTAAGTAATTTAAGGTCATATAGCTATTCCCAAGTTTTGATTATTTCTGTTATGCTAATATACATCGAACATTAATTTAAGCATCACAGCTGAGAACAAAGTAACAGTCGGCCCCAAGACACAAGTGTTTCCCTGCATCTGCCTGCAGGCTAAAGGTTAAAAGTGAGGATCAGCCGTTCTTTTCTCAAAATACTGGGAGATTAGCTGTTTACAAAACATGTGTTAATCAGTTATAGGAGTACAGTGATAATGATCTTTGGTTTTATGATTAATGTGTTAGCTGTGCACAGATGTATTTGCATCATTTTATAAAACATTTGCACCATACAACAGTTCCCCAGGGCTGTGTCCTAGGCCCAAACATCTTCAGCTGCTTCATCAATGATCTTCCTTCCAACATAAGGTCAGAAGTGGGGATGTTCGCTGATGATTGCAGTGTTTGTATTGATTTGTATGTGGGTTCAATGACGACACATTGATGAAAGAGTATGTCTTTTAATCTAAAGTGTCTTCCAGCACGTTAACAGTTTTACAGGAGACACCATCTTAGAGATCCATCTAAAACAAAACTAAAATTAAACTAAACTGCCTCTCTCACATGCCCTCTGCTGGTAAGGCATAAATAATCAAACAGGCAAATATGCTGGTAAGGCATAATAATCAAACAGGCAAATACCATCACTATTTGCTGATATCATTACATCTCCCTTTCTTAAAACAAAAGTATTTTACTTTTATCTAACAACATGTTTTCTTTGTATTACTCTGCATTTTAACTGTAACACTGAATGAACTTACATTATCATTATCATTATCAAGGTTTTTTAACCTTGTTTTGTGTGTTCACATGAAATATGTAAATACACTAGGACTTGAAGAGAGAATAAGATAACATTACTTCCTTCTATAACAAGAGTCCTTAAACTTGCTCAATGAGTCTCTCAGGAGGCTTCACGTGTCTTGAGGATTTTCTGATTGATTGTCCTTGAATCTGAGTTGTTGCCTCAGATGATGATTTCTCAGCTGTGTGATCAGGTTGTTCAACAGTATCAGTCTTTTGACCTGCTGTGTCTGGTCCCATGAGAAGATCCCGACGATTTCTTCGCAGAACAGCACCCTCATCTGTCTGAATGGTGTATGATCTTGGTTGGACTTCACTCAGGACAGTTCCCTTCTGAGTCCATATGTTTGTTTTGTCTTTGAACCTTACTTGGTCACCAGTGTGGAGTTCAGGTAGGTTTTGTGTTCCTCTGTCATAGTAGTACTTTTGCTTTTCTTTCTGTTGTTCTTTGAACTTCCTCACTTTCTCCTCCTCTTTTGTTTTCAGGAGGTTCTCCGGGATGGGTAGGTTTGACCTTAGCAGACGTCCCATAAGGAGTTGGGCTGGTGACATACCACACTCGAGCGGCGTTGTGCGGTATACAAGCATGCTCTGGTAGAAGTCAGTTCCACTGTCTTTTGCCTTGTACATCAGTCTTTTCACTGTCTGGGCTGATTTTTCCACGAGTCCATTGGACTGTGGAAAGTGAGGACTTGACGTTGTGTGGACAAAGTCCCACTCTTTGGCAAAATGTCGGAAACTTGCATTGTAAAACTGGGGTCCGTTGTCTGTGAAGACCTCGCTTGCCACGCCATGTCTGGAGAATATGGCTTTCATACATGTTATCACAGCATCTGCAGTGGTGGTGCACAGTCTACAAACCTCTGGATACAGGGAGTAATAGTCTCTGACTACAAGATAGTCCTTCCCTTGACATACGAATAGGTCAGCGCCTACCTTCTGGTAAGGTCTGTCTGGCGCTGGGTGTGGTTTTAGTGGTTCTACCGGATTGCTTGCTCAATATTTCAGGCATATTGTGCAGTTTGACACCTCATTTGTCACATCTTGGTTGATTCGTGGCCAGTACATCACCTCTCGTGCTCTTTTCTTACACTTTTCGATTCCCAGATGTCCTCCATGGATCCTTTTTAGCATCTCTTTTCTCAGACTCTTTGGGATAACTATTTTACTTCCTTTGTAGATGATGTCTTCGACCACTGATAGTTCCGCCCTGCAGTTCCAGTATTCTGCCATGTCAGGTGAGCAGTCTTGCTTCATGTTGGGCAATCCATCCAAGATGCTTTTCCTCAGTTGTCTCATTGTTTCATCTTTGTTTGTCTCAGTCTTTATGAGCTCCATTTTTGCATCTGCTATGGGCAGTGCACTTGTGATCATGTCCACGTAGGCGTTCACTTTTTCATCCATTTTGGTGTTTGCGGGCTCTCTTGGGTCTACAGCTCTGGACAACGTGTCTGCTGTATCCATCAGCTTACCCGGGGTGTACGCAACATTCAGTGTATAGCTTTGCAGCCTGATCATCATTCTTTGTATTCTTAGCGGACACCCATTTAGTGGCTTTTGGAACAATGCAATCAAGGGCTTATGGTCAGCCTCTACACTGATTGCTTGTCCTGACACAAACTGGTGAAATCTTTCACAGGCGTATGTGATGCTGAGCAGCTCCTTTTCTATTTGAGCATATCGCATCTCCGCGTCTGTCATTGAGCGCGATGCATATGCAATAGGTTGCCAGTAGTCATATTTTTGCAGAAGAACGGCACCGAGCCCACTCTGTGATGCATCTGATGATATCTTGATGGGTCTCGCTGGGCCATAAAACCTCAGAACTGGTTCCTCTGTGAGCAGTTTCTTTAGATTGCTCCATGACTTCTCATGCTCATGATTCCATTCCCATTCTATGTTCTTTTCAGTTAGTCGTCTCAGTGACGCCATCTTTTCTGAGAGGTTGGATATGAACTTACCCATGTAGTTGATCATTCCATTAAACCTCTGCACGTCCTTTTTGCATTGTGGCTTTGGCATATTCTCAATGGCGGACACCTTTCTGGGATCTGGTCTGATGCCCTCACTGCTAAGGATATCTCCCACGAATGTCAGTTCTGTCACCCCGAGCTGGCATTTCTCTCTATTCAGCTTCAGGTTTGTTTTCCTTGTTGCTTCCAGCACTTTTTTCAGTCTCTCGTCATGCTCAGTTCTTGTGGTTCCCCATACTATGATGTCATCCATTGATGTATCAACTCCCTCCAGGTGCTCATAGATCATATGGATAGTTTTGTGATACACTTCAGGAGCTGAGGCAATGCCAAATGGTAACCTTAGGAATCTGTATCTGCCAAATGGACTGTTGAACGTGCACAGTCTTGAACTTGCTTCGTCCAGTTTCATCTGCCAAAATCCTGATGATGCATCTAACTTGCTGAAATACTTTGCATTTGCAAACTGTGACATGATTTCCTCACGTGTAGGAAGCTTGAAGTGCTCTCTCTTTATTGCTCTGTTTAGATCTCTTGGATCCAGGCAAATTCTGAGCTTTCCATTCTTTTTGTCCACAACGATGAGGGAACTCACCCACTCAGTTGGCTCATCTATCTTCTGAATCATGTTCAGGCTTTCCATCCTGTCCAACTCTGCCTTCAGTTGCTTTTGAAGAGCAAACGGAACTTTTCTGCATGGATGTATGACCGTTGGCATACTTTTATCTACTCTGATCGTGTGTTCTCCTGGAAGGCAGCCTAGACCCTGAAATAGGTCATTGTACTCTTTCATGAGTTCATCATAGACTGTCTCTCCTTCGCTTTCCACAACGAGGACTCTCTTTACCAGGTTCAGTCTCTCACAGGCTATTAAACCTAGTATGGCTTGCACATCCTTTGGCACCACGATTAATGCTAGCGTGTGCTCTCTGTCCTTGTGTGTCACTTTGACAATGCATCTTCCTTTCACTGGTATATCAGTACCTGAATATCCTGTCACTTTCACTTTTATTCCATGTATCTTTGGTCTGGGTCTAATTTTCTTAAAATCAGTCTCTGATATCACATTGGCCCAGTAATTCCTGTCACAACGCGTGAGTACGGACAGGGTACTCACGCGTGTGCCAGGAGGAATTGCCGGTTTTCAGCATGCACAGCGCATGCGCTGAAAACCGGCATTTCCTATCCTCTGACACAAGGGGTTAAGAGGCTGAACGCATGCGCGGTATTGGGCAGCGCGTGCGACTTGGATTTCCTGTATTTTTACAGATTTGCGCATGTGTAAAGGCCTCCGGTTTTTACGCATTGAAAAACCACACGTAAGTACTTAGTTTTACAGGTAAGTGGTCTTTTAGTACAATTTAGAAAAAAAATTTCCACAGGTTTATTATTTTTAAAGAATCTACAGTAAGGTAAGTTTAGTTTTAGACCCTACTTTTTAAAAATTTATTTTTTTCAAAAATTTGATTAATTATTTATAATAGTTTTTTAAAGTTATTCATAGTTAATTTAATTATTGGGATGTTTTTTTAAATTTTATTTAAAGTTTAAGTAGTGTTTTGGGGTGTTGTACTTTTCATGAGTTTGACAGTCTTTACTATCAAACTTATGAATGAAGTTTCCCCTCCCCTGATTGGCTGAACAGTGCTCACCTGATCCCAGCCGGCACATCGCACTAACTACGTCGCTGGGTCAGGTTAGCACAGCGCGCCGAGATCAGAACCGGGCCACTTACAGGAAATCCACTGCGGGCCAGGTTTCAGATGTCGGCGCGCAGGGTAAGTGCACATCGGGGGCTTGCACGCGCAGCAAGCCCCCGACACCAAGTTCTGGGCCATTAACTTGTGCTCCAGTATCCAATTTAAATGGAATGTGTATGTCATTCACTTTTAGTGCCAACATCCAGTCTCTTTTTTCTTTTTTGTTTTCAGACACAACATCCACATAGAACTCCTCTATCTCGCTTTCATCTACTGCATGGGCCTTGCTTTGTTGCGCTTGGTTCTTACAGCAACGGGCATAATGGTTGTTTTTGTTGCAACTATTGCATGTTTTACCATATGCTGGACACTTTTTTGGTGGATGCTGTGTACCGCATCGACTACATGACTTTCGATTGCCCCTTTCATTTTTGTTCGCTGGCCACGCCTCTTTTTTCACATTGGCGCTCTTTTTGTTAAACGGTTTGTGTCCATTCTTTCTCACTGCATCCACGTTGCAGCTACTGTCACTGAACAGCTCCTTTGCCTGCGACTTCACAGTCTCTGTAGCTCGACACAGTGCAATGGCTTTTCCCAGGTCTAGATTTTGCTCTCTTAGCAGTCTTTCCCTTAGACCATTATCTGGAATACCACACACCAGTCTGTCTTTTATCAGCGAGTCTGTCAGTCCCCCAAATTCACACGTTTTGCTTCTGTTTCTCAGTTCAGTCACATACTGATCAATAGTCTCTCCCATTTTCTGTACACATGTGAAAAATCTGTGCCTCTCAAACGTCACGTTATGTTTAGGTATGCAGTAGGCCTCAAACTGTTCCATTATTTTATCTAGCTTCATTTTGTCTCCATCAGCAGCGAATGTGAAGTTATTATACACCTCCAGCGCGTCATCACCCATGACATGTAAGAACACTGACGCTTTCATTTTATCACTTTTCTCGTCAGCTCCGATTGCTGCTAAATACAACTCCAAACGTTGTTTGAACCTCCTCCAACTTTCAGCCACATTACCTGTCAACTGAAGCTTCGCCGGTGGGTGTAATCCTACCATTTTTCACTTCGTTAGCTATTCTCCAAAGGTAAGTAACGATGTTCTCTTTTGGCTTGCAAATATGTGGAGAGCTGATTTCACTGGATAGCTTGCTTGCCACTATCTCGTCGAGTTGCTAACTTCAGATTTTTCCTCTTCATCTCTTTCAATCACTTCTGACACCATGTATTGATTTGTATGTGGGTTCAATGACGACACATTGATGAAAGAGTATGGCCTAGAAATTCAGTATAGCCACTTTTGGGGCGGTAAAGTCGGGCGGTCGCTAAAGTTTGCGCCCGCCGGCAAGTGGAGGCCACTTCGCCGATATTCAGTAGCTTTGGCCAAGGAGTTTGCTCGAGCGCTAAAACTGGCGATGCACGGCTATCTTTTGGCGCTAAGCCGGCGGTGCAGACTGATACCGCCGAGGCCGGGCGCAGCGCAGGTGCGGTCATGTTTTGATTGACAGCAGACACCCTGGCGCCGGCCAGCTCTTAAAGGGGGAAGGGTCGACTTGGTCTGCTGCCACGCCCTGGATACTGCAGCCCTCCAGCTAGGCCTAAACACTGCTGCTGGAGAGAAATAGCGCCAGGAAGGATGCAGAGGGCCCGTGAGCGAGCGCAGCGCTTCTCTGCCCATGATTTAAAGGTGCTGGTTAGGGCTTTGGAGAGGAGACGCCATATCTTGTTCCCGGACAGTGGCAAGAAGCCTGCCACCAGGGTGTACAGGAGAGCCTGGAGGGATATCGCCCAGAGGGTCACAGCCACCTGCGATGTCCCCAGGACTGGTGTCCAATGCCGGAAAAAGTTTAACGACCTCACTCGGATTGTCAGGGTGAGTACCCTTTCCAGTGTCCTCCTCATCCTTGCATGTGCACCTCACATTATGGGCAAAGGGACCTCAAAGCCCTAATGGCCAGCCCTCATCCAGCAGCTATGGCACTGGCATGAACATCAATTGCACTTTCTGCACTTTACACACTGGCCAAGCTATTCAACCATGGGAGGCAGTGCACACAACAACAGGGCACCACACTGGCCAAGCTATTCGACCATGGGAGGCAGTGCACACAACAACAGGGCACCACACTGTACTTAGAGGCCGTCCTTTCTCTTGCAGGCCAAGCTGGCCCAGAATCTGAAGAGCCGGACTGTCACCGGGGGAGGCCGTCCCCAGTTCCAGCAGCTCAGTGACCTGGAGGAGCGCGTGGGTCGACTCATGGGTGGCCGCCTGATTGGCCCCGTTGCATGTGGAGATGTCGACCCTGTGCTGGGCCCCAATGGTAAGGACATGACCTTTTGGACCTCTCTCGTTCCCCTTGCGCTTCAGATCTACATCCTTTGCCACTGTCCGACCAATGCGCTGAATGCCACCACTCATGCCTCCCTTGCTGACGCCCTGTCCTCACTCTAAAGCTACTCTTGTGCCTTCCTGCTTTCAGCTGGTGAGGAGGAGGTCCCTGAGGCTGCGACTGACAGTCCCTCAGAAGAGGAGGATGAGGAGGAGCAAGAGGAAGGCGGCCCATCGGGGGAACCCTCATCCGCGCCAGGGGATGGCAATGGAGGGGACACGTCTTCCCTGGAGGAGAGCCAGGGGGAAGTGTTGCAGGGGGGTGTAGCTCCTGTGCCCAGTGGCGTCCAGCCACGCGGGAAGGGTCGGGCAGCTCGGCTGCCTTCTCCCCAGAGGGGGGAAGTGTTGCAGGGGAGTGCAGTTGCTGGGCCCTGTGGCGTCCAGCCACGCGGGAAGGGTCGGGCAGCTCGGCGGCCTTCTCCCCAGAGGGAGAGTCCGGCCTCCAGTCCGGAGACGGTCCCCTCCTTGATCAAATGTCCGTGGACTCGGGTCGTCGGCACACCGAGTTCATGGGGGTTGTGGCACGGTTGCCTGAGGCCATCGAGTCCCTGGCTCATAGTGTGTCCGATTTCGGGGCCTCACAGGCCAGGGGTTTCGAACAACTCGCAGCAGCACAGGCCAGGGGTCTCGAACAATTCGGGGCAGCACAGGACGCGAGTCAGGCCGAATTGAGGGCAGCACAGGACGCGAGTCGGGCCGAATTCAGGGCAGCACAGGACGCGAGTCGGGACGACTTCAGGGCAGAACAGGCAACGAGTGGACAGTTGATCAGTGGAGCCGTGCAGTCACTGGCTGGTCTGATGCGGGCACAGACCAGGGCAGTACGGGCACTCACTGCTGCCACACTCGCTGTGTCAGGCAGGCATCGCCAGGGCACCCGCTGCGCTGCAGCAGCACAGCGGTCTGGCCTTCAGCAGATTGCTGCGCTTGCTGCAGTGCCAGCCCTGCCGAGTGCCAGTGTCTCAGGTGAACAGCTTGCCCCCATTGCTGCAGCTGCCACTGCCACTCCCCCAGCGAAGTTGCCACGAGCTGCTGGAGAGACTGATGCTGGCCAGCCACAGCTGCAGCAGTCAGCAGCCGGCCCCTCGAGGGCCAGAGCTTGTCTAGGCCGACCCCCAAGGGCATCTGCCGTCACGCAATGTGCCCCTCAGGAGCCTTCCCCCAGCCTTGCAGCACCCACA
This sequence comes from Somniosus microcephalus, assembly GCF_052327205.1. NCBI lineage: Eukaryota > Metazoa > Chordata > Chondrichthyes > Squaliformes > Somniosidae > Somniosus > Somniosus microcephalus. The sequence continues at coordinate 244,575,145 of NC_140987.1, forward strand.
GGGCCCAGGTTGAGGCGGAGCAGCAGGTCGGCCAGGGGCCAGAAAAGGCTGGACAAGGACTCGCCCTCTCGGCACACAAAGTAGAGTGTGTTGCCAAATGTTTTTTTATATGGGGGTGGTTGTGTTGTCTATGGGGGGGGTTGTTTTGGGAGGGCCGAGGATGAAGGCCATTTGGATGCAAAACTTTTGTTATTCCTCCCCAGGTTGTGGGAGTGAGTCATGTGTTTGACTGTTTTTTGGGGGTGTTGTCTGTTTTTGGGTTTCGTGTGGGAAGGGCCCTGAGTTTGTTCAATAAAGCTTTTTCTTTATTCAGCTTGTCCATGTGTGATGTTTGAAGTGGTTGTTGCGTTAACCGGCTGAGGGCTTGCGGAGCGGCTGCATTCATGTCCCTTCATTGCCACAAGCCATTCCCTGACAGGGGGCCTAGAAGTGTCGTTCAATAAGCCGGCGACGGACGGCCCTTGGACCTTGTGGCTCCCTCCTGGGCTGGTACTCCTCCTACTCCTCCTCCTCCTCCTCATGGTCCTCCTGCTCCTCCTCCTGAGGTGGTGGTCCAACGTGAGGTGGCAGTGCCTGAGTCCTGCGGATAGCCAGGTTGTGCAGCATGCAGCAAACGACGACGAACTGGAAGACTCTATCCGCCGAATACTGCAGAGATCCGCCGGAGCGATCCAGGCAGCGGAACCATTGCTTGAGGGCGCCAATCGTTTGCTCTATGATGTTCCTTGTGGCTTGATGGCTTTCGTTGTATGCCTCCTCAGCAGGGGTCCTGGGCCCACGGAGCGGGATCATGAGCCATGTACACAAAGGATAGCCTTTGTCCCCGATAAGCCATCCTCTTGGGGGAGGCTGTGCCTGGAACATGTCAGCCACAGTAGTCTGGCGCAGGATAAATGCATCGTGGCTGCTGCCTGGAAAGCGGGCATTGACAGCTAGGATGCGCTGCCTGTGGTCACACACCAGCTGTACATTAAGGGAATGGTAGCCCTTCCGGTTGCGGTAATCCTCGGCATTGTCGATAGGTGCCCGCAAAGCCACATGCGTGCAGTCAATGGCGCCCTGCACCATGGGGAAGTCGGCGATCCTCGCAAATCCGACTGCACGCTGCTCCTGCCTCTCTAGGGTCATGGGGAAGGAGATGAATTGGTGTCTCCTTGTGAAAAGGGCATCGGTGACCTGCCGGATGCAGCGATGCACGGCGAACTGGGATATGTTAGCTATGTCCCCAGCAGCGGCTTGGAAGGAGCCGCTTGCATAAAAGTTCAGAGCCACCATGACCTTCACTTCCACCGACAGAGACGTCCTGCACATCAGCTGTGGACGCAGATCTCTGCGAAGCAGCTGGCAGATCTCTGCAACCACCTCCCTTCTGAAGCGCAGCCTCTTAACACACTGCGCAGCAGTCATGGTGAGATAGGACACCTGCTGGCAGTATTCCCTGAGTGGGTAAGGCCTACGTTGCCGACGCCTGATGCCCCCTCTGCGTCTAGGCATGGCTGCCCCTCTCACACAGTGTCTGCGAGCCCTTCGCACATAATGCTGGAACTGAGGGTTGGCACCCCATGCAGCCCCCATAATATACTGGCAAACAATGAAATCACAATGAGGCAAATTGCCAAGCTCTGGCCAGAAGCCAAAAATACCTCTCCTATGTTGGGCCAAATCAGTACGGTCTCTTCCTTGGTCTCTGTCCAGAAATCCGTTGCATAAAAGTCATTGCAGCAAAATGGCTGGCCTTTATAGTTCAGTGTAAGTGCCCTTTAATTAGCGCTCCCCGAGGCCCGCAGGGCCTCTGCTGCGTTCCACTTCACAGTTCTTAGCACCGCCACGCCCACATTGGGCGGGCGTGACTGAAGTTCCGGTTTGGGGCGCACAAAGGGCGTTGCACGACGAAATGACGTCATAAGCTGAGCACGCGCAAACACTTTGCGCCGGCGCTAAATGTCTACTGAAGTTGGGCGTAGGCGCAGATCGCGCTGCGCCCGGCCGCTAAGTGCCTAGCGCTCGAAGTCTACTCCTCTTAAGGCGCTAACGGCTGGTGCACGCAACTGAATTTCTAGGCCTATATTTCTATTTAAGACTGAAATGAGGAGAAATTTCTTTACTCTAAGGGTTGTGAATCTTTGGAATTCCCTACCCCAAAGGGCTGTGGAAGCTAAGTCATTGACTATATTCAAGGCTGAGATAGATAGATTTTTGGACTCTAGGGGAATCAAGGGGTATGGAGATCAGGTGGGAAAGTGAAGTTGAGGTCCTGCTCCTAATTCTTATGTTCTTATGTTCTTAAAACATTCAACTCTTTTCTGCTATCTAGATGCTGGTGGACCTGCTGTGTGCTTGCAGCATTTCTACTTTTATTTTTCACAAGTAAGCATGGAGATGTCGAGATTATAGTGAAGCAGACACCTGATCGGGAAACCAGTAAAAACAAGAATGGAGTGTGGAGTGAGAAATAGCCTTCTCAAGAATGAGTATTCAAGTGCAGGAGGGTGCGTTGAAGGAGAAGAGGATGGTGGAAAATGAGAAATCTAGTAAGAAAGTGGAGAGAAGATTTAGTTGAAAAAAAGCCTTTATATGGCTTCAGGATCAGAATCCTCACTGTCCACAGTTGAAAGAGCAAACAGTCCTCACTGGTGATACAGAGGACTCCATCTGACCTCTGGTGGATGGTTTGATTTATTGCACCTCTCATTAAACACCTTGGACTGGAAATTCAAATGCACTGCTCCCATTTTTCAGCCACAAATCGGGCACCTAAGCATTCTATATGGCAGGCAGGACGTGCGTGCTTATCACATGCCGGAAATGCACTGCCCGCCATAGTAGTAAAGACAGAAAAAGTGACGTTCAGGGCCTGCACCTGAAACAGGTGTTAGTGCCTTTATGTATGCAAATAGCTAGCCATGTACTTGTTTGAGGTCAGCTTTGCAAAATTGGACTGCTCTGAACAGACAAGCTTTATTCAAGAAAACCAGGTCTACATGCAGCCTAACCAACAGTCCTTAAATGGACCACTGCTGCCCACCAGCAAAAAGGTATGTTTGTTGCAAAATACTTACCTGAACGTCACACATGAAGATGGTGGCTTGAAAACGCATGCATGAATCGATCTACAGCAATAGAAGGAAGAAAATTGAAAGGGGAGTGGGAAATAAGAGAATTTAAATTGCGAAACAGCAAAAAATGATCTATGCAAGTCGAATGATTTACAATTTTATTTTACTTTCCAGTTTATCACAATATTCTATAATAATTATAAGTAGAATTCGTAGAAAATGAATTGGCACCAAAGTGTCACAAATATTGAGCCAATTCTTTCTGGAACACTGCAGGAATTAACACAAATAAAAGTTACATTTTGCCACATATGCCTAAAAATGTCTCAATGTAATTTGTTGAATCATGACGTACACCGACATCCCAGTGACTCTAGACAGAAACTTAAATGTGTTTAGTCTGACTGCTGAGACCACTCATTACTGTGTTGCCAATCAAGGACATCATTCTTTCCATCCATTCTTTCCAAATATTGTGTGGAAGGACTTGAAAGCAGCCAGAATTTTGAGACAGGTAGAGTTCCTCTAGACATCGCATTGTAAAGCAATCCATTTTCTTAATATCTGTTGCACTTAGTTTGACTTCATTGGCTGCGTTGATTTTGGCGGGGCTCTGTCAGCACATTCATTTCACTGCTGGCCCCCACTGGGACATGTCCTTTTAATAACCTTTCTGTGGTCAGCTATAGACTCCAAAATAAACTGAAGCTGCTATTTCTTTGTTCCGTTCATTTTGTCCCCCTGCGGATGCCACACTGTGCATTGACTTTATCTTGCGGTAAATTACCCCATTGGTTCAATTAACAGGGATAAACTCCAAAACAACTTCCGCATTTGAAATGATCTGAACAAAGGTGGTCTAGTCCATGTTCTCGGAATAGCGCCAGGTTGGATCATTTCCCTCTGATCCCATCTAAGAGCAGCAGCAGATTTGGATTGAAATAACGTTGCAAAAAAACCCTACCAGAAAACAGCAAGATTGAGTATTTGGATAAATTCAGACTCTGCATTCAGATTCTGACTTTCAAAAAAAATCCCTCTCTCCCGTTCCCTCAAAAAGTCAGAATTATCCTGATACAAAGTCTGGAACAGAATTATTGGGCTCAATTTTAATTCCCGAGGCGGGTTGGAGTCCGGTTGCGTGGTGGGCGGGTTCAGGAGCCGCTTCCAGCAGGAACAGCTGCAGAGTTGCGATTTTTATTGAAGTACCTTATTAATTTCATGGAGGCGTGCTGGCCGGTCCAATGAGTGGGATCGGGTCGGCTGGCCACCTCTGATGATGTCATAATAGCAGCTGCTTTTAAAGCTGCCATCCAGCCTGAGCCTTTCCATTGTGGTTTCCTGCACTTCTTTTCAAAGCTATGACTTCTTCCAGAGGCAAGGAGCTACTCGTTTTAATGATGAGTCCCTCCAAGTTCTTGTGGATGCTGTCAGAGGGCGCAGGGAGATTCTCTTCCCTCCTGATGGCCGGAGGAAGCCTCCACAGCAGACCAAGGCAGCCTGGCTGCGCATTGCTCAGAAGGTGAGCGCAAGGTCCATTTATGCACAGTCATGGATCCAGTGCCGCAAAAGGTTTAATGATCTTGTGAGAACATCAAAAGTGAGTATCCTATCTCACTTGCCTTCACTCTGCTTCCCTTCTCTTCTCATCACCAGCACTCTGCATTGTAAGCCTCCTCCTTACTCTTACTTCCCTTGCACCCTTTCTTATCCATCTCTGTCTCTGCACTGAATCACTTCAGCATCCTGCCTATGCACCCCTTAGACTTGCTCTCACTGTCATCTTAGGCTGGGTATTATGTAACGAGAAAGGATTAATTAGCAATCTTGTTGTACGAGGCCCCTTGGGCTGGAGCGATCATAATATGATAGAATTCTTCATTAAGATGGAGAATGAAGTAGTTGACTCAGAGACTAGGGTCCTGAATTTAAATAAAGGAAACTATGATGGTCTGAGGCGCGAGTTGGGTAGGTTTGATTGGGGAATGTCACTCAAAGGGTTGACAGTGGATAGGCAATGGCAAACATTCAAAGACCGCATGGATGAACTACAGAATTTGTTCATCCCAGTTTGGCATAAAAATAAAACAAAAAAGGTGACTCAACTGTGGCTAACAAGGGAAATTAGGGATAGCATAAGATCCAAGGAGAGGACATATAAATTGGCCAGAAAAAGCAGTAAACCTGAGGATTGAGAGCATTTTAGGATTCAACAAAGGAGGACAAAGGGATTAATTAAGAAGGGGAAAATAGAATATGAGAGTAAGCTTTCAGGGAACATAAAAACTGACTGTAAAAGCTTTTATAGATATGTGAAGAGAAAAAGATTGGTGAAATCAAGCGTAGGTCCCTTGCAGTCAGAATCAGGGGAATTTATAATGGGAAACAAAGAAATGGCAGACCAATTAAATACATTTATTGGTTCTGTCTTCACAAAGGAGGACACAAATAACCTCCCAGAGATGTCAGGGAACATAGGGTCTGATGAAGGGGAGGAACTGAAAGAAATCAGTATTTGTAAGGAAATGGTGTTAAGGAAATTGATGGGACTGAAGGCCGATAAATGCCCAGGTCCTGATAATCTACATCCTAGGGTACTTAAGGAAGTGGCCCTAGAAATAGTAGATGCATTGCTGATCATCTTCCAACATTCGATGGAATCTGGAACAGTACCCATGGATTGGAGGGTAGCTAATGTTACCCCACTATTTAAAAAAGGTGGTAGGGAGAAAACGGAGAATTACAGACCGGTAAGCCTGACATCGGTAGTGGGGAAAATGCTAGAGTCCATTATAAAAGATGTAATAGCAGAGCACTTGGAAAACAGTGACAGGATCGGACAAGGTCAACATGGACTAATCTACTGGAATTTGGATGATCAGCCATGATCATATTGAATGGCCTACTCCTGCTCCTATCTTCTATGTTTCTATGACAACAACTAACAACACACAGGGAGTTACCTTCCTCTTGGCACCTTACCCCATCTTCGTCTCACTCAAAGCTTTTATGGTCGGGATTAATCACAATCACTCCATCACTGTGGCTGAAACAATGCTTGTGTCCCTCCTTGCAGGAAAAGGTAGCCCACAATAAGAGGGAGAGAGCAATGACTGGAGGAGGAACACCTACCCTAGCAACATTGACCAGTGCTGAGGAGGCAGCAAACAAGATTGTTGGAGGTGGCGAGGACCTGGAAGTGGGCGATGGAGAGATGGGCACACTAGAGGAAGCTGGTGACATAATAGAGTTTCATCCCTCTCAGAAAGCAATGGGATATAATGTTCACAGGGAATCGCTTTGATTCATCTGCTCAAAAGGATGCGTCTGCTACATCAATATCAGATGTTTAAATTATGCCTTTACTCTCCCACAGGAGCTTCGACTGCCCCCCTCCCCACGATCCAGGATGAAGAGCCGGACAACCTCTCAGAGGAACCTGAAGCCGCTGAGGGAGCAGCATCACCAGGGCTCAACGCATCCAGCACCAGCGCAGAAACGCACACCTCGGTGGGGCCATCGCGAGTTAGAATAGTGTTGCCACCTGGTCTATCACAGCGCACAAATGAGCATCAGCAGATGGTGGAGACAGTGACAGCAGTGATGAGTCCTTGGCAGAGGTCGCAGCAATCTCCTAGCTCTGCTGAGCTGCATGCAGATGCTATGCCTCTGGCGCATGAACACACCACCATGGATAGGATGGCAACCTCCGTGTAAAGACTGGCTACATCAGTGGAAAGGATGGCTCTGGCCATGGAGGAAATAAGTCACCAGGGTCAGGAAAACATGGTGCCTGTTCAGAATAGAATGGCATCTCTGGAGGAGCAATGGGCAGCTATTGAGCATAGAGACCAGAGCTTCATGGACATCCTTTTGATGAGGACTGTCAGTGCAGATACGGGTCCTCATGGCCCCCCTGAAGTGTAGCAAGGTGCTATCTTGCCACTTGCCAGCACTGAGATGCGGCTGACCCATGAGAGGGAAGTTGTTGGCAGGATACAAGGAAGTGTGGGCTCCTCTTAAAATGCTCGCACGACTATGCCACTGCGGAGCCCTCAGTCAGAGACCCACTTTGCAGAGACAACTTAGATGGCCGTTTCAGCCCCTGCACAGCCGCAGGAAGAGCAGACTGTTGAAGAGTCCTCCCAGGCTCCCAAACCCAGAGGATGCCCGCCAAAGGTGTCTAAGCAGGCGCAGCATCCTAGTCAGCAAGGTGCCTCTGCATCTGCTGAAGCCACAGGAGAAGCACCACGTAGAAGCATATGTAAGAGAAAGATTAAGCACCTATAGTCACAAGGGGACTCACTTGGGTGATGTTTCTTTTTTTTCTGACTCTTGCTTGTATATTTTGTCATGTGTTAAAGATAAATTATGTCAACCAGTTGATTGCGTGGCCTATGTGTTCTTGGAAATGGCAAAAGCGCATTGAGGGCTCAGGGCAATTGCATTTGTGATGCTGATGGTAAAAGTGATAGGAAATAAGAGGGTATAGCAGAGATGAAGTACAACGTTGGACAATTGTCTCCTGCAATTACCAAGCCATATGGTGGCCACCTATGGTTGAAGAGTAAGCTTATGATAGTGTGGCATGACAGTGTGCATACCCTGGTTGACGGGCAGCAGTGAACTGGAGGGATGCTGCATTGGTCACAACAGGGCCTGCAAGGCTCCACTCGTCCTCCTCCTACTCCTCTTCCCAGGAAGATCTGTGCTGAGCCATGCGGCTGCTACTCCCCCGATGATGAGGACCAGGATGAGAGAGCATAAATGTTTCCCATCCCCTTGCTATAGATTTTATTTGAGGTAACAATCTTGCAAGTGCACAGTTGTAGTGGCCTGAAATAATTCCATTCATGACACCCTGCAGGTGGATGTCAGCTTGAACAGTCACAAGATCAGTAGATGTGCAAAATGTTATCCCATACCTACAACAGCAAAGTTGTTGCATTTGAATGTCAGCCATGTTTCAGGGGTGCTTTTAAAGTGCTCCGCCAATGACTACAAATCATGTACTCCAGCAACTCGTCTCCTTGAACCTGGCCTGTTTCTAACTAGTCAGGAAACAGGAGCCAGAAGCAGGAAAATGGGAAACCACTATGAAAATAGGATTAGCAAGGCAGCTAAGATGCTGTTAACTGCCTTAACTACTTGTCCCACCGGTTGGAGACGGGTCAGTTTGGGAGCGGCTAAACAGACACTCAGGAAAATCGGGTGGGGGCGGGATGGAGGAAGGTTGGGTGTCTGAAACCATTTTTCCCAACAGCCCCGCCTCCAAACCCACCTCCTCAGGGCTATTAAAATCAAGCCCATTGTCTATGAGGGATCAGTGGCAACTGCAATAACTCTGTGACCAGAGCACATCTTAGTACACAAGTGGAGGATAACTCCTCATCTCCTGATGGTGTCACACCGTGATTTACTTCACACTGAGCGCAGAATAGCAATTTCACTGCTTGTCCAACTTGAACTTCAGTCAGATGGTCTATGTATTTTTTTTGTCCTGACATCAACAGAACTGTAGTTCAAGGAATGCCTATCATTTATTTACATTTCTTTTCAGTTTTCATTACTGACATTCAACTGTCCACTCACCATCTTGTGATACCCTGTCAGCATTTTACCAAACACAAAAATATCATGGTATAAAATTCAATAAACAGTACTCCATATGTGTGTGGAGCTGTATTACTATTTCCATACAGCTGCAAGAATGTCACCTTGCATTAGTTGTCACTGCTGCACCAACCGTACCATTATAATATGGATATTAAACCACCAGGGGATTGGAAAATGTAGGCAGACCATTACTTAAACTAGCACAAATAAAATGATGCCATGCGAAGATATCCTTACCCAGCATACCAGGGAAATTGATGCACCACATCAATAACGCAGAAAGTGCTAGGAAAACTGGGCACCAGACACACACAGATCTACTAGAATGCAATTAAAACAAGTGTCCTAGATGCTAGAGAATTAAACACAAAGTTAAATAAATAGAAGCTGTGGTATGCGGAACCTCCTCGTTGGGCACAATACCTCGCCTTTCTCTATTTCCTTCTGGATTTAGTTTTCTCCTTTTCCCCAGAAAATCAAACTTAGTTTGGCTTCTTTTATTTCTCCCCTGAACTTTCCACATCACAGGGCCAATTTTAATGTCTTGAATGCCCGAGACCATGCTGGACTATCATTTCCATCCATTCCGCACCCCACTTCTTTCTGGTTGATCGAACGTCAGAAGCTCCCATTTGAAGTTATCAAAGCATGCCCAAGAAAGGTGGCATCCAGGGTTGCTCGGGTTCACTTCTAAGACAGGAGGGCCTAGAAATTCAATGGCCCAGAAATTTGGGTCGGAGGCTTCCTGCGGGTGCAAGCCCCCGACCTGCACTTACCTTGCGCGCCGGCCATTGAGCTGTGGGCCCGCATGGGATTCCAATCCTGGACCTCCTCCAACTGCCGGCGCGCAGTGCTTGCGTATCCCGGGGCGCAGTTAGTTCGATGCGTCCGCTGGGGTCACGTGGGCCATGGAGAGCCAATGGTAGCAGGGAAATGTCCATTCATAAAATTGACAGGAAGAGCTGTCAAAACTATAAATACGATAAGCCCCAAAACATCACTAAAACTTCAAATACATTTTTTAAAAACATCACATTTTTAAAATAACTATAAATTACATAAAATAACTATTTTAAACAATAATTTACATTTTTGAAAAGATTAATTACATTTTCTAACAAGGCTAAAAATAAACTTACCTTTCTTTAAAGTATTTAAAAAAATAAACCTGTGGAAAAAATGTTTTAGTTTTAATTAATTCACCACTTACCTTGTTAAAAGCAGGCCTTGCGCCTGATTTTTACATGAGTAACTCCTAGAGACTTACCCTCCCAGAGAAACCTGCAGAAAAAACGTAAGTTCCATGCGTACGCGCTGCCTCTCCGGCGTATGTGTTCGACCTCTGAACCCCTTCCTTTAAAAGAACAGAAGTTCCGGTTTCCCGCGCATGCGCAGTGCATGCACAAAACCGGCACTTCCGTTGGGCCTATGGGTGAGTACCCTGTGCGTACTCACCTGTGAAGACCCAAATTTCTGGGCCTATAACACAAAAAAAATGGCTCGGGCACCTCGATGCAAGATATGCCAGCGCCCATTCTAATAGCGCAGGCAGCATGGCAATTTCGTGCTGCTGGCTAATTATCGTGATTGTAGCGCACAGCCTTGCACTGAACGCACTGCTGATAGGCTGAGCGCTCAGCGGGGGGATCGAAGTTCACATTGCTCAAGCAAAGCTAGCTTTACTTAAAGCCTGCCTGCTCCTCTTAAAGGCAGTCTGTACCTTCTAAAGGTGAACTGCCTTCTGTTGATGAAAAAAATTAAAAGTGCTTCAGCACTAGGCAGTCTGCAACTCTTAAAGGTGAGCTGCCTTCTGCTGATCAAAAATGGTAAAAGTGCTTCAGCACTAACACAAATGGCTCAACAGGCCAGGGAAAGAGCACCCAGGGACTCACATACAGCACTCAAGCTTTGTGCAGGGGGTCAACACTGGAAGAGAGGGCCTCTACCCACAGGGGGCCAGGAGGCCCTCCAGAAAGAAGGATTTCGGACCAGGTCGTCGATCCGGTCACAGCCAGCCGTGTTGCCCCCAGGACCTGGCTCCAGTGCCGAAAGAGGTTACATGACCTCAGACGAGTGGTCAAGGTCAGTGAATGCATCTTGAAAAGCCGTCTCCTACCAACTACACCACCAATGTACCCTGTAATTTTTTTTGGCCCTGCACAGGCCCTTTTAAGGGGTTGCACGGGCCATTCAAAATACCATGCATATGCGGTTTTTACATTGAAAAGCCAGCAAGCCAACTGCGTGGATTCCCTGAAGCACTGCGCAGCTTAAAGGGAACATTGTACACCACTAGCCTCACACACTGCTCAATGCACGACCCACCCCCTCTATCACTCACCTACCAACAATCTCTACCAAACATGAGGCACACCTCACATTCCTAGCTTCACCTCATCCCGTTGGAGGAGACGGTGCTGGCCACTCTTGGCAGGGGCATGGTAAAGCCCTTGGCCAGCGGCAGGGCTGAAAGAATACAAGATGCCAGTATCCCACTTCACCCACATCCCACAATCGCTTCTGATTTACAACCTGTACATGGTGTAAGCATGCACCTCTTGATTTACTGCCATTCCCTCACCACAACCCTACCCTTGTGCCTTCCTCATTTCAGGCACCCAAAAAATCCAGCCTGCCCAGCCAGTGGATCACCAAGAAGAGGGAGAAGAGAGTGAAGAAGAAGAAGAAGAAACACCATCACTTGATTTCACACTCCCAGCGACCAGCTCTTCGAGATCATCCTGCAAGGCCATCTGCAGTGTCCCCCACTGAAAGTCAGCAGCCTTCCACCAGTCATGCTGCAGCCACTGGGGTAGTACTGCGTGACATCAGTAGGATAGGCAAAGGCACACACAAGACAGTCACTAAGGGAATGCGCAAGGGTGATTAGTTGATTTTTGATGTAATATTGGATGCATATATGGATAAAGTTGGAAATTTTGCTTTGTGGTGGCTTTTATTTCAGCATTGTGGCCAAGAGGATGCTGTGATGGTCAGTAACAGAGGGAAGGTAAGGTGTGGGACAAATGTTGAAAGTGGAATTGAGGTTGTGGTCACTGGTACCGCAGGCCGGTGATTCAATCCCGGATATCCCGGCCAGAAAGGGGCTGTCTAGGTTACCTCCTTCCTTCTGCTTCCTCCTCTTCTGCTTCCTCCTCTTCCTCTTCTGCTTCCTCTTCTTCTGCTTCTTCCTCTTCCTCCTCCTCCTCCCTCTGCAAGCAGCTTGTCCCCTTTGCTGCTTCTGCTCCATCTCCATGTCATGCTGCAGCCCAAGGGGGGCTGCAACTAGAGCCCCCAGGACTGGGAGTGAGTGGTGTTCTCAGAGGTCTTCCAATAAGAGCCAATGCCTTGCAAATGTCCAGCAGCACACCCTGCACACTTTAACAATATTTAAAATGTATTACACCAAGCCACTACTCCAATAAAATGTAAAGAAACCATTACAATAGCAAAAATCTAAACTTATCTGAAAGTTGTGTGTATCCCTTTAAGAAGCACTGACAGCGGGTCTGTTGTACTGCTGCACACATGTTCTGCCATGTGTGGTTTGGAGAGGACGTTAATAAGAGCGGCCACGTCCAAACTACCAGATCGTGCGTAAATTCAGCGTCCTGCCAAAATGGCAACCGCTGCATTCCATGCTGGCAACGGGTGGAAGAAACGTGGCTGCTATTTTTCTTCCAAACCGACCTTATCAGCCGGCACAAATAGCTCCAATTTCCCGGCCAGGGGCTTCTTAAGGGCAAGATAATGTAAGTATTTAGGCAATTTGGATTTTGCTGTTTTTTTTCTTTGTTGCTAGCATTTGGGCTTTCAGAATTCTTTGCACCAGCTGTCATTAAATATTATTGTTTGGCCTCAGCTTCTTTCACTAACATGAATGCATTTCCCAATGGGAATTCCACTGTCTAATGTGTTCTGAATAAAAGGATCTTTGGAGGGATGACAGTCAAGTCGGACTACCCAAGAGGTTCTCCCATTGACATTGCCATCTGCAGAGAGAGGTAATGTTACCCCATTTTGACAGACATAGTGCTGGAGGTGATGCTCCTTTCTAGTAGACCCATGATGGTATCACTATGATATGTGAATGCCTGACTAACCTTTATGCTGAATGGTTCTTCACCAGCAGCACGGTCACAGCATTTATTGCTGTAGCTGGTACTGCATGAAAGAAGGCATGCCAGGATGACCAACAGTCAGTGTAGTCTAATTAGTTGTGCTCACCAAAATGTCACTAATCATTTCAGCAGGCCCTGGCACACCTACCTGCCAATGGGCATAGAGACCTGTCTTCTTAGTGTCTGGGTTGGCACAGAAACAGATACAGAACTGCCATCGACTGCACGGACTCCTGTGGCTATTATGTCCATGCAAGAAGGAGCTGACACATTTACAGACACTAACAGTGGCCTAGAACTTGACTGCATTACCTTCTAGGCATGCTGCAGTGCTAACCTAGGGACATGTGGAGTGGTACAGACAGCAACCAGCCTCGCAAGTACTTCATTTGACTTCAGCAGCCAAACAAGGGGTATGTGCTGGGTTGCGTTGGTAATTATCTGCAGATGCCTGCACCTACAGATCCCTTTCCCTTTATTTTTGCTTGCCACATCGCAATTCCCTGTACATTCACGCAGCTGATAGTTTGAGCTACCTGTTAAGACTCATCAAAACTTTTCTGAATTTTTTTCCCACGTCTCACTGATTATCCTCATCCCTTTAAATTTGACTTGCATGCATTTTTTTCTCTTCCCTCCACTCATATCATCCCAAGACTTGTCTATTTCCACACCCAGTACTGTGAATAATTATGCAAATGCACTTACACCAGAGACTGAGTGATTTGGCCTTGGCCTTTCAGGCAGGATTTGCACTAGTTCTTAACCATCTGGAACAGACGTAGGCCTGAAGGTGAAAATTGGCCCCTATGTCTATTTCTCCATCTATTTATTTTGTTCACTCTTTTCCCGCTGACCATTCTTCATTATTTTCATTCATTCACTTGCTCTTTTTTTCCAGCATGCTTCAAGCTTCTGAATCGCTCTCACTGCTGTTTCTGTGAATAAACCTGAGAAGAGGAAAGGAAGATGATAATACACCGCTGGCCACAAAGCACTCTACAAATTGCACTAGTATTACGTTAATGAGCATCAGAATTACCATCTTGTGTCTACTGATTGTGTTATTTGTCTGCAATATCAACACAGCCTCCAGTGTTGATTTATGGGTCTTTCATCCTGTGAAAACACTCCCTTAATGTGCCAGCAGATTTGATCGCCCTCATTTAAAGCATTATTTTTTCTTCCCATTTCCCTTTCCCTTTCGCAAGGTGCTGACCACAGTGGCGAGGATACAATTAATCCAAGAGAACATTCTCAGTGTGTTAGCTTAGACGGTGAGGCTGTTACTACAATTGGCATAATTTTAATGTCAACATTAACCCATTTAAAATAGGTTACCATTAGCTTTAAATGTTGACAGTGTAGGGTTCTCAAAATTCCCACATTCCCCAAAAGTTATGGATAAAGGGACCCTGTATGGACAAGTTGTTAAAAAGGGTACCCAAAATGGCTTCTGCAACCTCGTGACCAAAAGTGCAGGATTTTAAAAGCAAGGCCCTGCAAAAAGGCAGGCACTTTTCAAAACCTGAAATGAAACCTAAAATGCATGAATCTGTGAAAAGACTTTGTGGAGCCAGACAGCTAAACAAACACAGAATATGCATTCATTCACCTTGGAACAGATCAGGTCAGAATGGGCCTAATCGAGGCCATTAGGTTTCTGCATATATAATTGGTAACAGCTCACAGTAGCCATCAAGCCAGGATGAGGACAATTAAATTTCAGAAATAACAAACAGCCAGGACATCGAAGCCATTAAGCCAGGAGACAACCACCCCAGAAGTCGTTAAAGTAAATGACTGTAATCATTTTAAATGAGCCCGCCAAAAGTTAGACAAAGGACTGACCTGATTTGGCGCGCAGATAAGGGATGAAGAACCGGGTATAATTGTAGGCCCATCGGTAGTGATCGCTCTCTTGCTCTTGCTCTTATCTCTTGGCCTTTGCCTCCTGCCTCTCATTCTCGTGCCCTGGCCGCGTGGTGGGCTCTCTTCTCGCTCTCCGCGCCACTCAACACCGAGGACGCCCATTACTACACCGAGGGCCGAACGCGGGAGGAGAACGAGACCCGACTTTGAAAACACACAGGACACACGGGCCACAAATGGGCAGACGAGACGAGACGAGACGAAGAAAACGGTAAACCGGTAAAGGCAGAGAAGGGCAGCGGAAAGACGTGTTGGGGGACAAATGCCTAGTTATAAGCTGGCGTTTGACAAATAAGTTGGCGTTCAAAGCATGGATAACAGCGTCCATGACGAATAAACTGGCATTCAAAGAATGGGTAGAAAAATCAGTTTGACAGTATAAACCGCCAACCGAGCCCCAACCGTTTTAAAAACCCGTCAGCGACTAAACCGCCCGAGGAAGAAGAAGAAGACCCATTGCGACTCAACGAAGATGCGACTCGATGACGACGTTAGCTGAGGAAAAGGAGGGTGATTCGCACAAACAACTCCACCGCCACGCCCTGTGACCACGTGGCGACGAAGTACCCCAAAGGACAGCAAGGGCAGACCCCAAAACTCAAAACCATTAAAAGTCAACAGGTTTCGAATTGGTGAGCATAAATCCCTGGCCCCTCATAGCTTAATCTAGTTAGGTATAACGGGTGGGATAAGGATAAGGGGATTTTAATGTGTTTGTTCCCTCGATGTGCCGTGTGTTCCCCATTCCCAAATAAGTGTATTATTTTTATATGCCTGTAATTATCTTAGTAATTCTCAGTATTGTGATCTTGTTTTACCTTTAATAAAAATTACGGTTTTCTTGCACCGAACCACTTGTCTACTTGTTTTTCTGTATCGCCGCCTGTACCTAAGTCCGGTGTCTAGAACCCAGGGGGTGTGGAGCGATTCGAACTGCTCAGAGACAGTCAGTAGCAGAGCTGACTGGGCACACGCCAAAAAACCCCTACAGAAATGGCAACAGGGGTTCGATACAGTAGACAATAGTTCGGAAGAGCAAACCATGATGGAGGAAAGGATTTCTGATTATGTGTTTAGTAAGGTGAATATCACAAAGAAGTGGATCACCACTCTGTTAAAGGCTGGGCATCCGGTAGATGCCGCAGCCAAGTGGACAGAAGGAAAGGAGCACAAGAAATCCCTAGAGAAAGCAGTCTGGCTGATGTGCTTCAAAAAGCCGGTCCAGCTTTAGGACAGGCTCGTTGCAGCACAGGCAGCCGAGATAAAAGTGTCAGCCCTGGAAATCCAGGACAAGGCTCTAGCAAGGGAGAAGTTACTGGTAGCATTGCAGGCCCTGAATCAGGAAAGAGTTCAGTTAATGGGAGAACATAAGGCCAGGTTGGAATACCTACAGTGCCAAGTCACCGAAGCCCAGGGTAATGAGTTGAGGTTAAGGGAAAAGAACGCCCGCCTAGCAAGACAAGTAAGGGAGCAGGAGGAGAAAATAAAGGAAGTAAAAGCAGCTTATAAGTTAGCGAGCGAACAGGGGTTTGAAGACACAGATCATGGCCCCTGCAAGGAACAGATAGAAAGTCTGAGCCTGGCCATAAGGAAGGCAAAGGGCATGGTGTGCCTCATAAGCCCGAAGGCAAGCCAGGCGGATTTCACAGGGAATGAGGGGAGAACGGTACAAACACCGTAGGTAGTGCCAAGGGGCGACCCGGTTGAGGAACAGGATGTCCCGCGACCACCACCCATAGCGCCAGATTTTAGCGAGGTCTGGCAGCAAGGGGGGGCGCAGTCAGGGGTCGAAGCGGAGGTGGAAGAGGCTAGAACCAGGACCGATGTGCCCAGCCTGGCATCGGAGGTTCAGCCCACCCGTAGATGTCGAGGAAGAGGGACCCCTCCAAAACCAGTTCGTATTACCCTATAGCACCCAACAGCTTAGGGCTATGGTGAGCCATATCCCAAGGCTCACCGAGAAAGGAGACCCCTCGGTCCACTTCAGGGAAGTGGAACAGGCAGCCAGCATCAACAATTGCGATGGTGCTGAGCGAGCTAAAATGCTGCTGTTCTCTTTGGAGAGTAAGCTCCTCCAATCCCTCTCTGACGAGTGTAAGAGGGGGCAAAGCGGGTATGAGGCGCTCAGGGATGAAGTTCTGGAGGCCATGGGGATGAATGAGGGAAGTCCTTTCTCCCGTGTGGAGAGGACGGTGCAGCTCGCAGGGGAAACCCCGCATGCTTTCGCAGACAGGTTATGGCTGGTCCACCGGAGTACCTGTCCTGGGACACCTAACCGGGCATTCCTGAACGGGGATCAACCGGCCCACTGGCTCCGTTGCCTGGTGGCAAACAGCTTGCCACAGGTCCGGGCCAAGACGGAAGTCTGGTTTGACCCCAAGAATCCCCAGACCACCGAACTTACGGTGATCAGACAGTTGACCCAAGCCTATAAGAACGGTAGGGGATCCGATGCACACCCACCTAAGGGGAAGGTGCATGAGGTAAAACCCGGACAGGGTAGGAAGGAGTGGCATCAGGAAGGGAATAACCACCCAACACAAAGCTCAATTGTTACGGGTGCGGGAAGGATGGCCATTGGGGGAAGGAGTGTAAAAACCCTTGGAAAGATAGCAAGGGAAAGAACTCCATAGCCCCAGCCCAGAAGGTAGAGGCAGCGATTCCTCCCGCCGTGGTCGAGTCATTTTTGGACACCATGAGGTCCTTATTGACTGGCCAGGGTAGAGTAGTCGCCGCTACTGGTGCTCTGACCCCATCAGCCCCATCCAACCCACAGCCATGACTAGAGCCAGCGCAGCCTCTTTACCTGTGTTCCCTGCGGTACGATGTATGGAAAAGACCCCTCGTGGAGATGGAGGTAGAAAAGGTGAAGAGGACCTATCTGTTGGATACGGGGGCATCATGCACCGTGGTCCATTCAGCTAACCCCACCACCTCGCCTCTCTCTAGCGGGGTCCCATACAGCCTGTCGGGATTCACAGGCAGAGAACAGGCCGGCTCGTTTTCCATCCCGCTTTCCATTCGTTTGGGTACACTCCGCTCTAAGTGGACCTGTATCCTGATGAAGTGGGAACAGGAGGGTGGAAAGGGGATCCTGGGAGCCGACTTTATTGTGGGCCACGGGATCCTGGTAGATTTAAGAAACCATTGCCTATGGGGTCAAGTACAGGGAAGGACGGCGAGGTAGTAGTCATCCCAGGGAAAGAAGGGAAGGGGACCCTCTGCACCATGAAGCCCAAAGAGGGTTATAACCTCGAGCTCATGGTCAGCAATACCCCAAAAGAGTTCCAGGCATTTGTGTGCGCCCACCTAGCTACATTTGCCACACACAAACACAACTGCGGGAGGGTCAACGGGTTTGAGGTGAGCATAGACAGGGACCCCATGGCCCGACCACAGAAACAGTATAACTTCCCCAGGGAAGCGGAGCCAGACATGGAAGCAGCCATGTCCTCCTTAGTGCAGCAGGGAGTCCTGAGACTGATAGCCATCCACGTAAACTCTCCACTGTGGCCGGTTAGAAAGCCGGACAATTTCTGGAGGGCCACGGTGGACTATCGGCTGCTCAACAGCAACATCCCAGCCTGTGCACCCACGGTAGCAGCAGTTGCCGACCTGATAGGAAGTATCCCAGCATCCGCGACCATGTTCACGGTGCTGGATATTTCCAACGGGTATTTTTCACCAGTGTCTGGCAAATAGTTTAAAGGGTTTCAGCCAGCCCAGACAGTTAGTTCAGTATGTGGATGACCGGCTCCTCTTCACCGATTCGAGAGAGGGGCATGGCCCACTACTGGCTGAACTGCTGGAGTTGCTCAGGCAGGAGGGTTTTAAAGTAAACCCAAAGAAAGCACAGATCGGCCAGCAGGAGGTGAAATTCCTCGGCCTGACCGTATGCGCTGGAGAAAGGGCCATAGATAAGGCTAGGAGGGAGGCGGTACAGGAGTTACCCATCCCCAACACAGTCACGGATGTGAGGTCATTTTTAGGGCTAACCGGGTACTGCAGAGACTTTATTGAAGACTATGCAGCCACAGCAGCCCCTCTGCTCCGACTCCTACACAAGGGAGTGGAGTGGGCTTGGGATGAGAGTTGCCAGGCAGCATTTGTCAGGCTCAAGGAGGATCTGCAGACCGCACCAGCTCTAGGGGCCATAGATGGGGGGAAAGAGTTCTTCCTGGAGGTAGCAGCCAGTGGGGATAGCCTGAGTGCTGTGTTGCTCCAAGGGCGGCATGGCTGGCTGAGGCCGGTGGTCTACTCCTCCAGGATACTCACGGATGTGGAGAGGAGCTACTCCAACTGTGAGCGGCACCTCTTGGCCACACATTGGGCTGTGAAAAGACCGCATTGCTCACTGGACCCTGCTCCTCTCACAGATGGACCTTAAGCCAAAGCTTGCAGCCAACCTGGTATATCCTGGAACAGCCCACCGGTGTTCCATAGAAGGGGTTTGGGAAGCGGACATAGGTTTACGGGCCGGGATACATCCCACGGGCCGCGAGATCTATGTGGACGGCTCCAGCACGGTATCTGCTGGCGAGCGACTCACGGGGTGTGGAGTTTATGACCCAGCGGCAAACATTGCCCTGGCAATTAAGCTCCACAGCACCATGAGCAACCAGCAGGCTGAACTGTCCGCGGTAGTGTACGTCGTTACACACCCCGGAATCTTCCCCACCCCATACACGATTTGCTCGGACAGCATGTTTATGTGCAATTCGTGTACGGAGTACCTGGCCATCTGGTCCCACCGACGGATACACCTCTGCCGACAGGAGACCCCTCACAGTAAAACCCCTGCTGGAGAAAATCCTAGCAGCAGTGGGGGAGGAAGGGGAGGTTTACATTCACAAGGTGAAGGCCCATTCCTCCACAGAACCCCGTAGTCAGGGTAACCAGCAGGCTGACATGCTGGCTAAGGAGGGTGCCCGCACAGGCACTTTCTGGGACACATATGGATCCAGACCCATAGCAGCAGTCGGAGGTAGGGATGGGACACAAGGGAGTGCAGGGGTAGCTTTAGCCCCAGACCTCAAGACGGTCCAAACCCAAGACCCCATCCTTAAGGCCGTCCTCAGCGCAGTGACTGAGGGAAAAAGGTTAGAGGGCCCTTACGGCGCAGCGGCCCTCTCCATAAAAGAAGGCATGCTGTTCAGGGGGGAACAGTGGGTTGTGCCGCAGCAGCACCGGAGGGGATTCCTTCAACTGCCCCATGAGGGTCCAGGAGCGGGGCATCCCGGGCCTGAGACCACCTGGCAGTGGGTGGAACAGGCGGGATGGTGGCCGGGACTCAGGGAAGATGTCCGCGAGTTCTGCGCCGGCTTTCTGGTGTGCGCTGCTAATAACCCTGACCCCCCACAAAAGGAAGGTACCTATGGGACACATCAGGAGGGTAGCAGCATGGGCAGAGCTGACTGGGCACACGCCAAAAAACCCCTACAACAGCAAATCTAGCCTTGAGTGCTGAAAGGGAATTTGGCCATGTGGGAGAGGGTATCTGAAGTTATCCTAATCCTGATTTCCCAAAAGTCAATACAGATGCACTCTCTACCAGAGATAATCACACAAGGGCAGTGGGGAGCTCATCTTGTCAGATACAACAACGTCAGCTAACTTAGATGATCAATAGCCTGACCAACATTTTTTCCTCAAGCACCATCAATAAAACAGATTATCTGGTCATTTATTCTATTGCTGTCTGTGGGATCTTGCTGTGCATGAATTGGCTACAGTGCAACAATGACTGCACTTCAAAAGTACTTCATTGGCTTTGAAGTGCGTGGGTCATCCTGAGGTCATGAAAGGCACTACATGAATGCAAGTTCTTACATTCTTCCTATGTGTTCCCTGCACAGTTTTGATGACTGTAGAGTGCATTATGGCTGTAAGTGGGCCATTGACAGTTAGGTATGCCAGGGCCTGCAGAAATGATTGGTGACATTTTGGTTAATTAGGCAACACTGAGCCTTCATCATCTTGGCATGCCTTCTTCCATGCAGTACCACATTAAGCAAGACGTCCTGTGATTCTGCTGCTTGTGATGAACCATCCAGCATAATGGTTAGTCCAGGAATAAGCAGAGCAGCAGCTCTTAAAGGACTGCTGCTCTTTGGAAATGCTCTTTACTGTAACTGAGCAGTGCTGCAAAGAGAGGAACTCACCAAGGGCCAAGATGTAGAATGAGGAGACTTGCCTGTTGCAAGAATATAGAAAGACTGAGAAGGGTTGCTATTCAGGGAAGAGGGGGTACAATCGGTCTGCAATCAGATGTATAGCATTCATAGCAGGAGGGGGTTTGGAGTCAAAACTGTCTCTGATAGCCACAGGTCATGAGAGAAGGTGACTGCCAAGATATTCTGCAAGTTAAAAACTCAAATTAAATCTATGCTCATGTTTTACATGCCACAAGCACTGAGCCCTCAACACAAAGCAGCATCAGTAATGGAGCATGGAAACGACTGGTCTAAATTTTCACAGCAAGCACACCAAAACTGCCATGTCTGTAACACTCCAGCTTGAACTTTGTGTCTGGCAGCGAAAGGCTTAATGCCACACTTCTTATGCCAAGTCAAAATACCAACTCCAATTACTTGCATGCTGTGTAGGCATCCATTCACATAAAGTGGGATGTAGGCTGGCACTGGGATGATCCAAATAATAGAAACACATGTTTTGACTGCTTTTAAAATAAGTACATTGCCCAAAATGATAGACAGATGCCGGTGGTGGTGGCCAAGCCAGCCTGCACTGTCTCATCTGCCATGAGGAGGCAGCTCTGAAAATTGTGGAGTGGAGTCCACAGCAAGAGGTTGGGTGCTTCACTCCAACCAACGTATTCTCTTCAACTATTGCTTCTTGCTTCCCCCTCAAACTCGCTCACTCAGTAACACATCTGCCCAGCAGCAGCATGTGTTCAATGTATTGCCCTTGGTTCTGTGTGCTGGATAATGCCTGGCATGCAACATGCAAGCACATTCCTTTCCTACCAAAGTGATGCACCTACCGCCAGGGATCAAATAGAAAAATGGCATGTCACATGAGCACCCACCAATTCCTTATGATCACAAAGGCAACAGCTCAGATACATCCACCTTTGGGGAAACAGAAAGTGAGCATCAGGAGGAGCACACAGTGAAGTACACCGCACAAGAGAGGTGGAGCAAATTGAGGTGGCAGCAGAAGAGCAACAACGGGAAGTGGAGGGCTGAGATGGGCACTCATTAATGAGCAGAAGCACTTCTTGTAGCCCTTTGAGAATGTTTGACTTCCCTTCATGGTACAGCGCAGAAGGTTAGTTCTGACATCTATGTGAGAGGGAATGGGAAACCTGCAGCCCGCCATGGAGCAACTCGCAACTCTGCCACCATCTGCAGGGGAGCCCTCTCTTACCCAAGGACTGAATGCTCCATCCATTCTGTGCCACCAGCCCTGCCCTGCATATACATAAACTTCAAAGTTAACAACCACTTGGGTGAGGTGCCAGAGGGTTGCCAGGACCCATGGAACCGTCCGTGAGCAACCATCAGTCACAATCTTCACAGAGGAGCAGCAGCATGGGGAGGTGAAATAGAACAGGGGGCACTGTCAATTCCTGCTTGAGGTTACTTGTTGTCAATCTGCACTTTCCGCTCTCAATACCCATGTTAAAAAAGACCATGGATTAACCGAGAGGGTTTCAAAGGCCTTGTGACAGAGGGAAAAACTCTGGGAAACATGTTGACATAAATTCCTTCATGCTTTATTTTAATGTAGCTGAATACAAAGGAAAATAAACCGAATGATGGGTTGAAACATCTCACTGTAATGGCCATTTCTGTCTGTATGTGAAAATGGCTAACACATGCACGGTACATATTGGGCCAGAAATTCCAGGCCAGAAGCGTGAGTACGGTCGGCTTACTCACGCTTCTGGCCGTTGGAAATGCCGGCGTTCAGCATGAACAGCGCATGCGGGGAACGCCGGCATTTCCAGACCTCGAGCGTGTGCGACTGCACAGGCAGCGCTTGCGCAGTGAACTTCGTGGATTTCATTCATGAAATCCGTGAGGTTAAGTCCTTAGAAGTTACACTGAAAAAAAGCAAGTGTAAAGTGGTTCATTGGCTGCGGAGGAAGATATATTTTATCGTGGAGCTTTTGAAATGCAATATTTTTGTTTGGGAAAGGGAGGGAAGTTATTTTAAGAAATTTTAAGTAAGTTTTAAAGTTAAATTTTTTTTTTTTTTAAAGGGTTTTCAGAACGGTAGGTAGAAGGAGCAATTGTGGCTGTGTGAATGGAATGTGAGAATGAGTTATGTATGTATGTCCACACATATTCCTTTACGTATATGTATGTATGTTTTATATTCCTTTACTATGAATGTATGTTTTTAATTATGATTTTCCAATAAGTTACTTTCTCTGAAAGTCATAATTAAATAATACATTCATACACATAAGTAAAGGAATATATACATAACACGCAAAGGAATATAT
Source organism: Somniosus microcephalus (assembly GCF_052327205.1). NCBI lineage: Eukaryota > Metazoa > Chordata > Chondrichthyes > Squaliformes > Somniosidae > Somniosus > Somniosus microcephalus. The sequence goes on from NC_140987.1 coordinate 244,598,343, forward strand.
ACAGACATACATACTTTCAGAAGCTCCACGATAAGAAATATCTTCCTCCGCAGCCTCTGTAGCAACTGTACCCATGCTTTTTTCATGTGTAAGTTGTAATGACTGGACCTCACTGAAAGCATTAATGAAAGCGGCGAATTATACTGCGCACGCGCTGCATGTGCAGTCGCACGCGTTCTGCCTCTGAACCCCTTCGTTCAGAGGACAGGAAATGCCGGTTTTCCCCACATGCACTGTGCATGCTGAAAACCGGCATTTCATCCGGCCAGATGCGTAAGTACCCCGACCGTACTAGCGCATTTGGAAGGGAATTATTGGGCCAACATTTTACATGTCAATAAAATAAAAAATTTAACACTTGCACGACTTGCCCCCTCGCATCTGCGACTGAGGGTCCAAGGAGGTGCATTGTGCAAGAGGTCATCATCGGACGTATCCTCACACTGTTCCCTTTGGGGAACTGTATGAAGTGGTGGAAGGATTTATGGCCGTGATTAACGCTCATTCCGTGACCGTAACCATCTTTGAACCAGCCATTAGGGTGGTTAGTCCTATGGCGGGAGGGTTTTACGGGCTCCCACAACCCATCTGAGGGGGGGGGGGCCACCAACACCCACGGACGCAAGTATCCCGCTGGATGTCCACCCAGAATTTAAAGTTGGAGCTCCGACTCCACTTGCCGGGACTGTCTGGAGTGGGGTTCAAAACCCTACTCCTTCTGGCCCAGCGGCGGGGATGCTTACTGCTACGCAAAAGGCCCACTCTGCACAAAAGGTGACACCCATACATTTCCTGCGCCTTTTCCCTCCCCGTGACTGGAGCCCTATGCTGCCATTTCACGTTGCTAATCGGATTGGGCGTTTGTCATAGCGGTAGGATCCCCGCCGCTGGGCCAGATCAGGGTAGGGTTTCGAACCCCGCTCCAGACAGTCCCGGCAAGTGGAGTCGGAGCTCCGGCTCTAAATTCTGGGTTGACATCCAGTGGGATATTTGCGTCCGTGGGTGTGGGTGGCCCCCCCTCCTTGTATAGCTTGTGGGAGCCCGTAAAACCCTCCCGCCATAGGACTAACCGCCCTAATGGCTGGTTCAAAGATGGTTACGGTCACGGAATGAGCGTTAATCACGGCCATAAATCCTTCCACCACTTCATACAGTTCCCCAAAGGGAACAGTGTGAAGACACATATGACGACGACATTGCTAAATAAATAAATGGAATTAAAAAAATTCTTTTAGGGCTTTTAAAAGTCTTTAAATTGCTTTAATTCTCTTTAAAACTACTTCAGATTACTCAAAATAATGTAAACATTTTAAAAAGTTTATAAAAGTTACCAAAATCTTCAAAAAACTTCCAAAAACCTATTTAAACTGCTGCTTTGCATGTAAAAAAGCAAAGCAGCTTGACAGAAACATTGGGGGCGTGTCCAGTGAAACTGAGACCTCAAGGGGCGTGTCTCACTTACACTGCACGCTCCTGGGTCCGCGCTGGCTGCACTCCTGGGCGGCGTGACGTCATACGCTGCCCGGGAATGTGCTTTCTATTTCTCCAAGTTCAGGCGTCCCAGAAGCTGATCGGCAGGAGCGCGGGGTAAGTGCAAATACGGGGCTTGCACGCGCTGCAAGCCCCGTTCTGGAATTTCTGGCCCAATGTATTTTAGAGAAGACATTATTCAACTCGCTCTGTGATAGAAGTCCAGCGCTTCCTGAACCATTCTTAATTCTGTTCCAATCAAGTTTGCTTTCAAAAGTGGATTTGGACCTTAGGTAAGCATTACTGATACTACTAGCTCACATTCTAATAGCACTGCCTCAGTGTTAATAGTACTTCTAGCTTTAGTAGTTCAATCAAATTGAAGAAGTTGTCAAATAAAATAATCACAACTTTCTAGTGGCTGTCTGAGTAAATGAGTTATGCAGAGCAGGAAGCTGCAGAGTTAGCAGATCTCAGCTAGGTTGTGTGCATACTGTGGCGGTACCACTGGTTGTCCTTTACATTGAGACACATAATTCCCTTTAACTTACTTATGTATGTATAACTTACCTGCTGGGACCGTTGCCCCTTTAACTTACCTGTTCGGCCGTTGCCCCTTTAAGAGGCGACCTAACACGCTGACGTCACGCATCACGTGACGCATGCGCGCCGGCCGCCGGCCCGACTCCGTCTTCCAAGACGGCCGCCGGCACAGCCCGGCCTACCGCGACTTCGGCCGCATCGGCCAGCCGACGGGAGCAACGCGATCTTCCGCCCCCGCGGCAAGCACCGGCACGGCCCGGCCTCGCGACCTCGGCCTCAACGGCCAGCCTCCGTACCGGGAGACGCACTGACGCAATGACGTGGTCACGTGATGCCCCAAGCGTGGGCAAACGCGATGACGCGATCACGTGACGCCCAAGGCGCGGGAACACACAGCAGAGCGTGATGACATCATCACACTCCCCACAGGACGGCGAACTCAGTCCTCATGGAGTCCCCGCTGGGACAAGACCTACACCACAGTGCTCCTACAGTCAGCCATCTTACCTGCTATCTTACCTGATGTAATTAGCCTGTTCCTGTAAATAAACAATTTATTTATAGTTCGTCGAAGTCAAACTCTCTTATTTAGTGGCGATCTACACAAACCACTACATTGGTGACCCCACGACGTGAGTACGGGAGCTCATCAATTCCAACGCTACAATTGGTGAACCCATATCCGTGAACGATTTTCACGGTAGCAACGCGCGCCTGAACCTCGTCTTCACTCAAGACGACCAACGCACAACCGACGAACAACCACGGAACAACAACCGCCTAACACCGATTCCACCAAAAGCGACCCCGTCTTTGCGAACGTCTTCACAAAGGAAGCGCAGCTTGGAGGTGAGCCCGTTTTTCACGAACGATGTCACAGAGGTAGAGCACGACCAACGGCAACTGTCATCCACCAGCGCTACAATTGGTGGGTTTGTGAACGTCTTTCACAAACGAAGCACGCTATGGAAGCATCAGCCGTTCTACTGTCGCTGCCGCAATCCAGGGAGCCACGGTCTCCCTCGTGCTTTATGCAGGTAGAAGACCTGTTCGCCGAGAACATCGATGCGGCACAGACCACGCACGTGCTCACGGTCTCCGTATTCGACTCTTCTACTGCCACACGGATCGTCCGCCTCTACATCCAAAGCAACAGCAAGTATACATCTCTCCAAGCGCGGGGTACAGCATGTTCGGGCCCACAAGATCGGAGCGCGCCCCGCGAGGATACCACGAGGACTCACCCCCGCAAAACACGAGGACGCACTCCTCGCGCACGAGGACCCATCCCTCGCGAACCACGAGAACCCATCCCTCGTGAACACCAACGACTCCTTCTCCGCCGACGACGCACCAGCCCTTCAGCTTGCTGGTTGTGTTACCTACTATACGATTCGGCGTGAACAAAAGCGTGCCGCCCTCCCGGCTGTTTTCTCCTAAATCTACAACTGTTACAAGTGTTGCCGCCCTCCAGGCAGAGTTAACCCCTCCTGAAAGCAACAACAACCTGGACCGTTGCCGCCCTTTCTCCAGTTTTCCCTTTAACAAACGCAAACGTCAACTGAAGCTGCACACATCGAGGACGGGTCCAACGGGCATCCTGCAGCCGCGATCAGCCACGTGAAAGTTGCTAGCCTCACCGATCACTGATCAACGCAGCAACTCTTCACCCTCTGTTGTGTTCACGTCGTAGCACTATGGCACGCACCGTTCCGTGCGTTCCAGCCTCCCGAATGTTTCGCTCACCAGCCAACGGAGACATCGCCCGTGTCCGCCCAATCTGCCCGTCACTCTGACAAGGCCTGCTGTTTCGCACGTCTCCACGGTCCTTCGCCTGACGGATATGTTTTATTCGCCACGACGCGCGTAAGGATCCGCTCACGAGCAGCATCTTCATACCTCGCCTACCAAGCCGAGACAGCACGACCACCAGCTTGTCAGACCATCTCATCCTTGGACTTTCGTTAAAGCGAATTCTGGGGGGGCCTGTGTGGCGGTACCACTGGTTGTCCCTTACATTGAGACACATAATTCCCTTTAACTTACTTATGTATGTATAACTTACCTGTTGGGGCTGTTGCCCCTTTAACTTACCTGTTCGGCTGTTGCCCCTTTAAGAGGCGACCTAACGCGCTGACGTCACGCATCACGTGACGCACGCACGCCGGCCGCCGGCCCGACTCCGTCTTCCAAGACGGCTGCCGGCACAGCCCGGCCTACCGCGACTTCGGCCGCATCGGCCAGCCGACGGGAGCGACGCGATCTTCCACCCCCGCGGCAAGCACCGGCACAGCCCGGCCTTGCGACCTTGGCCTCAACGGCCAGCCTCCGTACCGGGAGACGCGCTGACGCAATGACGCGGTCACGTGACGCCCCAAGCGTGGGCAAACGTGACGACGCGATCACGTGACACCCAAGGCGCGGGAACACACAGCAGAGCGTGATGACATCATCACGCTCCCCACAGGACTGCGAACTCAGTCCTCGTGGAGTCCCCGCTGGGACAAGACCTACACCACGGTGCTCCTACAGTCAGCCATCTTACCTGCTATCTTACCTGATGTAATTAGCCTGTTCCTGTAAATAAACAACTTATTTATAGTTCGTCGAAGTCAAACTCTCTTATTTAGTGGCGATCTACACGAACCGCCACAATACTAACATTTGCTTCAGTGTTCCGATCCTGATTGTTCCTGCTGGAGAATGCATGTGGGTCTATATAAGTGAGAACAAGATCAGTCTCTGCTGTGATCACATGCACATACACACACATACATGCTCACCCACACACACACACTGAAATACCTGGGCTCACAAACGCAGAATAGCCTCAAGTTGAGGTACTAGAAGGCTACGAGCACTTATGAGTGAACAGCTGTCCAGAAAAGAGAAAGTTGGAAAAAAGATTCAATTGTCATCTCGGTTTAAAAAAAGAGAAACACCAACAGCATCCTGCAGTCTGGTGATTGATGGGTTAAAAGCTTTCCTCATATCTATTCAAGCACTTTGTGCATTATATATGTACTGTAGTTCTGAACTGTAATGCTTGCATGCATTGTACTACAATCAGAAAGCTCCAGGCTATCCATATTTAGCTTGAGATGAGGATATGCCCTGGCCAGCTCACCTTCAACATGAGTCCAGGTCTCTTTAATCAAAGTACAAGAACTGCATGTGAGAGGTGGGAAGAGACCCCAGAAAAAGAGAAGAAAGAATGATTAAAATACTTCAACCATTAAACACAATTGAGTACGGGTTCTAAATACTAATCACTGTAACTCTCACAAGAACACGTTACTGGTGACAGCGTTCTCTTTGTTTGTCTGCAAAGACTGTTGAGGGTAAATGCCTGATACTTTGATGGTTCAATTAGGCTGCTGAAAAGCAGAGGCTGCCCCAAGGACGTACCGAGTGTACATAAATGTCACCATTAGAAGCACTTTACTGACAACAGTAATTTTTACTTTGATAGAGCTTGTCAGCTATTGTGTGCAGCAACCTTGCAACAACAAATTAACGAGATTGCAGGTATTGCTCACAGACTAACATATAGGCAGGCACTCAAATCAGGCATCCTGCCAGCCCTCTTTGTAGTCATTAGCTGGTGTGTGTCAATGAGAACACATTCACCTTTGCCAGCACTGAATTTCTTCTGCAAGGCAGTGGGGGATTGGTGAGGGGGCAGTGGGTAGGGGGGTTAAGAATTGCACAACCTCTCCATAGCTAAGTGAAATAATCTTCAGAAAGGTATGGGTGACAACATTTCACCTAATTTTTTAAAAAGGGAAATACATCCAAACAATGAGGCAACTTGAAATAGTTCAAGGATTCCTATCTTCAAGCAGATTGGCACTTTCTCTATGCCTTTAATTGTGAAATAATGAGCATGTTGCTTTGAAGTTTGGTCAATGAAATCTAGCCCTGCAATTCAGGATTCTTTTATTTGATATTGATTGTGCCCCTCTACATGTTTTATTCCATTTTTTCGCATTTTTTCCACTCTCCTTTTCCCCAACCTTAATTCATAACCTAATTATAAATAAATTAGTGCTTCTGTCACTTCTGTGATCTTTAGAAGCTTTCTAAACAGCCCACTTAGTTCCACTTCTTCCCATATTCAGATTACTGTTAATCACATGGCTTTCAGTAAACACATCCTAAACAGAATTAATAATTAGATTCCTCCAGCTGCATCAAATATTCAGTTCCACTGCCAGAAGTCTGTTCTATGAAAGTGAATTTGGAAATACTAAGCATCTTCCGGGCATCACACTTCAGGAAGGACGTGAAGGCTTTGGAGAGGGTGCAGAAGAGATTTACTAGAATGGTTCCAGGGATGAGGGATTACAATTACGTAGATGGACCAGGGAAGCTGGGGTTGTTCTCCTTAGAGCAGAGAAGGCTAAGAGCAGATTTGATACTAGACACAAAAGGCATCAAGGGGTATGGGGAGAGAGTGGGAATATGGTATTGAGATAGAGGATCAGCCATAATCATATTGAATGGCGGAGCAGGCTTGAAGGGCCGAATGGCCTACCCCTGCTCAAATTTTTCTATGTTTCTATGATACAGATCATGAACAGTTTAGATAGATTAGAAACATAGAAAAATAGGAGCAGGAGTAGGCCATTCAGCCTTTCAAGCTTGCTCTGCCATTCAATATGATCATGGCTGATCCTTTATCTCAATACCATATTCCCGCTCTCTCCCCATACCCCTTGATGCCTTTTGTGTAAATAAAGAGAAAGGCGTAGCAATTTGGTTGTGTAGCTCCTGTTATTTGGGCGGTACGAGTGCTGAATTGAGACCAAAATGGTGTCCGAGCAGCGTGCGCACACTTCTGGTGTGGGCCGCGCTGGATGGCATTTTGGTGAGGGCGGCAGGACCACCATTAGAAGCATGCGCTTGAACTATAGCAAGTAAGCAGATTGTGACATCAATCAGCACGCAATGTTGATTTGACACCAGCACTGCCGTTTTCGTTGTCATCGCTGGAACTAACGTCCTCTCTTCACCTCACACAGCTGCACATGCGTTCAGCAGCAGGGAGGACCCCCCACCAGCGCTATTTAAAGGGATCAGCAACAACTTTCAGGTAACTTGCTCTTTGATTTCTATTGGCTCTGTGTAAGTTTGTGGAAGTGTTTGGAGCTTGCTAGAGTTGTTTAAAGTCAGTGAGGTGACAGGGAGCTGTGCTGCAAGTGGAGAAGGCCTTGCTTCTGACTTCAAGGGTTCTGGTCAGACCGCTTACTCCCAGTTTTGGGTGCTCTAGTTGTTATTCCCCTTGGCTTGCAGCATGACAGGGAGATGGAGCAGAGGCAGCAAAGAAGAGGGCAAGCTGCTTACAGAGGGAGGAGGAGGAGGGGCAGGAAGGCTCTCAGCAGCAGGCCTTACCCACCTAGGGACTTCCGAGAGCAATTCCATTAACTCAGCCTGACCTAGGAGCAGTGTCTGAGGCATCTGCTATCTATGAAAGAGGTGCTCACAGAACGCTGCCACCTCTTGCAACCAGACCTGCAGCCTCACTCTGTTATGTATTGCGTGTTCTCCTCCCGCCTGCGGTGGCGCTGTCACAGCAGATAAATGGTTGGGGTTGTTCTCTTGGTTAAGCTTTAGCTGTCTTTGTTCGGTTCTCCCAGAACCTTCTTTTTGAATAAAGCACTTCATGTTTGAATCTCTGAGTTCTGAGTTCTAAATTGTGTCTAGGTAGAAAGGTACAGACACAACAAAGTGGCGACGAGGATCGGATGAATCTGCGTTGTGGGAACTTTCTTGTTTTTGTCTACAAAACACTCGGAACAGAGATTGCAGCACTACATTAACATTACAGGTGCAGTGAGTAACAGAAATTAAAATTTGAAACGTGAGATGGCTACTATATTCGGAAATATCGGTGATTTTGATGAAAGTGTTGAGCAATGGAGCGCTTATATGGAACGTTTTAACTATTTTGTTTTGGCGAATGTGGTGGCAAACGATAAGGTCGTGCCTACCTTTTTGAGTATACTGGGAGCAAAGACATTCAACTTACTTCGCAGCCTTGTACAGCCAGATAAGCCAGGAACTAAAACATATAAACAACTAGTGGAAATTCTTGGAGCACATTTTTCACCAAAACCTCTGGTTATTGCTGAGAGATTTAGAGTTCACAAATGGAATCAAGAGGAGGGGGAATCAGTGACGATGTTTATTGCTGCTTTAAAAAGGTTGTCAGAACACTGCGAGTTCAAGGAGGTGCTGAATGATACCATTAGAGACAGACTTGTGTGTGGTCTGCAAAGTGCAGCCACACAGAAGCGCCTTCTTACTGAGGACATGGCAGCACGGTGGCATAGTGGTTAGCACTGTTGCCTCACAGCACCAGGGACCCGGGTTCGAATCCAGCCTCGGGTGACTGTGTGGAGTTTGCACATTCTCCCTGTGTTTGCGTGGGTTTCCTCCGGGTGCTCCGGTTTCCTCCCACAGTCCAAAGATGTGCGGGTGAGGTTGATTGGCTATGATAAATTGACCCTTAGTGTTAGGGGGATTAAATACGTGGGGTTACGGGGATAGGGTGGGATATGTGTTGATGTAGGGGTTACGGGGATCGGGTGGGATATGTGTCGGTGCAGGCTCGATGGGCCGAAATGGCCTCTATCTGCACTGTGGGGTTTCTGTGATTCTGTGAACCTTACCCTTGAAAAGGCCATAGAAGTTAGTGTCTCCATGGAGGTGGCAGAAAAGGAGGCTCACCAGTTGAGTTCAACAGGGAGAGTTCACAGGGTGTCGTCTGAGCCGAAAGGTGCGCGGAACGGCACATGTTACCGTTGTGGGAAAATGGGCCATCATGCTAATGACTGCTGGTGTACGGAGCTGGAATGCTGAAATTGTGGAAAAAAAGGTCACATTGAACGGGCCTGTAGAGGTAAAAAAAGAACAGACAGAGCTGGGAAGCATGAAAGCAAAATGTCTGTATTTGGACAAGAGAAGAAAAAGAGTGTTCATTCAGTGCAGTATGATGGAACAAGCAAAACAGAGGGGAGCGACACCTCTGAGGAGGAAGAGGTGCACATACTGATGGTTGCAGGTGGTCCAAATGGCTACTGGGTGTCACCACTGGTGGAGGGACAATCAGTGCGGATGGAGGTGGACACAGGCGCAGCTGTGTCCCTTGTTTCAGACACTGTCTACAACAAAATGCTAAAGCATCTTACCCTTCAGCCAACAAACATTGTGCTAAAGACGTATACCGGCGAACCTGTGGCCATGAGAGGCGCCATTGAAGTGACAGTTAAATTGAACGGACAGACTGCGAAACTGCCACTATATGTGGTAAAGGGAAATTACCCATCTCTACTGGGACGTGCGTGGCTACAGAAAATCACGCTGGACTGGCCTGCAGTCTGCATGATGTCAAAAGGGGAGTCAGGTCTGACTGCAGTTTTAAACAAACATGCAGAACTCTTCAATGGTGAACTTGGGAGCATGAAAAAGATCAGCGTGAGATTGGACATTAAACCTGACAGCAAGCCGAAGTTTCACAAAGCCCAACCTGTACCCTATGCAATTAGGCCAAAAGTTGAGGCTAACTTGGAGGTCTTAGTCGAGAATGGAGTCCTGGAGCCTGTGAGCGTGAGCAAATGGGCCACACCCATTGTTCCTGTCCTGAAAAAGGATGGATCTGTTCGAATCTGCGGGGATTTTAAAGTGACTATTAACCCGGTGCTGTCTGCAGAACAGTACCCTCTTCCCCTCATTGGTGATCTTTTTACGGGCCTGGCCGGGGGGCAAAAGTTCAGCAAAATAGACTTATGCCAGGCTTATCTACAAATGCATGTCGATGACAAATCAAAGGAGCTGCTGACAATTGTGACACACAAGGGGCTATACAGGTACTGCCGCCTTCCGTTTGGAATTACGTCGGTCCCTGCTCTATTCCAAAGGGCAATGGATCAGATTTTGAGTGGACTGCCAGGAGTCCAGTGCTACCTGGACGACATCCTTGTCACTGGGACAAATGAGGAGGATCATCTTCTGAACTTGGATGCGTCACTACAGCGACTGAAAGAGTACGGACTCAGAGTTCGTAAGGACAAATGTGAATTCTTTCAGTCTTCAGTTGAGTACCTGGGGCATGTGATTGACGCTACTGGCCTGCATAAGGCGCCGTCAAACGTCAAGGTGATCGTGGAGGCCCCAGCACCCCAGAATGTGAGCCAGTTACGTTCATTTCTGGGGCTACTTAACTACTATGGGAAGTTTATTCCAGACTTAGCAACATTGCTGAAGCCGTTACATCAGTTGTGTAGGGGTTCACAAAATCCCTCAGCCCCGAAGATACTGGAGATATTAATCCACATCGTGGACGGAGACTCTGCGTGATTTTAAATTGTCTCTGGGTTCGACAATGTTTTAAAATGTGCCCAGAACCACAAAAGGCTGTGTTGAGATGGGCAGCACGTGGACAACACCGGAATCAAGGAACTTCGTGGAAAAATTTGCACACTTTAAGACAGCACATTTTATTTTAAAAATGTACTCTTGAGTTTTGAACTGCGTAAATTGCAAAGGGGTTTAAAAATGGCCGTCAGAAAAGCATGGCCAAGGATAAAAGGCTTAGAAGCAACTCGTGGATGTCTGTGAAAAGTGGGAGGATCAAGCAGTGGCAGTCAGATTCTGTCAATCAAAAAAGAAGGGAGTTTCCCTTCCCTACAGAGGCAATGTTTGTTCAGGATGTTGACATAAGGGATTAAACCACTTGAGACTGCAGTTTCAGTGACCACAATGAATGGGTTTCTGTTTACATAGTAATCCAACTCCATTCAAAGCCCAGCACACAATTGAGACATACCTAAACTACGGAAGAGATTTTTTTTTAGACTAAGAAAAGGAATGAATGGGTTTGAATCACCCATTACTCAGACAATAGGGCAGTTGGGTCCCTTTTGTTTTAGCCAGATGAACTCCGGATGTGGGCAGGAACATTTCGGCCCCAGAATGGAGACACATTCAAACCACCCCAAGCTTTATTCGAAACCCATTCAGACAATGGGAGCAGTTTGGCCACTGGGAAATAGCCCATTTGAATCAGCCAATCATGGCCTTTCTCTTGTGTATTCGAACCTTTCGGCGCGAATTTGCACACAGACCCTTTCAGTGCCAAAAACAGCAGGAGCTCACAGGATATAAAGATAGCTTCTCAGAAGCATCTCTCTCTTTTTTTCTTGGACTGCAGGTGAGCTCTTCTCTCTCTTTGGGCCACAGGTGAGCAGGTTTCTGATTCCTCAGCAAGGCAATCTAGTAAGGAGTTAGAGGGGTGGTAATTGAAGGGAAATTGCTAAGATTGTAAGACTTACATTGTAGCCATTTATCCCTCATTTTTGCTGTCTGCCTTCCCCTGTTAAGCAATTTTATATTGATCGTGTGGTGTAGTTTCTTTAGTTAATAAAATTTGACTTTCTCACATTTAGACCATTTGTCCATTTTAATATATCATTAATTATAAGTTCCTCCAGTCAGAACTGGAAGGTGGGGTTTAGCGATTTGAAACCGTTGTTTGGAATTGGTCACAGTGCAGGCAAAGGTGGCTGACCAGGTAAATTACCGTAAACCAGGTAAAAGATGCCCCCCTGCAGTTGCTATGTCAAGGCAAAACATGGAAATGGACTGAACTGTGCAACAAAGCTTTCGCCCAAGCAAAGAAAGCATTGCTGAAGTCGGAGGTCCTGACACACTTCGACCCAAAGCTACCCATGCAGCTAGCATGTGATGCATCACCATATGGTGTGGGAGCAGTCCTATCCCACATCATGCCTTCTGGGGAAGAGAAACCTATCGCCTTCGCATCACGCACCTTGAACAAGGCTGAGAGTAACTGCGCAGATTGAGCGCGAGGCCTTGGGAATCGTTTTTGGAATTCGAAAATTTCATCAGTACCTGTTTGGGAGAAGGTTCACACTCCTGACGGACCACCGTCCATTGACTTCAATCTTCGGGCCCCACACCGGAATTCCATCTCTTGCTGCAAGCAGGATGCGAATGTGGGCTTTACTGTTGTCAGGCCACACATACGACATCAAATATCGCAAATCAGACTTGCACGGCAACGCAGACGGTCTCTCGAGGCTGCCCTTGCCTGTTACTCCCCCAGAGCCTCATCAGATAGACATCTTCTACTTTAGACAAGTGGAGGGAGCACCTGTGACTGCAGTTCAGTCCTGTCTGAGGTAATGGACGATGTCATTCGAGGGAGAGCTACAGGAGATTCTCCTAGTTTGAAACCTTACATTTCAAAAAGAAATGAGCTCTCCATCCAGGCAGGTTGTCTTCTTTGGGGACGCCGTGTCATCATTCTGCCACCTCTGAGGGAACCTATACTGCAACAACTTCATACAGGCCACAGTGGGATGGTTCAGATGAAAGAAATGGCAAGAAGCTACTTCTGGTGGCCAGGTCTCGATGGAAATATTGAGGAGAAAGCCAAAACACATTCCCCATGTCAAAGGGTCCGGAATGTTCCACAGCTGGCAACCCTACACCCCTGGGATTGGCCTGACAAAGTGTGGCAGCGAGTACATGTGGACTTCGCCGGTCCTTTTGAAGAGAAGATGTTTATGGTGGTTGTGGACGCTCGTAGCAAGTGGCCAGAGGTCACTGTGATGAGGTCTACCACGGCAGAGAAAACAATTGAGAAACTTGGTGAGATGTTCAGCCATTATGGCTCACCGGATCAACTCGTAAGTGACAACAGTCCACAATTTGTATCACAGGAGTTTGCAACCTTCCTGCATGTGAATGGTGTCCAACACATCAGGTCTGCGCCCTATCATCCCTCTACTAACGGCCTGGCAGAAAGGTTTGTGCAAACTTTGAAGCACGCCTTGAAGGCATCGCAAGGTCAGGGCTCAATCCACCAACGTCTGAACAGCTTCCTGTTGTCCTACAGGAATGAGCCGCATGCCACAACCAAAACTTCCCCCGCTTCGCTCATGATGAAAAGGCAGTTGCGGACAAGTTTTGACTTACTCAAACCTCCAAGGGCAGAGCAGATTGTCCATCGTCAACAACAAGCTCAAGTTGAAAAGAGAGAGAAAAGAGCCAAGGAGAGACGGTTTCATCCTGGAGAGCACGTCCTAGCTCAAAACTACAACACTGGACCGAAATGGGTTCCTGCTACAGTGGTCGCGCAGACGGGCCCTGTGTCTTACACAGTTGAGACTGCTGAGGACGTCATCTGGAGAAGACACACAGATCAACTGTTGCTAGGAGCAGAGACAGCCACAGAGGCTCCAACGGCTGGTTGGCCTGAACTGTTTCCGGATGATACCGCAAACCAGCATCCTTTGCCACAGTGCTCTTCTCCAACACAGGAAGTCAAAGAGACTGTTCCACCTGTGCAAACTCCTGACTTTCGACTGACACAGGCACCTTCTCTATCTAGGCCTGTGTCAATGCCTACTGCTGTGGAAGCCAGTGATGACCGCCGGTATCCTATCAGAGAGCGGCGGCCTCCAAGACACTTGGATCTGTAGGCTTAGTGACTTACCCACAAGACTGGGGCAGAATAAACCCCAGGGTAAAGTCAGGGTTTGAGGCAGTCTACCTCTACCCTTGGTTAGTTGAGTGCATTGAAAGTAACTTACCTGTTGAGGAATAATGTGGACCTTTCATTTAAGAGGGGAGGAATATGTTGTGTATTATGTGTTCTCCTCCCACCTGCGGTGGCGCTGTCACAGCAGATAAATGGTTGGGGTTGTTCTCTTGGTTAAGTTTTAGCTCTCTTTGTTCGGTTCTCCCCAGAACCTTCTTTTTGAATAAAGCACTTCATGTTTGAATCTCTGAGTTCTGAGTTCTAAATTGTGTCTAGGTAGAAAGGTACAGACACAACACACTCCAAGGCAAGAACAGCGCTACCAGTGGCTGTGAACATGACCGTGAGAGACGCTCTTTATGACAGGAGAGGGGACTTCATTGTCTTCTCTCTGAACAGAGAAAAGCAGACGGAGCATGCACGTGGCTTTGCCAGCATAGCAGACTTCCCCATGGTTCAGGGCACCATCGACTGCACACACGTGGCTTTGTGGGCAGCATATATAAATGCTGAGATATACCACAACCGCAAAAGTTACCACTTGCTAAATGTGCAGTTGGTGTGTGACCATGCTCAGCACATCATGATGGTGAATGCTCAGTATCCTGGCAGCAGTCATGATGCTTTTATTCTGCACCGGTCTGCTGTTCCCTCAGTCTTTGAGCCACCAAAACAAACCAGAGGGTGGCTACTGGGTGACAAGGGCTATCCCTTGACCACCTGGCTCACACTTGGAGTACTGCATACAATTCTGGTCACCATAATATAAAAAGAATATAGAGGCACTGGAGAGGGTGCAATAAAGATTTACAAGGATGATACCAGAAATGCGAGGGTATATCTATCAGGAAAGGATGAACAGGCTAGGTCTCTTTTCTCATGAAAAGAGAAGGCTGAGGGGTGACCTAATAGAGGTCTTTAAAATTATTATAGGTTTTGATAGAGTGGATACAGAGCGAGTGTTTCCACTTGTGGGGAAGAGCAAAACTAGAGGCCATCAATATATGATAGTCACCAAGAAATCAAATAGGGAATTCAGAAAAAACATCTTTACCCAGAGAGTGGTGAGAATGTGGAACAAATTACCACAGGGAGTAGTTGAAGAGAATAGTATAGATGCATTTAAGGGGAGGCTAAATAAGTATATGAGGCAGAAGGGAATAGAGGGTTAGGCTGGTAGAGTTAGATGAGGAAAGACGGGAGGAGGCTCGAGTGGAGCATAAACGCCAGCATGGACTGGTTGGACCGAATGGCTTGTTTCTGTGCCGTATATCCTATATAACCCTATGTATGACTCTGCTCCACAACCCAACCGCATGTGGTCAGTATGCATACAACAAGAGCCATGCCGCCACACGAAACATCATAGAGTCAACTATTGGGCTGCTCAAGCAATGGTTCCACTGCCTGGGCCGCTCTGGATGAGCCCTACAATACTCACCAGAGCAGGTGTCCCAATTCACCAGGGTGTGCTGTATCCTCCACAACCTAGCCATCATGAGGGCACAGCCCTGTAGGGGGCATCTTTTACCTGGTTTACGGTAATTTACCTTCCTTTACCTGGTTTACGGTAATTTACCTGGTCAAGCAGCCCTTTTTTCCACTGCACTGAGACCAATACCAAACAGCGGTTTCAAATCGCTAAACCCACCCTTCCAGTTCTGACTGGAGGAACTTATAATTAATGATATATTAAAAATGGACAAATGATCTGGATGCGAGAAAATCAAACTTTATTAACTAAAGAAAACTACACCACACGATCAATATAACAGTTAAAATTGCTTAACAGGGGAAGGCAGATGGCAAAAACGAGGGATAAATGGCAACAATGTAAGTCTTACAATCTTAGCAATTTCCCTTCAATTACCACCCCTCTAACTCCTTACTAGATTGCCTTGCTGAGGAGTCAGAAACCTGCTCACCTGTGGCCCAAAGAGAGAGAAGAGCTCACCTGCAGTCCAAGGAACAAGAGAGAGAGAGATGCTTCTGAGAAGCTATCTTTATATCCTGGGAGCTTCGCTGAAAAGTTCGAATACACAAGAGAAAGGCCATGAACTTCCTCCATTCATACATGAGACATCACGTAGTAGAGTCAATTTCAGTGAATGGATGTGTGTAATCAACCCAATTGTGCTTGCTGTCCGATGATTGGCTGATTCAAACGGGCTATTTCCCAGTGGCCAAACTGCTCCCATTGTCTGGCATGGGTTTGGATAGATTACCCATTCTTTTAAACTGTCCCCCCACTTCTCTGTGAATGGCTTTGAATGGAGTTGAAGTACTGTGTAAACAGCTTGGGAGGCTATAGTAAACAAAGCCATTTCCTGTGGACAGCTTTAAGTGGTTTGATCAGTTTCTGTAAACACATCGATTGTATTGGCAGGGTGGGGGAAGTCCCCCCCCACACCGGACCCGCCCATGCTACAGGGTGACTGACAGCCCGGCGCCATTCAAATGCTAACAGAAACCCCCCTTTCATTGGCAGGTCTTTCTCACAGACACACTTACAAGCTGCTATTGTCTCCTGCCATGCAGTCCGACAGCCATTTTAAGCCCTGGAATATTAAAACAGTCCAAAACTCCATCTTTTAATAAAATGATTTTCCTCTCAAAGTGTGCGATTTTCACACAGTTCTTTGATTCCAGTGTCCAAGTGCCGCTCTGCCTACGAGCTTTTCAATGCAGCCTTTTTGCAGTTCTGGGTATGTTTTAAAGCATTGTCCAACCCAGAGACAATTTAAATCACACAATTCTTCTTATTAATGTTTCCCAATCTTCGGGGCTGAGGGGATTTTTGCAAATCCCTACAGCCCTTGCCAACAGGGATACTGCCATCAGCTCAAGAGCAGGAGGAGGAGGAGGAAGAGCAGGAAGCACAAGAGGAGGAGAAGGAAGCAGCAGGAAGGAGGTAACCCAGACAGCCCCTTTCATGCCAGGATATTCAGGTGTGAATCATTCACTTGCATTATGAGTGAACACAACCCCAATTCCCCTTTCAACATTAGTCCCACACCTTATCTTCTCTCTGTTACTGACCATCAGAGCGTCCTCTTGGCCGTAATGCTGAAATAAAAGCCACCACAAACCAAACTTTCCAATCAAGCTTGGTCCATCTATCCATCGAATATTATATCAAAAAATCAACATCACCTTTGTGCATTCCCTTAGTGACTGTCTTGCGTGTGCCTTTGCCTTTTCTAGTGCTTCTATGCAGTGCTACCACAGTGGCCGCAGTGCGGCTGGTGGAAGGCTGCTGACTTTCAGTGGGGTCACTGCTGATAGCCTATCGTCTAATGTATGAGCAGTGTCAATATCTGAGCTGGTGGCTGGGAGTATGAAATCGAGTGATGGTGTTTCTTCTTCTTCTGCTTCACTCTCCTCTCCCTCTTGTTGTTCAACCACTGGCTGGGCAGGCTGGATTGCTTGGGTGTCTGAAATGAGAAAGGCAGAAGGGTAGGGTTGTGGTGATGGGAGGGGGAATAGCAAGAGGTGCATGCTTACACCATGTGTAGATTGTAAATCAGAAGAGATTGTGGGATGAGGGGGAAGTGGGATGTGAGAAGGAGGATTAGGTATGAGGATATTGGTATCTTATATTCTTTCAGCCCCGCCATTGGTCACAGGCTCAGCCATGCCCCTGCCAAGAATGGCCAGCACCATCTCCTCCATGGGGGTGAGGTGATGCAGGTGAGCCTGTCCCCCCGCCAGTTAAGGTCTGCTGCCTGCGGTTATGTGCCACCATTTCCTGCAAGAGAAAAGGAAGTGTGTCTGTGAGTGTGGTGCAATGTGCTTGGGTGATGTGCCTGTCATGGTTGAATAGCTGACAGTCTGTTCAAGCTGTGAGATGTGAGTGTGAGGCTTGCAGCAGTGGTAAGTGTGTATGGGTGAGATGAAGCTATGAATATGAAGTTTGAGTCATAATTGATGGAGATTGTTGGTAGGTGAGTGATGGGGTGTGGTGCATTGAGCAGTTTGTGAGGCTAATGGTGCAGATGGTGGGATATGACATGTGAAGATGAATTCACTGATCTTGACCACTCGTGTGAATTCATTAAATTTCTTCCTGCAGTGAGTCCAGGTCCTCATGGCTATACTGCTGGCATTGACCACATTGGCTAGTGCTCCCACCGCAGTCTTGTCTGGAGGACCTACTGGCCCCCTGTGGAAAGAAGATCTCTCTCCTGGAATTGACCTCCTGGACCAAGGCCTCCAGTGTTGCATCAGAGAACCTAGGTCCATACTCTCTCCCCTGTTGTGCCAGCATTAGAACTTTCTTCTCCAATGTCCTTTCAGCTGTTTCAATCACCTGTTGCAGGCAGAAGGCACCTCCCCTTTAAGAGGTGCAGACTCCCTTTAAGTAGTGCAGTCTAGCTTTAATTGGAGCTAGCCTCACACGAACTTGGGCCCCCAGCTGATCGTTTAGTCACTCAGCAGCACTGAATGCTACTATCATGTTAATTAGCAGGCAACATGAATTTTATGTGCTGCCTGCAGTGCTCTGAACAGGCGCAGATTGCTATCCCATCACAATCCCCGTGCCTGTTTTTGGGAGATACCAAATTTCTAGGCCAACCTGTTTCCAATAGCTTTAGGGTCGATAACAAGAGGGCACAGATTTAAGGTGATTGGCAAAAGAACCGGAGGCAACATGAGGAAAAACTACACAATGAGTGGTTAGGATTTGGAATGCCCTGCCTGATAAGGTGGTGGAAACAGATTCAATAGTAGCTTTCAAGAGAATTGGCTAAATACTTGGAGAAAAAAATTGCAGGGATATGGGGAAAGAGCGGGGAGTGGGACTAACTGGATTGCTATTTGAAAGAGCTGGCACAGACTCGAAGGGCCGAATGGCCTCCTTCTGTGCTGTACTATTCTTCATTCTATGATCTTTTACAGTCTGTATATTATACTAGCCTCTGTGAAATATAAAAGCCAAGAGTATCTCTGGGTCACTGCACCAAACTCAAGTCTATTCAAAAGGGCAGAAGTCACTTTGATACAACAGACTGGAGATCATAGTCAGATTTCATGTGAAAATAGCGCTAAAATGTAATGACTATCTGTTGTGCTTCCACCACTCAGACTGGACATATTTGTTTGGTCACTAACCAGCTGCTATCATGTCAATTCATGTCAAAATAAATATTGGGCCACCATTTGCTGTGGCAGGGCATCTAACCACATCTGTCATTAGTTAGGCTTGCCCTCACATGCTTAGGTTTTTAAATTTTTTGCGTGGCAAGTTGCTGAAAGCTGATAACATCGTAGCAGGGGAAACAGGGCATTTCGCGCCTGAGTGAACAAGGCAAGCAATTGTGTATTTCCTTAACCAATCAGGCACTTTGAGAATGTAGATCTGCACATGAAACACTTCATCAGAGTTGACAATGTTCTGAGATCCACTGAAGGTGAAGTTGCTTTGTGGGAGATGTGGCTGTGAAAGATTAACATTGTCACCCTTCTCCGCTGGACCGCCAGCCTCACCATCACCAATGCTGAGGGAGCTTGAGATGCCACTGATCCCCAATGCCTCCTCCTCCGCCGGAGAAACATCAAAAATTTCCTGCGGCCCTCCACCAGTCCTTGTCCTCTTCCTGGCATTCTGCGCTCTCTTCTCCTGCAAGGATGGGACAAAATACCTCGAAGTGGCTCTGAGTAATGTGAACATCCAATGGATGCAGTGCAAATGGTGATGGTGAGAATCAGGCACAGGCATAAGAAGTGGGAATGGCATTACTTTGAGGATTATGGTAACAGTGCCATTTCAGGATGTGTGATGAGAGTGGTTGGAATTACTGAGGTCATACAAGATGAGATGAGGATTGTGGTCACTGGCAATGTTGGAAAGAGAAAATGGGAGAAGAGCATGTTAAGGGAGTAAGGGTGAGAGGAAGTGCATTGAGTCGGTCCGATTGGTTCTGATGAGAGTGATGTGGGGAGTGGTTTGAATGGAGTAAGACGGACAAGCCAAAGTGAGACTGCAGGATCTGGGTGAATATGTTCACCTTTTCTGACCACCTGCGGCACTGAATCCATGACTTCGGGGGTCACACTCCTGCTGCAAACCTCCTCTACCACCTCCAGCCAGGCCTTCAGGTTTCTTCTTTCCACTGGCTGGGAACAGCAACTGCTTCCTGGCCCTTACTGCCCCCAATAGATAAAATTGATAAAACAATTAATCCCACGTTTCAGGATTTGATCCATCTTTTCTTTCATTTTTTCCTTTCCAGCCAAATCAATCTCTGCAACATTTGTTGTCTCTGGTGGCTCTCTGGAAGGCTCCTGAGGTAAACAAGTTGAGGGCGGTGGTCGCTTTCACAGCAACTGGTAATGCGTGGCCACCAGGTCCAGCAGGGAGCAGGTCTTCTTCTAGAAGGCGGCAGATGTCTGCCACCACCTGACATGACAATCTCAACCTCTGGAGGCACTCTCTTCTGAGAGGTCAAGGAAGCTGAGCCTCTGTCTGTCAGAAAGCCCAGGAAACCAGTGCATTTAAATGCCAGAGAAAATCTCGTTCAAGTTGCCTTATTTAAATATGGCCCAGAAATTCGGGTCTCCTCAGGTGAGTACGCACGGGGTACTCACCTGTAGGCCCAATGGAAGTGCCGGTTTCCTGCATGCACTGCGCATGCATGGGAAACTGGCACTTCCGTTCCTCTGAACGAAGAGGTTCAGAGGTCGAATGCGTGCGCGGGAGAGGCTGCGCGTGCGCATCGAACTTCGTTTTTTTTTACAGGTTTTCCCGCGAGGGTAAGCCTGCAAAAGTTAGAAATGTAAAAAGCAGGCGTAAGGCTTGCTTTTTACAAGGGAAGTGGTGAATTCATTAAAATTGAAACCTTTTTTCCACAGGTTTATTATTTTTAAATACTTTAAAGCAAGGTAAGTTTATTTTTAGCCCTGTTAGAAAAAAAAATTATTTTTTTCAAAAATTTAAATAATTGTTTAAAATAGTTATTTCATGTAATTTATAGTTTATTTAAAAAATGTGATTTAAAAAAATAAAATTATTTGACGATTTAGTGCTATTTTGGGGCCGTAGTATTTATAAGTCTTGACAGCACTTCCTGTCAGACTTATGAATGGAGCATTCCCTGCTCCAATTGGCTCCCCATGGCCCACGTGATCCCAGGGGATGCATCGAACTAACTGCGCCCCTGGGATACGCAAGCACTGTGCGCCGGCAGCTGGAGCAGGCCCCGGATCGGAATTCCACGGGGGCCCAGAGCGCAACGGCTGGCCCGCAAGGTAAGTGCAGATCGGGGGCTTGCACCCGCGGGAAGCCCCCGACCTGAATTTCTGGGCCATTAGAATCAGTAACCCGCCTCTCTGGAAGGGGTTACATACATGCAGGCAAACAAGCCTGAGTTAAACCCAGAAGATTACACATTGGATCTGGCCTCTGGTTGCACTTCCATTTTCGGCAGCGATTTTAATAACCCTCTCAAACCCCATAACCCACATGCTCTTTACTATTAAAATTCTCCTATAATTCCTCCCAGCCTGTTGCCTCAATTGTTATCTCTGCTGTTTAAACGGAATAAAAGATAGTCAAGTTAATTGTTTGGTTTCTACTAAAGTGGTGTGGTAGCTGCAGCACCAACATTCATGGTCAGGTAGTGCAGGTTTCACTAGTTTCAGTTTCAGTTCACTGTCACCACCCAGAATTGGTAATAATCCTGCTGACAGTCCATGACTGCTGATCAGTGCTTCAGGTTTCCATTCACTTGCATGTGTAGAGGCCTACTGTCCCCTTACTGTACAGAGGTATAAGCAGGCAATTGTATCAAACAGTATTAGAAAAATAATGACACGAAGGACTGACAAATCCACAGGACTTGATGGTTTCCACCCCAGGGTTTTAAAAGCAGTAGGTGAGGAAATTGCTGATGCTTGAGCCATAATCTTCCAAAGCTCTCTCAATTCAGGAATTGTCCCTTTTGAATGGAAAATTGCCAATGTAACTCATTATTTAATAAAGGTGAGAGAGAGAAAAACCATAAAATTATAGACCTGTTAGTCTAACATCTGTTGTGGGGAAGTTATTGGAATCTATAATTAAGGGCAGAGTGACTGAGCACTTGGAGAAATTTGAGCTAATTAGAGCGATTTGGATTTGTAAAGGGTCAGTCATGTGCAACAAACCTAATTAAATTGTTTGAGGAAGTAACTAAAGTAGTAGACAGGGATGTAGTTTATATGGACTTCCAGAAGGCATTCAATAAGGTTCCACATAAGAGACTGTTAGTTAAAGTTAAAGCTCATGAAGTTGAAGGCAAATTATTGACCTAGTTAGGAGACTATTTAGGCGGTAGAAGACAGAGAGTAGGGATAATGGGTATGTACTCAAATTAGAAGGAAGTGACTTAGTGGTGTCCCCCAGGGATCTGTGCTGGGTCCTCAACTATTCACTATATGTGTTAATGACTAAGATAATGCAATAGAGAGCCATATATCCAAGTTTGTTGATGATACAGAGATTGGTGGCACAGAATTAATACAATCTTTAATAGAATTAAAGATATACAGGCAAATAAACAGGAAAAACAGACAAAATTTAAAGGAAAAGAATAATTAAAGACACACAACAAAGTAGTGTAGATAGAAGCTTAAAATTACAAAGGGACATTGATAGATTAAGTGAGTGGGCGAAACTGAAACAGATGGATTTCAACGCAGGTAAGTGTGAGGGCATCCATTTTGGACCAAAAAAGGACAGATTCGAGTATTATTTAAATGGTGAAAAACTAGGAACAGTGGAAGTCCAAAGAGATTAAAATGAAGTAGTCAGGTACAAAAAATAATCAAAAAGACTAATACCTAGTGGGCTAGAATATAAGGGAAGTTTTGCTGCAGTTAAACAAAGCCCTGGTTAGACCACATCTGAAGTATAGGGGGCGATTTTGCCAGCCCTGGTGAGGTGGATTTGGAGGTGGGACAGCCGGGAAAATGGCAGAATTTGGGGGGGTGTGCCCAGCCCGCCCCCAACCCACCTCCATGCCATCTTGCCAGGAGGCGGGTAGCCGTCCCGCACTGGGTCCCGTCTCCTTGGAGGCGGGAAGGGATTACACCCACTTAACTGCCTGTTAACAGGTAGAAAATAGGATTATCCCCATTTTGCCCACACAGGTGCAGGCTTCCCGAAGGCTCCGAAACCCGCCAGGGTCACCAAGGCAATTAGTGGGTCTGCGGGGGTCGGAGGGGTCCAAAGGTGTGCTGTGGAGGTGAGTGATGGTTGCAAGTGTGGAGAGGTGAGTATCTGAGGTAAGTGCAAAATGTTAGAAAAAGTGTACTTACCTTTGTTTCTTCCTGCAGGCTTCAATCGGTGTGTATGCGGAGAGTCTCGCACATTCACAGTAGAGATTACAGATGGCCTTTGCATTCTCCAATGCAACAACCATCTAATTTCTAAAAAAGAAAGAAGTTTGATGAGGTCTTGAATTCAAGAACTCATCAAACTACAGAGAATGTCAGTGTTTGACAGCTTCACAGAGCTGTCAAATGATGACAATTCATCTGTCAAACATTTTTGACAGATGAAACGTCATATGTTGACATTCCCTGTAACCGGCTTTCCCTTAATTGGCCTACTAAACCTGCTGGGCGGGCTTAACAAGGTCAATCAAGGGAAAACAGCATGGATTGGCCAGAAGTTGATGGAGGCGGGACTGAAACCTGACAAGTGGGAGCCCCGCCTCCAAAAGCTCCCCAGTGGCAAAATCCAGCCCATAGTGTACAGTTCTGCGGGTACTGCACATTAGAAAGGATATATTGACTTGGAAGGTGCGCAGCGCAGATTCACCAGAATGTTACCAAGGCTCCAAGGCAAGATTACATAAACTAGGTTTGCATTCCCTGGAATATAGGAGGCTAAGGAATAATTTGACTGAGGTTTTTAGGAATTTGAAATTAATTGATAGGGTAGATAGAGAGAAATGTTTTCCACTGGTGGAGGAGTCTAGGACAAGAGGACATAAAATTTAAAATCAGAGCCACGCCATTCTGGAATGAAGTTAGGAAACTTCATAGTGCAAGGGTGGTAGAAGTGTGGAACTCTCTCCCACAAAAAACAGTAGATGCAAGCTCAATTAATAATTTTAAACCTAAGATCAATAGATTTTTGTAGACAAGGATCTAAAAGGATATGGAGCCAAGGCTGATGGCTGGAGTTAAGATACAGATCAGCCATGATCTCATTGACTCTGACTAACTGGATTGAATTTTTTGAGGAGGCAATGAGGAGGGTCGATCAGGGTAGCATGTTTGATCTAGTCTACATGGATTTTCGCAAGGCTTTTGACAAGGTCCCACATGGCAGACTGGTCAGTAAAGTAAATGCCCGTGGGATCCAAGGGAAAGTGGCAAGTTGGCTCAGTGGCAGGAAGCAAAGGGTAATGGTTGATGAGTGTTTCTGTGACTGGAAGGCTGTTTCCAGTGAGGTCCCTTGCTTTTTGTGGTATATATATCAATGATTTAGGCTTCAATGTAGGAGGCATGATTAAGAAATTTGCAGATGATACAAAAATTGGCCATGTGTTTGATAGTGAGGAAGAAAGCTATAGACTGCAGAAAAATATCAATGGGCTGGTCAGGTGGGCAGAAAAGTGGCAAATGGAATTCAATCCAGAGAAGCGTGAGGTAAGGCATTTGGGGAGGGCTAACAAGGCAAGGGAATACACATAAATGATAGGATACTGAGAAGTGTAGAGGAAAAGAGGGATCTTGGAGTGCATGTCCACAGATCCCTGAAGGTAGCAGGACAGGTAGATAATGTGGTTAAGAAGGCATACGGGAAAATTTCATTTATTAGCCGAGGCATAGAATATAAGAGCAGGGAGATTATGCTAGAACTGTATAAAACACTAGTTAGGCTACAGCTAGAGCACTGCATACAGTTCCGATCACCACATTACAGGAAAGATGTGATTGCACTAGAGAGGGTACAGAGGAGATTTACAAGGATGTTGCCGGGACTGGAGAATTTTAATTATGAGGAATGATTAGATAAGCTGGGTTTGTTTTCTTTGGAAAAGAGGAGGCTGAGGGGAGACTTAATTGAGGTGTATATAATTATGAGGGGTCTAGATAGAGTGGATAAGAAGGACCTATTTCCCTTAGCAGAGAGGTCAACATCCAGGGGGCATAGATTTAAAGTAATTGGTAGAAGGATTAGAGGGGCGTTGAGGAGAACATTTTCCACCCAGAGGGTGGAGGGGGTCTGGAACTCGCAGCCTGAAAGGGTGCTGGAGGCAGAAACACTCATCGCATTAAAAAATTAGTTGGATATGCACTTGAAGTGCTGTAACCAACAGGGGTACAGACCAAGAGCTGGAAAGTGGGATTAGGCTGGATAGCTCTTTTTCAGCCAGCACAGACACGATGGCCGGAATTTTGCCGGCGCTCGAGGGCGGCTTTGGAGGCGGGACATCCAGCAAAATTGCAAAGATTGACCGGGCAGGAAACCCACTTCAACCCACCTCCAATCAATCTTCCCAAGTGTCAGGCCCCCGATTTGCACATGGACCCGATGCGTAGTGATGTGAAGAGGATTATAGCCACGTAACTGCCTGTTAAAAGCTGTTAACAGGCAGTTAACAGGCGCTTTTGCAATTTTGACACTTCTACTTCAGGCTTCCCGATGTCCGGACACCACGCCAGGTAAGTGTGGCGTGTTGTGAGTCTGCTGTAATGTTACTGCATTGATGACAGCTGCAGAAGTGGTGTGAAGGATCCAATGGTGCACTGGTGAGTCTGAGAGGTAAGAAAATGTTTGGAAATTCATTTTTAATGCATTTAGACTTTTCTGCAGGTAACAAGTTTTGAATTGTATGTCTGGTCCCACCTCATTGTGAGAACCTCTCTCACCAGTGACAGATCGCTTCTGTAACCTCAGCTGCAGCTGCCATCTGTTCTAGCCTAAGGAGGGAGTCACTGGATAGCCTGTGTGCAAGAACTCACCTATGAACAGTCATTGCCAGTGTTTGCAGCACCTCAATGCTGTCAAACACTGAGAAATGAGCTGTCAAAGAAAATTTGTGCATGGTCCCTTTAAGAAAACCGGCAGATGACACGTCATCAAATGACGTCATCTGACCGGCTTCTTCTTAATTGGTCTGCAAGCCTGCAGGTTGGGCTTAACAAGGCCAATCAACATAAAATCACGTCCGTTGGCCGGAAGAAGTTGGGGGCGGGACTGGAACCCAGAAACCAGTTGACCCACTCCCAAGCCGCATCGATCGATAAAATCATGGCCGATGGGTCGAATGGCCTCCTTCTGTGCCGTAAACTTCTATAATTCTAGGAATTTATTCTTGAATGGTGAAACAGGCTCAAGGGGATGAATGGCCTACTCCTGTTCCTATGTTCTATGTAGCTACAGCTGTCCATTTTTATTGCTGGTCATATGCTGTCAGAACTGATTCAGTAACAAGAATATGTAACACTAGTCTATTGAGTTCACTAGAGATGACTATTCTTTCTGAATCGTAGGAAGTTTTACAACATCTCGTTAACCATTACACCTATACAGAAAGAAATGTTTTCCAACCTCTCCTCACTCTCTCTTTCACTTAGGATTCTAAATTGAGATGATAAAGTCCCGAACAGAGGAAGTAATCTTTCCCCATTCACTCTATTAAAAGCCTTCATAATTTTAAAAATCTTTATTAAATCTATCTGTACATATCAATTTGTGGAAAAACATAGCAAGCATTGATATGAAAGTATCCCAGAAGTTGGTAAACTATATGTAGTTTTGAAGTATGTAAATCCAGTAACACTGTACACAGTGACAGTAAGCAAAAGCTTTATGAAAGACAAAGAAAGAAAGGCTTGCATTTATATAGCGCCTTTCACGACCACCAGACGTCTCAAAGTGCTTTACAGCCAATGAAGTACTTTTTTGGAGTGTAGTCACTACTGTAATGTGGGAAACATGGCAGCCAATTTGCGCACAGCAAGCTCCCACAAACAGCGATGTGAAAATGACCAGATAATGTGTTTTTGTTATGTTGATTGAGGGTTAAATATTGGCCAGGACACCGGGGAGAACTCCCCTGCTCTTCTTCCTCGAAATAGTGCCTGTGGGATCTTTTATGTCCATCTGAGAGAGCAGATGGGGCCTCGGTTTAACGTTTCATCCGAAAACCGGCACCTCCGACAGTGCAGGACTCCCTCAGCACTGCACTGGAGTGTCAGCCTAGATTTATGTGCTCAAGTCTCTGGAGTGGGACTTGAACCCACAACCTTCTGACTAATTAGTCTGAACTGTTCCTATAGATTCCAATCAGTACTGGAACATTTCTCTCCTTTTAAGGAATAAAACCTAACCATAACCGACTAGATACTGGATAATATTTAATGCTCTTTGAATAATTGGTACTTGTGTGATTTGATAAAGATTGCTCTTTAGGAAACCCACATGTATTCAGACTATATACCAATCCCATCAATCTACTCACATTCAAACAGAAACAGAAGACAAAGTAGAACCTGGGTATAAACACAAGTGACCAATTTGTTTTATGTAAAACAGAGACAAAAGCTAAATGTAGTGACCCTACATTCCCATGTGCAGCTGTGCTTGGAGAGCGCGGGTTGGAGAATCAGCACAACAGCCTTATCTCTGACCCACGCTTCCTTCAAGCACGGCCTCCTGCTGGAGGCATGGCATTGCTAACTTTGTATCTGGGGGTTTTACTCAAGAGGGCGGATCTATATATTGGAAAGGTTTTTAAAAACTTTCTCTCATCTCTCGGATGGACAGATTTGAAGATAGTGTTCAGAATTAACCAACATAGAATCAAAAGGTTTATTAAATAATGTATGCTAGAATGAGTTTGACCTACTTTTCATTTGAGGCATTAAATAATGTACACTTTTATATCCATTATTGATAACTGATCCAGTGGTTTGGAGTACCTAAAGTTAATTTAATGATACATTAATAAATCTTTTCATTCACATTTTCCTTTTTTAGGCATCTTTAATGTCTCCTCCTCTGAACTTGCAGCTTAGAAAGATCAAACACCCTCATAGATGCTTCCTCAGATTCCAGCTCAAAGAATGCCACATGGAAGAACCTCATATTGGTTTAACTGTCTGCAATCACCCCTGGTTCTTGAAACTCCACGTCCATTAATAACCTTTATTTATTGCAGCTCAAACCCTGCTATTCTTCCAGCAACTTGGTAAAGCAAAACAAAATGCTGTAATCTTAACAAAACAAAAATGCTGGAAATTTACAGCAACTTTGTCAGCATCTGCAGGAGAAAGATAAAATTGGGTGAGGGTCTTTGTCATACCGAAAATGTTAATCTACCTTTCTCTTTCACATGCTGAAAAATCCGATGTGCAGTTCAAATAGCAAATTTTCATTTTATTTCTTAAACAGTTAAACAGCTATAGTGTTGATTCCTTGGCTCTGGGTGCCAGGAGGTCAAGAACACAACAGCAGAGTGAGTTGGAAATTGGGAGTAAGATCCCTGCACCAATTTCTTTCCAGCCTGCAGCTTCCCACCATATTTTTAGTGAAATATATATAGTATAGCACATCTCCTTTAAAGATATATAAAACAAATATAAGTATTTTTTGCATTGTTATTATAAGTAAATGGCCTAGAAATTTGAATCTGTAGCACCAGCCGGTAAGACCGGTTTGGAAGAAAAAATGGCAGCTGCCTCGCTTCTGCCCATTTCTAGCACGGAACGTGGCGGCCGCCATATTGGGTAGGTCAGCAGCGCTGCCATTG
The DNA here is from genome assembly GCF_052327205.1 of Somniosus microcephalus. NCBI lineage: Eukaryota > Metazoa > Chordata > Chondrichthyes > Squaliformes > Somniosidae > Somniosus > Somniosus microcephalus. Next base: position 244,626,675 of record NC_140987.1, read on the forward strand.
CCTGCACTTGCCGCAAGTATTTTAATTGCCAGGAGCTTGACGTCAAATGCCATGCAATGCCGAATTGATGCGAACTCATCGATTTTGGGCGTTGTTGCTCCCCTTATCATCCTCTCCAAAGCAGGTCCGTGTGTGCAGCCATTGACAGTGCATAGAGCCAGGAGAAAGCGGCTGTGAGCTATAAACCAGACAGTAAACAGCTGCTGAGGTAACTGGTAATTATGGAGAGCTCAAACTATGTAATTGGAGTGAACATAAGAACATAAGAACATAAGAAGTAGGAGCAGGAGTAGGCCATACGGCCCCTCGGGCCTGCTCTGCCATTCAATAGGATCATGGCTGATCCGAATCTAGACTCACGTCCACTTCCCTGCCCTCTCCCCGTAACCCCCAATTCCCTTATCTGCTAGGAAATTGTCTATCTCCATTTTAAATTTATTTAATGTTGCAGCTTCCACAGCTCTCTGGGGTAGCAAATTCCGTAGATTTACTACCCTCTGAGTGAAGAAGTTTCTCCTCATCTCAGTTTTGAAAGCGCAGCCCCTTATTCTTAGATTATGCCCCCTAGTTCTAGTCTCACCCATCAGTGGAAACATCCTCCCCACATCCACCCGATCAAGCCCCCTCACAATCTTATATGTTTCGATAAGATCGCCTCTCATTCTTCTGAACTCCAATGAGTAGAGTCCCAACCTACTCAACCTTTCCTCATACATCAACCCCCTCATCTCCGGAATCAACCGAGTGAAGCTTCTCTGAACCGCCTCGAGAGCAAGTATATCTTTTCTTAAATATGGAAACCAAAACTGCACACAGTATTCCAGGTGTGGCCTCACCAATACCCTGTATAACTGCAGCAAGACTTCCCTGTTTTTATACTCCATCCCCCTTGCAATAAAAGCCAAGATACCATTGCTCTTCCTGATCACCTGCTGCACCTGCATACTAACTTTTTGTGTTTCATGCACCAGGACCCCCAGATCCCTTTGTACTGTAGCACTTTGCAGTTTCTCTCCATTTAGATAATAACTTGCTCTTTGATTTTTTCTGCCAAAGTGCATAACCTCACACTTTCCAACATTATATTGCATCTGCCAAATCTCTGCCCACTCACTTAGCCTGTCTATGTCCTTTTGCAGGTTTTTTATGTCCTCCTCACTCACTGCTTTCCCTCCCATCTTTGTATCGTCGGCAAACTTGGATATGTTGCACACGGTCCCTTCCTCCAAATCGTTAATATAGATTGTAAAGAGTTGGGGTCCCAGCACTGACCCCTGCGGAACACCACTACTTACTGATTGCCAGCCCGAGAATGAACCATTTATCCCAACTCTTTGTTTTCTGTTAGATAGCCAATCTTCCACCCATGCCAGTATATTACCCCCAATCCCGTGATTTCTTATCTTGATCAGTAATCTTTTGTGTGGAACCTTGTCAAATGCCTTTTGGAAGTCCAAATACACTACATCCACTGGTTCCCCTTTATCCACCCTGTATGTTACATCCTCAAAGAATTCGAGCAAATTTGTCAAACATGACTTCCCCTTCATAAAACCATGCTGACTCTGTCCTATTAAATTATGTTTATCCAAATGCTCTGTTACTGTTTCCTTAATAATGGACTCCAACATTTTGCCAACCACAGATGTTAGGCTAACTGGTCTATAATGTCCAACTTTTTGTCTACTTCCCTTCTTAAATAAGGGTGTTACATTAGCAGTTTTCCAATCTGCCGGGACCTTTCCTGAGTCCAGGGAGTTCTGGAAAATAATCACCAATGCATCCACAATCCCTACCGCCACTTCTCTCAAGACCCTAGGATGTAGGCCATCAGGTCCGGGGGATTTATCCACCTTAAGTCCCATTATTTTACTGAGTACCATCTCCTTAGTGATTTTAATCGTCTTTAGCTCCTCCCCCCATTGCCCCCTGTTTGTCCAGTGTTGGGATATTTTTAGTGTCCTCTACTGTAAAGACTGATACAAAATATTTGTTCAGCGTCTTTGCCATCTCCATGTTCCCCACCACTAGTTTCCCGGTCCCATCCTCTAAGGGATCAACATTCACTTTAGCCACTCTTTTTCTTTTTATATAGCTGTAGAAACTCTTGCTATCTGTTTTTATATTTTTTGCTAGTTTACTTTCATAATCTATCTTCCCTTTCTTAATTAATCTTTTAGTTATTGTTTGCTGGCTTTTAAATGCTTCCCAATCTTCTATCCTCCCACTAGATTTGGCTACTTTATATGCCCTTGTTTTCAGTCGAATACTATCCTTTATTACTTTACTAAGCCACGGATGGCTGTCTTTTCTTTTACTCCCCTTTTTCCTCAGTGGAATATATTTATCTTGAAAGATGTGAAATATCTCCTTGAATGTGGACCACTGCTCTTGTACCGTCTTACACTTTAATCTGTTTTCCCAGTCCACTTTAGTCAATTCTACTCTCATACCTTCATAGTCTCCTTTATTTAAGCTCAGTATGCTGGTTTGAGATCCAACTCTCTCACCCTCAAACTGAATTTGGAATTCAACCATATTATGGTCACTCATTCCAAGGGGATCCTTTACTAGGACATTTTTTATTAATCCTGTTTCATTACACAGGACCAGATCTAAGATTGCCTGCCCCCTGGTTGGTTCAGTTACATACTGCTCAATGAACCCGTCCCTAATACACTCTATGAACTCTTCCTCAAGGCTGCCATGCCCAATTTGATTAGTCCAGTCAATATGAAAGTTAAAATCCCCCATGATTATCGCTGTTCCCTTATTACAAGCCCCAACTATTTCCTGATTTATACTCCGACCAACAGAGTTGCCACTGTTAGGAGGCCTATAGACTATGCCCACTAGTGACTTTTTCCCCTTCTTATTCCTTATCTCCACCCAAACTATTTCACTATCCTGATCCTTTGACCCAATATCATTTCGGACTATTGCAGTGATTCCATCCTTGATTAACAAAGCAACCCCACCTCCCTTTCCTTCCTGTCTGTCCTTCCTAATTGTCAAATACCCTTGTATGTTTAGTTCCCAGTCATGATTATCTTGCAGCCATGTTTCCGTAATGGCCACCAGATCATACCCATGTGTAGTTATTTGTACCGTCAACTCGTCAATTTTGTTATGACTGCTGCATGCATTCAGATAAAGAACTTTCAAATATGTTTTCTGACAATTTATTCCTGCTTTTACCCCTTTTACTACTTTACCTTTATCATTATACATTCTGTCCCTTCCTGACATGCTCTGGCTTTTAATTCCCCCACTGCTACCTTGCTCTATTGCCTTCTCCGCTGTCATTTTTATTTTTCGCTCTCTTAAAACCTCCCCCCCACTAATTAGTTTATAGCCCTCTCTACAGCCCTAGTTATTCGATTCACCAGGACTCTAGTCCCAGCACTGGCCAAGTGAAGTCCGCCCCAACGGAACAGCTCTCTCCTGTCCCAGTACTGCTGCCAGTGTCCCAGGAAGCAAAACCCATTTCTCCCACACCAGGCTTTGAGCCACGTATTTAACTCTCTAATTTTATTTACCCTAGCCAAATTTGCACGTGGCTCAGGTACTAATCCAGAGATTATTACCCTTGTGGTTCTGCTTTTTAATTTGGCCCCTAGCTGCTCAAACTCCCTCAGCAGAACCTCCTTCCTTGTCCTATCTATGTTGTTGGTACCAACATGGACCACGACAACTGGATCCTTCCCCTCCCACTCCATGTTTCTCTCCAGCCCAGAGGAGATGTCCTTAACAATGGCAGCGGGCAGGCAACACAGCCTTCGGGACTCTCGCTCTCGGCTGCAAAGAACTCTATCTATCCCCCTAACGATACTATCCCCTACCACTACAACATTTCTTTTATCTCCCCCCACTTGAATGGCCCCCCACTCCATGGTGCTGTGGCCAGGTTGCTCATCCTCCCCGCAGTCCCCGTTCCCATCCTCACAGGGAGTAAGAGCCTCAAACCTGTTGGACAAGAGCAAGGGCTGTGGCTCCTCCAACACTACCTCCTGGACCCGCGTACCTGCCTCACTTCTAGTCACACCATCCTGACCCTGGCCATGGACTACATCTGAATTAATTAATCTAATTGGTGTGACTACCTCCTGATACACAGAGTCCAGGTAAATCTCCCCCTCCCTGATGTGTCTCAGTGTTTGAAGCTCGGACTCCAGCTCTTCAGCACGGAGCTGGAATTCCTCGAGCAGCCAACACTTACTGCAAATGTGATCACTGTGAGCATCAATGGTGTCCACCAGCTCTCACATATTGCAGCAGCAACACATCACCTGTTCTCCCATTCTATGTAATTAATTAAATTTATTAATATTATTCTTAAATACCCTCTGCCCTGATTCTAGATGATTGTAATGATCAATAACATGTCATTCTATAGTGGACACTAGGTGGAGCCGTAGAGCTGTATATAGCTGTATGTATAAGACTACACTACCCAGCTGTATGTATATTAAGACTACATTACCCATGAGGCACTAGGCTACCCACAAGGCAGCAGTCAAGATGGAAGCCTCTACAGATACTGTACCTAGTCCACATGTGCTCAATAAAAGTGTCTAGCAAAAGCTAGCTGTGTTCATAATAAGAATGTCTATTTATTAATGAACATAAGATGGTACCAGGATGGTGAAGATCTGCTAAAAATTGTGAAAAGCAACATGGAGAATTTGAAGCCACCAGAGCATTTGAAACTCACAGGAAATCTCGACTACAATTGGAAGACTCTTAAACAACAATTCGAACTCTACATTGCAGCCATCGGATTCGGTACGAAGCCAGACGCAAGGAAGATAGCGTTGCTGCTTACAGTTGCAGGCCCACAGGCGATAGAGGTATTTAATACATTTGTATTTAATCCAGAGGAGAACAGAAAAAAATTAGAAGATGTGTTAAAAAAATTTGATGCACATTGCTCTCCCAAAAAGAATGAGACCTATGAAAGATACATCTTCCGTTCTCAGACACAGCAGCAAAATGAGACTTTTGATAGCTTTTTAACTGATCTGAAACTGAAAGCACAGACATGTAATTTCTCTGAGCTCAAAGCATCCATGATTCGTGACCAGATTGTGTTTGGTATTCATGATAAAAAAGTCAGGGAACGTCTGTTGAGAGAAACCAAACTAAATTTGGAAAATGCAGTGAAAATATGCCAAGCCAGCGAGCTAGCTCGAAAGCACGCGAAGACTTTCAGTGAAATCAATAATGATCCGATTGTAGTGAGTGATAATGCTGCTGTTGGTGCTGTGTCCTACAAGGGGAAGAAACGTGGGCAGAACAGAAATGAAAAGCAATCGGAGGATGAAATTTTTAATTGTAAATGCTGTGGTTACAAACACCAGTTAAGACAATGCCCAGCGTTTGGAAAAATGTGCACAAAGTGTAATGGAAAGAATCACTTTGCCAAACAATGCTTTTCAAAAGTAAAAACTAAGAAAGGGCAATGAGTTAATGTAATTGAGGACACTGATTTAAGTGAGACAATTTTTGTACGAATGGTGTCATGTGACGATATCAAAAAGGATACAGAAAATGTGCAGCCCTCAGAAATGGACAATGCTGAACATAAAGTTAATGCAGTAAAAGTGGACAAATGGATGATCCCACTGCAGGTAAATGGAGCATTAGTTACCTTGAAACTAGACACTGGGGCAAAAGCAAACTTAATCAGTATGAGTGACATTAACAATATGAAAGAAAAGCCCAAAATACAGAGAAAGTCAGTACTACTGAAGGACTATAATGGACAGAAAATAGATAGCTTAGGTGTATGCAGACTCAAAGTGACAGTCAAAGACAAAGTGCATCATCTCATGTTTTCTGTTGTGGCTGAAAGACTTGAGTCACTACTGGGTGACAAAGCTTGTGAGGAATTAGAACTGGTCAAGAGAGTCTACCGTATAAACTGTGCCATAAGCAGACCAGATGACTCGGTGGATTCTGTAGTGAATGATTTCCAGGATGTGTTCAAAAGATTTGGAGTTCTACCATTCACTTACAAGATCCAGCTAAAGGAGGATGCTCAGCCAGTGGTACATGCTCCACGAAGAGTTCCAGCACCCCTGCGTGACCGGCTCAAGAATGAACTGGACAGAATGACCACACTAGGAGTCATCAGGAAAGTCGAAGAGCCAACAGACTGGGTTAACTCCAAGTTATGTGTAAAGAAAAAGAACAATGATCTAAGAATATGCATGGATCCAAAGGACTTAAATGCAAACATAAAACGTGAACACTACCAGATTCCCAAGTGAGAAGAAATCACCAGTGAAATGTCAGGTGCCAGATACTTTACAAAGCTCGATGCCTCACAAGGATTATGGCAACTAAAACTGGATGAAGAGAGCACCAAATACTGTACCTTCAACACACCATTTGGCAGGTATTGTTTCCTCAGAATGCCTTTCAGGATAATATCTGCATCTGAAACCTTTCATAGAGCAATGGAACACATAATTGAAGGTCTGGAAGGAGTTCGGGTCTATTTTGATCACATCATCATCTGGGGCTCCACACTGAAAGAACACAATGAGAGACTGACTAAAGTGCTACAGAGCATACGCCGGAATGGACTGAAGCTCAACAAAGCCAAGTGTCAGTTTGGCATCCAGGAAGTCACTTTCCTAGGAGATAATCTATCTGGTAAAGGAATAGAGCCAGATATGGAAAAAGTAAACGCCATACTCAAAATGCCCCGACCCACTGACAAAAAAGGAGTGCTACGCATCATGGGGATGATAAACTTCATTGGAAAGTTCATTCCTAACTTGTCAGCCAAGACAGCCTGTCTGCGAGACCTGCTACATAAAACAAATGAGTTCACATGGACAGAAAGACATGAACAAGAGTGGATAAACCTCAAAACAGTGCTGACAACCAAACCTGTACTCACCTTCTTTGACCCAACAAAAAGAATCAAAGTGTCAACGGATGCATCAAAGATGGCCTAGGTGCGGTCTTGCTACAAGCAGAGGGTGAAGATTGGAAGCCTGTTGCCTATGCCTCCAGGTCTATGACTGATACTCAGTGTCGATACGCCCAGATTGAAAAGGAATGTCTAGGCTTGGTAGTTGGACTAGAAAAGTTTCATGGCTACATATATGGACTTCCCACCTTACAGTTGAGACAGACCACAGCCCACTGGTTGCCATCATAAAAAAGAACCTGAATGAGATGTCTCCAAGGATTCAATGACTCATGATGAAGCTGCAAAGATATGACTTTGAACTGATCTACACACCAGGCAAATACATAGTGTTAGCAGATGCACTATCCCGAGCACCCACAATGAGTCATGTGAGCTCTACTGAAGAAGACATGGATGTTCATGTGAGTATGGTCACTGCTGCGCTGCCCGTGTCAGACACAAAATCAAAGCAAATAGCAGAAGAAACAGTAAAAGATACAGTATTACAAACAGTAATAGAGAACATTCATCATGGTTGGCCAAAAGGTTCCTGTCCAAAATAATTTCACATAAGGTCAGAATTGAGTGTCGCAAGTGGACTATTACTAAAACAGAACAGAATAGTCATTCCACAGGCTCTACATCAAGACATGCTCAAAAGGATTCATGAGGGACACCTCAGAATTGAAAAATGCAAAAGGAGGGCAAGAGACACTGTTTATTGGCCTGGCATAAATAAGGACATTGAGAACATGATAGGCAAATGTGAGACATGTCAGAAACACCAAAACAAACAAGCAAAGGAACCAATGATAGTAGCTGACATACCAACAGCACCATGGCAAAAGGTTGGTATGGACCTTTTTCATTATAATGGTAAAGACTATCTAATAGTGATTGACTACTATTCTAAACTATCCTGAGATGGCGCTGCTCTCAAGCACCACAGCAAGCAGTGTCATAATGCATGTGAAATCCATCTTCGCCAGACATGGAATTCCCAGGATTGCCGTTAGCGACAATGATCCATGCTTCAACTGTAAGGAGTGGCAACAGTTTGCAGCACATTATGACTTTCAGCACATCACATCCAGTCCTTTGTATGCTCAGTCAAATGGTAAGGCAGAGAAAGGTGTTCAAGTTCTCAAGCAGCTACTGAAGAAAGCGACAGAAAGCTAGTCTGATCCTTATCTCGCCCTGCTGAACTACCGAGCCTCACCTTTAGACTGTGGTTCTTCACCTGCTGAACTACTAATGGGTTGCAAGTTGCGCACCACGCTACCCTGCTGTGCAAAAGAACAGCAAAGTGAGGAACTGAGACAGAGACTTCAACTGTTAAAGCTGAAACAGAAATCATACTATGACAAGTCATCCAAAACTCTAAAACCATTGACAAGAGATGATGTTGTCAGGATTGAGGATCCAGATGCATGGAACAGGAAAGCTACAGTTCTTGAGGAAGTAGGACCAAGGTCATACACTGTTAGAACTGAGGAAGGACAGATTCTCAGGAGGAACCGCCGTTCCCTCCTAAAAAGACAAGAGACTATTCAAGAGTAGATTGATGACAATGCCGCAACTGCATCTTGTCATTCACTGCCAGAACAATCTCATGAAGACACATCAGACTTACCCGTGTTGAGAAGATCCACACGTGAAGTAAAAAAGCCTGATAGACTTAATCTTTGAGTACAATGTAAAGCTTTGAAAATGTGTTGACTGTTTTGAAAATGTTTATGTTTATAGAGCACTAACAAAAGTGTTGCTGATATTATCTTTATTGTTTTCTTGAAAGTTGATTGATATTGATTTTGTTAAACCTCAAAGAAAGGGGGATGTAATGATCAATAACATGTCATTCTATAGTGGACACTAGGTGGAGCCGTAGAGCTGTATATAGCTGTATGTATAAGACTACACTACCCAGCTGTATGTATATTAAGACTACATTACCCATGAGGCACTAGGCTACCCACAAGGCAGCAGTCAAGATGGAAGCCTCTACAGATACTGTACCTCGTCCACATGTGCTCAATAAAAGTGTCTAGCAAAAGCTAGCTGTGTTCATAATAAGAATGTCTATTTATTAATGAACATAAGAATGATGAATATCGCACCTTAGAAACTATAAACCACAGAGTTTAAGCTTCAAAAGAGAGAAATACTCACCAACCAATCACTTACCCGCTTTCTGGTGACGTCACACTTGGATTACTTTTTACCTCTCTCCTTCCCTCTGAGGTCCGAGACTGGAGACTGGTACGCCTTACCTGGGTCTCTGAAGCCTTTTCAAGCTTCCCGCTCGCGCCTCCCACCGACACCCGCGGTCTGAGGCCTTACCTGGGTCTCTGAAGCCTTTTTAAGCTTCCCGCTCGCGCCTCCCGGTGACACCCGCGGCCTGAGGCCTTACCTGGGTCTCTGAAGCTTTTTCAAGCTTCCCGCTCATGCCTCCCGCCGACACCCGCAGTCTGAGGCCTTACCTGGGTCTCTGAAGCCTTTTCAAGCTTTCCTCTCGTGCCTCCCGCCGACACCCACGGTCTGAGGCCTTACCTGGGTCTCTGAAGACTTTTCAAGCTTCCCGCTCGCGCCTCCCGCCGACACCCGTGGTCTGAGGCCTTACCTGGGTCTCTGAAGCCTTTTCAAGCTTCTCGCTCATGCCTCCCGCCGACACCCATGGTCTGAGGCCTTACCTGGGTCTCTGAAGGTTTTTCAAGCTTCCCGCTCGCGCCGCCCGCCGACACCTGCGGTCTGAGGCCTTACCTGGGTCTCTGAAGCCTTTTCAAGCTTCCCGCTCGCGCCTCCCGCCGACACCCGCGGTCTGAGGCCTTACCTGGGTCTCTGAAGCCTTTTCAAGCTTCCCGCTCGCGCCTCCCGCCGACACCCGCAGTCTGAGGCCTTACCTGGGTCGAAAACGGCTTCCAATGGGATGCATCAAATCTCCCCCCTGGCCAGTCAAACATTACAGGTGGTAAATAGTTTTTAAATAAACTATACTGTACTATATCAAAGAACACAAAATAATAGAAAGAATTAAGGATCAGTAATATTTCAATAAAAATGACTTCTGTGGTGTTTATATGGTATTGACCACAATGAGAAACGTAAGAATTTGCTGTAGCAGGGATGTCTGCACACTTCTGTCCCTGCACCCTTCAGCTCAAAATATTTTTGTCCACCAAGTTGCTGAAAGTGCGAGCTGAGGGAAACAGGGCTTCTGGGACCTGAGTGAACAGGACAAGAAACATACTCCTTAACCAATGTGGTTGAAGGATTGAGAAAGAATCACAGGGGTTTATAAAATAAGTAATTAATTAATTAAATTCAATTGAATTAAATGTCAAATCAGGTAGAGAAAGAGCAATAAAGATAAGGAAAGAAAAATTGGATTAAGAGAGAGAGGAAAAAAGAGACAGAAAGGATAAATAAGAAAAACTAAATTTTACATTGAATACTGACATTTTTTAAATCTCCCCCAAAAATTCAAATCCTGAAGGAATGAGACCCCACACTTGCAATAGTTAATTTTCGGTGCCAGAGAGGTTGATTGGCAGTCATTAATACTCATCATGTTGTTAAAAGGGTACTTATGTTTGTAATGACAAGACTTAACTTTCTGTGGCAAGGTTAATGGGCAATTGATGAGCAAATACAGCAAGTTCCTAAAATAAACAGGGAGGCTGAGGGTGAGGTGTTATTTTCGCAAAGCTAACAGAGGAGCGGCGCAACTCAGACAGCAACTTTTGGCATTCACATTTAACCAGGCATCTGCTCATTGCCTAAAGTGCCATTTGCCCATAAATAATGGTGAGCACCATTAGCCTCACCATTATTTTGACAGCAAATTCTGGCCCCAAGTGAATTCCACGGATTCAAAAATATCACCGATATAATTAATTTCTAATTAAGTTTTCGTACAATTTTATGACTTTTTACAATGGACAGCAAGTTATAAAAATACTAAATAAACCAAAACCAAACCTAATTCAATTCACTGACTCCCAGTTCCCACTGCTGAATCCTAGCTTCAAGGAAGTGAGAATCAGTCCTCGGGAAGAAGAACCAAAGCTGCCTGATTCCCGCCCAGTAATTCCTGTCACAACGCGTGAGTACGGACAGGGTACTCACGCGTGTGCCAGGAGGAATTGCCGGTTTTCAGCATGCACAGCGCATGCGCTGAAAACCGGCATTTCCTGTCCTCTGACCCAAGGGGTAAAGAGGCTGAACGCATGCGCGGTATTGGGCAGCGCGTGCGACTTGGATTTCCTGTATTTTTACAGATTTGCGCATGTGTAAAGGCCTCCGGTTTTTACACAGTGAAAAACCACACGTAAGTACTTAGTTTTACAGGTAAGTGGTCTTTTAGTACAATTTAGAATTTTTTTTTCCACAGGTTTATTATTTTTAAAGAATCTACAGTAAGGTAAGTTTAGTTTTAGACCCTATTTTTTTTAATTTATTTTTTTCAAAAATGTGATTAATTGTTTAAAATAGTTTTTTAAAGTTATTCACAGTTAATTTAATTATTGGGATGCTTTTTAAAATTTTATTTAAAGTTTAAGTAGTGTTTTGGGGTGCCGTACTTTTCATGAGTTTGACAGTCTTTACTATCAAACTTATGAATGAAGTTTCCCCTCCCCTGATTGGCTGAACAGTGCTCACCTGATCCCAGCCGGCACATCGCACTAACTACGCCGCTGGGTCAGGTTAGCACAGCGCGCCGAGATCAGAACCGGACCACTTACAGGAAATCCACTGCGGGCCAGGTTTCAGATGTCGGCGCGCCGGGTAAGTGCACATCGGGGGCTTGCATGCGCGGCAAGCCCCCGACAGGAATTACTGGGCTATTATACAACAGCACACTTCACAGGCCAACATGTCGCTCCCTCCAGTTTATGTTTCTCTCTCTCTCCCAGCTGTAGTTTGCATTCCTCTCTACCTCCCTCCCCCAGTTTGTGTTTCTCTTTCACTCCATCCCTCCCCCAGTTTGTTTCTCTCTCCCCCCTTCCTCAGTTTATGTTACTCTCCCCCGGTTTGTGTTGATCTCTCTTGTTCCCTCCCCTAGTTTGTGTTTCTCTCTCTTGCTCCCTCCCCAGTTTGTGTTTCTCTCTCACTCCCTCCCCTAAGTTGTGTTTCTCTCTCGCTCCCTCCCCCAGTTTGTGTTTCTCTCTCACTCCCCCCCCCAGTTTGTGTTTTGCTTGCCCTCCCTCCCCAGCTTGTTTCTCTCTACCACCCCCCACAACCCCCTCAAGTTTGGGTTTCTCTCTCTCTCTCTGTAATCAGGTGATTAAGAATTCAGGAGCAAGAAGCATTTGGTTTTTTTATACAGCTGAATTCAGCTACCTTAGCCCATGAATCCAATGGTCATTCAAAGCACTAGTTGAGATAAGATATAAGTGCAGTGTTCAGACCTGAGGCACATGCATCACCCAATATTGTCTTAAGTTAATATAAAGAATGAGAGGAGCAGAAGGACCAGCTGGGACACTCGCTCTGGATTCTGGAACTTTAGATAATGTACTTGGATGAGATACTGAAATGTATTATTTCGACTCATGCGCCCAAAAACCATAAAAGTCCCATTATAGATGTGTCTTCAAATCCTGGTATGAACATTACCAAAAACTTTAAAGTGTGCATTTTAATAGTGTGTAATTTATAATGTGAGCAGTATCTATGTAATATATTTTTGTCCATGGGGTTGTTTATTTTCTTCATGATTGGCTAAAGGTTTGATCAACCACATTCTACAATCAAAGAAAACAGATTCCAATGTTTGCAAAACACTCTTGTTATAACACTTCCCTGCCCGACTAAGCCTTAGCTATAATCTGCAACTGTCCTACCCCAGCCACCAGCTGCAGCCGTTTCTCCAAGAGGTTTCTCACATACTGCTATCTGTTTCTTCCATGCCCCACCAGCAGATCAGTGGTTGATGATTTTTTATGACGCAAGAGAGGGCTTTAAACTAATTAGTGTGGGGGAGGTTTCTAGAGAGCAAATAATAGAAATGACAACGGAGAAGGTCATAGACTTAGGTAGCAGTGGGGGAATTAAAAAACAGAACGTGTCAGGAAGGGACAGAAGGTATGGAGTAAAAAGTAAAGTACTAAAAGGGGAAAAAACAGGAACTAAGTGTTACAAAACATATTTGAAAGTCCTTTACCTGAATGCACGTAGCATTCGTAACAAAATGAATGAGTTAACGGCACAAATAACGACATATGGGTATGATCTTGTGGCCATTACAGAAACATGGCTGCAGGGTGACCATGACTGGGAATTAAACATACCAGGTTATTTAACAATCAGGAAGGGCAGGCAGGAAGAGAGGGGAGGTGGGGTGACTATGTTAATAAAGGAAGGAATCACTATAATACAGAAAAATGATATTGGGTCAAAGGGGCAGGATAGTGAAACAGTTTGGGTGGAGATAAGGAATAATAAGGGGAAAAAAACACTAGTGGGCATAGTCTGTAGGCCTCCGAACAGTTGCAACTCTGTTGGACGGAGTATTAATCAGGAAATAGTTGAGGCTTGCAATAAGGGAACAGCTATAATTATGGGGGATTTTAATTATCATATTAACTGGACAAATCAAATTGGACAGAGCAGCCTTGAGGATGAGTTCATTGAGTGTATTAGGGATGCGTTTCTTGAGCAGTATGTAACTGAACCGACCAGGGGGCAAGCAACCTTAGATTTGGTCCTGTGTAATGAGACAGGATTAATTAAAAATGTCCTAGTAAAGGATCCCCTTGGAACGAGTGACCATAACATGGTTGAATTCCATATTCAATTAGAGGGTGAGAAGGTTGGATCTCAAACAAGCGTGCTGAGCTTGAATAAAGGAGATTATGAAGGTATGAGAGCGGAATTGATTAGAGTGGACTGGGAAAATAGATTAAAGGGTAAGACGGTACATGATCAGTGGTGTACATTTAAGGAGTTATTTTACAACTTCCAAAAAAAAATATTCCACTGAGGAAAAAAGGGTGTAAAAAAAGAGATAGCCATCCATGGCTAAATAAAGTAATTAAGGATAGTATCCGACTAAAAACAAGGGCATATAAGGTAGCCAAATCTAGTGGGAGGATAGAAGATTGGGAAGTCTTTAAAAGACAGCAAAAAATAATGAAAAGATTGATTAAGAAAGGGAAGATAGATTATGAAAGTAAATTAGCAAAAAATATAAAAACAGACAGCAAAAGTTTCTATAGTTATATAAAAAGAAAAAGGGTGGCTAAAGTAAATGTTGGTCCCTTAGAGGATGAGACCGGGAAATTAATGGTGGGAAACATGGAGATGGCAAAAACGCTGAACAATTATTTTGTATCAGTCTTTATGGTAGAGGACATTAAGAATATCCCAACACTGGACAAACAGGGGGCTCTGGGGGGGAGGAGCTAAATATGATTAAAATCACGAAGGAAGTGGTACTTGGTAAAATAATGGGACTCAAGGCGGATAAATCCCCTGGACCTGATGGCTTGCATCCTAGGGTCTTGAGGGAAGTGGCGGTAGGGATTGTGGATGCATTGGTAATAATTTTCCAAAACTCCCTGGACTCAGCAAAGGTCCCGGCAGATTGGAAAACTGCTAATGTAACACCCTTATTTAAAAAGGGTAGTAGGCAGAAGGCTGGAAACTATAGACCTGTTAGCCTAACATCTGTGGTTGGTAAAATGTTAGAGTCCATTATTAAGGAGACAGTAACGGGACATTTGGATAAACATAATTTAATAGGACAAACTCAGCATGGTTTCATGAAGGGGAAGTCATGTTTGACAAATTTGCTTGAGTTTTTTGAGAAAGTAACATACAGGGTGGATAAAGGGGAACCAGTGGACGTGGTGTATTTAGACTTCCAAAAGGCATTTGACAAGGTGCCACACAAAAGATCATTGCTCAAGATAAAAAATCATGGGATTGGGGGTAATATTGTGGCATGGGTGGAGGATTGGCTCTCTAACAGAAAGCAAAGAGTTGGGATAAATGGTTTGTTCTCAGACTGGCAACCAGTAACTAGTGGTGTTCCGCAGGGGTCAGTGCTGGGTCCCCAACTCTTTACAATCTATATTAACAATTTGGAGGACGGGACCGAGTGTAACATATCAAAGTTTGCAGATGATACAAAGATGGGACGGAAAGTAGTGAGTGAGGAGGACATAAAAAACCTGCAAAGGGACATAGACAGTCTAAGTAAGTGGGCAGAGATTTGGCAGATGGAATACAATACTGGAAAGTATGAGGTTATGCACTTTGGCAGGAAAAATCATAGAGCAAGTTATTATCTTAATGGCAAGAAACTGGAAAGTACTGTAGTACAAAGGGATCTGGGGGTCCTGGTGCACGAAACTCAAAAAGTTAGTATGCAGGTGCAGCAAGTGATCAAGAAGGCCAATGGAATGTTGGCTTTTATTGCTAGGGGGATAGATTATAAAAACAGGGAGGTATTGCTGCAGTTGTACAGGGTATTGGTGAGACCGCACCTGGAATACTGCATACAGTTTTGGTGTCCATACTTAAGAAAAGACATACTTGCTCTCGAGTCAGTACAAAGAAGGTTCACTCGGTTAATCCCGGGGATGAGGGGGTGGTCATATGAGGAGAGGTTGAGTAGATTGGGACTCTACTCATTGGAGTTCAGAAGAATGAGAGGTGATCTTATTGAAACATATAAGATTGTGAAGGGGCTTGATCGGGTGGATGTGGTGAGGATGTTTCGAATGATGGGTGAAACTAGAATTAGGGGGCATAATCTTAGAATAAGGGGCTGCTCTTTCAAAACTGAGATGAGGAGAAACTTCTTCACTCAGAGGGTGGTAGGTTTGTGGAATTTGCTGCCCTAGAAAGCTGTGGAAGCTACATCATTAAATAAATTTAAAACAGAAATAGATAGTTTCCTAGAAGTAA
This sequence comes from Somniosus microcephalus, assembly GCF_052327205.1. NCBI lineage: Eukaryota > Metazoa > Chordata > Chondrichthyes > Squaliformes > Somniosidae > Somniosus > Somniosus microcephalus. The sequence continues at coordinate 244,642,513 of NC_140987.1, forward strand.
AGGGAATTAAGGGTTACGGGGAGCGGGCAGGAAATTGGACATGAGTCTAGGTTCGGAATGGTCATGGCCCTGTGGGTAGTGGAGTGGGCCCAGGGGCCGTGTTGCCTGGTTCTGCTCCTACTGTGTTCCAATTCTGTGTTAGATTTCAGGAGATGGTTTTATTCCTGTTCCTGGCTGGGGTGGAGATCGCCTTTACAGAAGGTAAGTACTGTAGAAAATATAGGGACAGAGTGATCTCCTGGACGAGTTTTGATTGCCTAGATGGGTCGGAGAGGAATTTCCCAGATTTTTTTCTCCCAAATATGCCATTGGGTTTTTTATCTGGTTTTTCGCCTCTCCCGGGAGATCACATGGGTTTGGGTGGATGGAGAGTGATAGAAGATTTGAGGTTAGGATCAGATCAGCCATGATCTTATTGAATGGTGGAGCGGGCTCGAGGGGCCGATTGGCCTACTCCTGCTCCTATTTCTTATGTTCTTATGTAAGTGCTTTTCACTAATACTGCTCATCTTACTCACCCATGTCTCTGGTAGGAACAGGAAGGAGGGTTACTGGTGTGATACAAGACAGCATACCCACAGAATAACTGTGAGAAATGTTATGGGAGATTGTTCTGGACTTATGGACTTTTTACATGCAGATAGCACCCTCTGGTGGTGGTTTTTGTGTTAGCAGTGCTTGTATACAGCAGAGGTCAGTTGACCTTTCTTCCTGTTTGACCCCGGATGTAGTTTTCCCAGAAAGAACCTGGCAGAGTAATGGAGAATTCCATGAGGGATTCGCAATCCAGTGTAATCTGATCTCATATTTTAGGCCAGACGCAATATCTGTGAGTATCTTTGTTTGTTAGCATGATAGCAACTTTGTCAGTGTAGTATTTGACAATACTTTGTTTATAAAAGGTTAATATTTGGTAGTTACAGAAGTTAGTCCAAATGTTAGTTAGTTATACAATTAGTCTATTCTACTGTTGTAAATATGTTTATATCTTATGTTAATATCTAATGTATATTACTCAGTTTTATGTACAAAACATACTTTGTCTTTGTTTATAGTTTCACAAATTTGTTCAAGGAAAGCTTCAAAACAGCAAACCGGCTTCACGAGGAATTATTTGAGTAAGTGTTTAACTTGCTGGATAACTAGATAGGAGCACGTCTAGTGAGGCCAGTACAGAGATCTAATAGTATAATATATATAGTATATAGTATAACATTGTCTGCAAGTGAGATATAATGTGAAATTAAATTTAGTTATATGCTTTAGGTCTTTACTGTAACTTAGCCCACAGTCCTAACTTACTTCAGAGAGGGAGAAAGTTACCTGGACACATAGGGCTGGATTTTGTCAATGGAGGCGACTTGGAGGCGGGACTGCTGCTTGTCGTGTCAATGTCCCACCTCCATCCTCACCTGACCATTCAGAGGGATTTCCCCCTGATTGAGCTAGTTAAGCCCAGCCAGCGGGCTCAGCAAGCCAATTAGGGAAGAAGTCACTGACAGATCTCGTCAACGTCAGACGTGCTATCTGTCAAGACTTCTTGAAAGAAGAAATGACAGCGTTTGACAACTCTGTGAAGTTGTCAAACACTGACATTCTCTTGAGTTTGATTTGTTTTTGTGGTGAGGACTGAAAAAACATTGCAAAAAAGTAAATTTCAGATATCTGATGGATCGGAGGGTCCATCAGCCAGTACCTGAAATTGACAAGGTGGATGTCCACTCTCCTGATCCAGCACAGCAATAGGCTACAGAAGTAAAAAAAGGTAAGTGAACACTTTTTTAAACTTATCACTCACCTTGCATACTTACCACTCCACACTTGCACCCATCACTCACCTCTACACCTTACTTCCAGGTGCCTCCGACCGCCACAGACCTCTTCCATGTCTCCTCCAACCCAACGGGGTTCTCCAAGGTCAGGAAGCCTTCACCTGTGAAGGTAAAATGGCACTAATCCCTTTTTCTGTCTGTTAACTACCTGTTAACAGGCAGTTAAAAGGATTAAAAGCTTTTCCCACCGCCAGGAGATGGGGCCCGAAGCTGCACATCTTCCCGCCTCCTGGCAAAAGGGCACGGAGGTGGGATGGGGGCGGGTTTGCCACCCGCCCCCAATTTCTCTGATTTGATGTGCTGTCCCGCCTCCTCTGGGCTTGGAAAATCGAGCCCTTTGTTCCAGGAGGCAGTCACACCCCTTTGGTTAAATACTTCAGATTTGGTCCATGGTCAGGGACAGGAGGGTGTGACTATGAGCGAGGCTTTTGCTAACGCACAGTGGTAAGTAACACGGAGTCCAGTTCTACGGAGTACTGCTCCACAGAGTACTAAACTCGGGAATTTGGTGAGTGGGGGTAAGAGGTGCTGCTTGATACATAAAAAAAAAATAAACAACTAGGGTTAAATTAGGACTGTGGGCTAAGTTACAATAAAGACCTAAAGCTTTTAACTAAATTTAATAAATTAAACAAGGTTATTACTTAGATTAAAAACTATTAATAAACAATTGAGGATTTCAAAACTTGAAAACCCAATTAAATAAAATACAATAGAGATGGCAGGGCAGCTGATGTGTTGCAGCTATAGCATCTGGGAGCTGGTGGACACCAGTGTGAGCCACAGCAACCACATCTGCAGTAAGTGTCTGCAGCTCTAGGAACTTCGGCTCAGAGTTGATGAGCTGGAGTCCGAGCTTCGGACACTGCGATACATCAGGGAGGGAGAAAGTTACCTGGACACTTTGTTCCAGGAGGCAGTCACACCCCTTAGGTTAAATACTTCAGATTTAGTCCGTGGTCAGGGACTACGAGTGAGGCAGGTATGGGGATCCAGAAGGTAGCATTGGAGGAGCCTCAGCCCTTGCACTTGTCCAACAGGTATGAGATTCTTGCAGCCTGTGTGGACGAGAGCAGGGACTGCAGGGAGGATGAGCAAACTGACCACAGCACCGTGGTACAGGGGGCCATTCAAGTTGGGGGAGTAAAAAGGAATGTAATAGTGGTAGGGGACAGTATAGTTAGGGAGATAGATACTGTTCCCTGCAGCCAAGAGCGTGAGTCCCGAAGGCTGTGTTGCCTGCCTAGTGCAGGGGTTAAGGACATCTCCTCGGGGCTGGGGAGGAAATTGGAGTGGGAGGGGAAGGATCCAGTTGCCATGGTCCACATAGGTAGGACTAAGAAAGAGGTTCTGCTGAAGGGGTATGAGCAGCTAGGGACTAAATTAAAAAGCAGAACCACCAAGGTAATAATCTCTGGATTACTAACTGAGGCACGAGCAAATTGGTATAGGGTCAATAAGATCAGAGAGTTGAATACGTGGCTCAAAGATTGGTGTGGGAGAAATGGGTTTTGATTCATGGGGCACTGGCACCAATGCTGGGGAAAGAGGGAGCTGTTCCGTTGGGACGGGCTTCACTTGAACCGTGCTGGGACCAGTGTCCTGGTGAATCGAATAACTAGGGCTGTAGATAGGGCTTTAAACTAAATAGTGGGGGGGAGGGTTCAGGTGAGGGGAAATTAGAAAGTTAAAGCTAAAGGACAAGGCAATAGTGCAGGGTAGCGATAGGGCTAATGACAACCAGAGTGTGACAGGAAGGGATAGAGCATACAAGCATAAGAGTGCACAAGCAAATAGGGTCAGAGTAGGGAAAAATGGTTAAAAGACAAAATTAAAGGCTCTTTATCTGAATGCACGCAGCATTCATAACAAGATAGATGAATTGGCAACGGCATAGGTAGGACTAAGAAAGAGGTTCTGCTGAAGGAATATGAGCAGCTAGGGGCTAAATTAAAAAGCAGAACCACCAAGGTAATAATCTCTGGATTACTAACTGAGCCATGAGCAAATTGGTATAGGATCAATAAGATCAGAGAGTTAAATGTGTGGCTCAAAGATTGGTGTGGAAGAAATGGGAAATAGAAATAAATGGGTATGATCTGATAGCCATTCCAGAGACATGGTTGCAAGGTGACCATGGATGGGAACTGAATATTCAGGGGTATTTGACAAGTCAGAAGGATAGGTAGTATGGAAAAGGAGGTGGAGTAGCTCTGTTAATAAAGGATGAGATCAGTACAGTAGTGAGAAATGATCTTGGCTCAGAACATCAAAATGTAGAATCAGTTTGGGTAGAGATAAGAAATAATAAGGGAAATATGTCACTGGTGGGAGTAGTCTATAGGTCCCCTAACAGTAGTTACACTGTGGGACAGAGTATAAATCAAGAAATAATGGGGGCTTGTAAGAAAGGTATTGCAATAATTATGGGCAATTTTAAACTTCATATAGATTGGACAAATCAAATTGGCAAAGGCAGCTTTGAGGACGAGTTCATAGAGTGTATTCAGGACAGTTTCTTAGAATAATACATTGTGGAACCAACCAGGGAACAGGCTATTTTAGATCTGGTAATGTGTAATGAGACAGGATTAATTAATTATCTCATAGTAAAGGATCCTCTAGGGAAGAGTGATCATAACATGATAGAATTTCACATTCAGTTTCAGGATGAGAAACTTGGGTCTAAAACTAGTGTCTTAAACTTAAATAAAGGCAATTACAAGGGTATGAAGACAGAGTTAAATAAAGTGGACTGGGAAAATAGATTAAAAGGTAAGATGGTAGATAAGCAGTGAAAGACTTTTAAGGAGATATTTCATAACTCTCAACAAATATATATTCCAGTGAGAAAGAAAGACTCTATGAGAAGGATGAACCATCCATTGCTTACTAAGGAAGTTAAGGAAGGTATCAAATTGAAAGAAAAGGCATACAATATTGTGAAGATTGGGAAATGTTTAGAAACTTGCAAAGGATGACTAAAAAAAGAATAAAGAGGGAGAAAATAGATTATGAGAGTAAACTAGCAAGAAATATAAAAACAGACAGTAAGAGCTTCTACAAGTATTTGAAAAGGAAGAGAGTAGTGAAAGTAAACGTTGGTCCCTTAGAGGATGAGACTGGAGAATTAATAATGGGAAACAAGGAAATGGCAGAGAATTTGAACTAATATATTGTATGTCTTCATGGTAGAAGACACTAAAAGCATCCCAATAATAGTGGAAAATCAAGGGACAAAAGGAAGGGAGGAACTTAAAACAATCACTATCGCTAGTGAAAAAGTACTAGGCAAACTAATGGGACTAAAGGCTGACAAGTCCCCTGTACCTGATGGCCTGCATCCTAGGGTCTTAAAAGAAGTGGCTGCAGAGACAGTGGATGCATTGGTTGTAATCTGTCAAAATTCCCTAGACTCTGAAAAGGTCCCAGCAGATTGGAAAACTGCAAATGTAATGCCCCATTCAAGAAAGGAGGGAGACAGAAAGCAGGAAACTATAGGCCAGTTAGCCTAACATCTGTCATTGGGAAAATGCTGGAACTGTAGGGGGTGGCGTGTCGTGCTGCCCGGTCAGCTTCGCCTCTGACTGTCCCTTGAGCAGTTCGAATCGCTCCCATACCCCTGGGTTCTAGACACCATTCTTAGGTACAGGCGGCGATACAGAAAATCGAGTAGACAAGTGGTTTGGTGTAAGAAAACCAAGATTTTATTAAAACAGAAATAAAAACACAGTCTTAAGAGATTTACTGGTATAAAATACAGGCATAAACAATTACACTTATTCAGGGAATGGGGAACACACGGCATATCCTTATCCCACCCCCTACACCTAACTAGATTAAGCTATGAGGGGCCAGGAATTCATGCTCACCAATCCAAAACCTGTTGCTTTAACGTTGTGAGTTTTGAGGTTTGGTCTTCTGTCCTTTGGGGTACCCCGTCGCCACGTGGTCTCAGGGCACGGCGCTGGAGTTGTTGATGCGACACACCTTCCCTCTCCTCAAATACCGTCGTCGTCTCGTCGTGATGGGTTTTCTTCTTCTTCTCCCTCAGGCGGTCGGCGGCGGTAACGTTACGGTCGTGGATCGGTTGGCAGTTTTCACTGCTTATGAGATTTTGCTGTCCATCCTTTGAACGCTAGCATATTCGTCGCGGGCATCGACACTCGCGTCTAACGCCTGTTTATTAGCAGTGTTCAAACGCCAACTTATCCTCACTGTCCAAGCATACACTGCTAATTTCTTCCCCAAACGCCAGCTTATAACTAGGTGTTTGGTTTTTACCGATGTGTCTTTTGCTGCCCTTCTCTGCTCTTGTTGGTGTTACCTTCTTCTTCATCTCGTCTCGTCTCGTCTGCCCGTTCGTGGCCTGTGTGTCCTGTGTGACTTTGAACTCGGGTCTCGCTCTCCTCCCGCATTTGGTCCCAGTGTAATGGGCGTCCTTGGTTGTTGAGCGGTGCGGGGAGCGAGAAGAGAACCCACCACGAGGCCAGGGCATGAGTACGAGCGGCAGCAGGCCAAGGCCAAACAAGAGGTCAGAGTCAAGAGACAAGAGAGCGATTGCTACTGTTGGGCCTACAGTTATACCTGTTCTTCCACTCCATATCTGCGCGCCAAATCAGGTCAGTCCATTGTTTAACTTTTGGCGGACTTGGTTTAAATGATTACAACCATTTGTTTTAACGACTTTAGGAGTGGTTGTCTCCGGGTCTAATGGCCCCGATGTCCTGGTGGCTTTGTCATGGATAAGATTTAATTGTCCCCATCCTACCTTGATGGCTACTGTGAGCTGTTATCGATTAAACATGCAGAAAGCTAATGGCCACAGTTATAGGCCCATTCTAGTGGATTGGACTCAAGTATTCTGTGTTTAATCTGTCTGGCAGGCTCCGAAGAGTCCCTGTACACAGATTCCTGCATTTTAAATATCGTCCCTGAGCCTGCTTGTCTGCAGAGTCTTGCTTTTAAAAATCCTGTCAATTTTGGTCACGAGGTTTACAGAAGCCATTTTGGGTACCCTGCTTTTAAATAACTTGTCCAAAACAGGGTCCCTTGATTCATAACTCGGGGAGTGCAAGAATTTTGAGAACCCTGTAACTTACAGAACCCATTATTAAGGAAGTAGTAGCAGAACATTTAGAAAATCATAATACAATCAAGCAGAGTCAACATGGTTTTATGAAAGGGAAATTGTGTTTGAAAAATTTATTGGCGTTCCTTGAGGATGTAATGAGTAGGGTAGATGAAGGGGAACCAGTAAATGTAGTGTATTTGGATTTCCAAAAGGCATTCGATAAGGTGCCACATAAAAGGTTACTGCACAAGATAAGAGCTCATGGTGTTGGGGGTAATATATTAGCATGGATGGAGGATTGGCTAACTAACAGAAAACAGCGAGTCAGGATAAATGGGTCATTTTCAGGTTGGCAAACTGTAACTAGTGGGGTGACACAGGGATCAGTGCTGAGGCCTCAACTATTTACAATCTATATTAATGACTTGGATGAAGGGACTTAGTGTACTATAGCCAAATTTGAAAGGTGGGAAAGCAAGTTGTGAGGAGGACACAAAGGGCTGGATTTTACTCACCGAGACGTGTCGGGGGTGGGACTGCTGCCTTCCAGGTTCTAGCGATGTCCAACGCATAGACGCTATTTTCCCCTGATTGGCCTTGTTAAGCCCGCCCTGCGGACTTGCTGGCCAATAAAGGGAAAGCCAGTGTCAGATGACATCAGTTGATGATGCTTCATCTGCCAATTTTCTTAAAGTCACATGAACCATACATTTTTGACAGACGATTTGACAGTGTTTGACAGCATTGAGGTGCTGTCAAACACTGATTATCACTGTATACAGGTGAGCCCTTGCACCCAGGTTCTCCGGTGACTCTCTCCTTAGGATGAAACAGATGGCAGCTGCAAATGAGGGTATAGAAGCGATCTGTCACTTCTCCCATTGAAGTGAGGCCACACAAACACTTCAAAGCTTGTCACCTACAGAAAATCTAAACACATTAGAAATGACTTTCCCAACATTTCCTTATCTCTGATACTCACCAGTGTCCTATTGCATCCTTCACACCACTTCTGCAGCTGTCATCTATACACCAACATAACAACAGACCCACAGCACACCTCACTTACCCTGGCAGGATTCCCCGATGTCAGGAAGTCCGTAGCAGAAGTCTAAAAATTGGAAAAAGCCTCTTAATTGCCTGTTATCTACCTGTTAACAGGCAGTTAAGTGGCTATAATCCTCTTCCCGCCACTAGGAGTCAGGTCCCTGCGTAAATCGGGGACCCGACTCCCGGGAAGATTGGTTGGAGGTGGGTTGGGAGTGGGTTCGGGACCTGCTCCCATTCTTTTTGACTTTCCCAGCAGTCCCGCCTCCAAACCCGCCTCCTCAGGGTTGGTAAAATCCAGCCCAAAGAGTCTGCAAAGGGATATAGATAGGTTACGTGAGTGGGCAAAAAGTTTGCAGATGGAGTATAATGTGGCAAGAAGAATAGAAAAGCAAAATATTGGCCCAGAAATTCGGGTGCCAACGCGTGAGTACGGACGGAGTACTCACGCGTGGACCCGATGGAAGTGCCGGAATCTTGCATGAACCAAGGGGTTCAGAGGTCGAACGCGTGCGCGCAGGAGTCTGCGTGTGCGCGTTGAACTTCCTTTTTTTTTCCAGGTTTGCCCGTGCGTGAAGGCCTCCACTTTTTACACTTGAAAAAAGCAGACGTAAGGACTTAATTTTAAAAGGTAAGTGGTCTAATAATTAGAATTAGAATTTTTTTTCCACAGGTTTATTATTTTTAAAGACTTTACAGTAAGGTAAGTGTATTTTTAGCCCCAATTTTTTATAAAATTATTTTTTTCAAAAATTTAATTTATTGTTTAAAAGTTATTTAAAGTTATTTATAGTTCATTTAAATAGTGTGATGTTTTAAAAAAAATTATTTCAAATTTAAGTACTGTTTTGGGTGCCCAGAGTTTTCATGAGTTTGACAGTTCTTACTGTCAAACTCATGAATGAACTTATGCATCCTCCGATTGGTTGCCCAGTGCTCACGTGATCCCAGCCGACGCATCGCACTAAGTACGCCGCTGGGTCACGCAAGCACAGCGCGCCGGGAGCTGAACCGGGCCACAGACAGGAAATCCATGCAGGCCCAGGCTTCAACTGTCGGCGTGCTAGGTAAGTGTAGGTCGGGGGCTTGCACCCGCGGGAAGCCCCCGACACGAATTTCTGGGCCATTATTTCATTGGAGAGAGGCTAAAGAATGCTGCGGTACAGAGGGATCTGGGTGTCCTCGTACATGAAACACAAAATGTTAGCATGCAGGTACAGCAAGTAATTAGGAAGGCAAATGGAATGTTGGCCCTTATTGCAAGGGGGATGGAGTATAAAAGTAGAGAAGGCTCAAGGGGCCGAATGGCCTACTCCTGCTCCTATTTTTTATGTTCTTATGTTCTTATGAAAATGCTTATGCGCCTTATGAGATGTTTCAAGAAGAGATTTTCTAAGCAGTCTTCTGATTTAACCTTAATTAAAGGTCCAGCCAGCTATTTTTCCTCCTTGCCCTCGGCCTTCCTCATGCTTGATATATAAGTTGGTGTGCTGAGGGTCATTTGGGTTAATTGCCATTTAAAATATAGATTAACTCCGTGCCTTTCATCAGTTATACAGAGTGTGACAGTGGGGGTGGCAATGCAGCTCATGTCATGGAGCACCCCACCCCCCATCACTCAAACTTACTCCTGTCCTAGTTTAAAGGAGACAGATGGAACATTATATTACAGCAAAGTTTACTAATTCAGTTAGGAAATTTCTACTTCCTGGGCCCCATTTAAGTCACTTCCTCAACCTAGCTGCCCCTCACTGGAATGGAAAGGTTGGTGCTCTTGGATAACTTTCAAAGCTCAGGCCTGCAACACAAGCAAAATGAAGCAATTAAAAACTGATTAAAGATCACTATTCAGATGTATTTTAAATGGTATTTAACCCGATGACCCTTGTTTCATTTAGGGAGATCGAAATGAACTGGTCATCTGGCTCTTTGGTCACAATAATGTCACATGGAATTAAGACAATGATGTATTTCAATGTGCTTTGCATCTATATTTGTGAACATTTTTTCATAGAGGCTACCCCTTTGAAAATATTAAATAATTATGGGTTTTCATACTTATTTTTACCTGCATTATTTTTCTTCTAGTTGCTCTTGGGAATGCTATAAATATGTAATGATTGTCTACATCCATTTATTCTGAATGATGCATGACCTAAATATTAGCCAAACATGTAAGTTGGTGTAAATTCAATATGCCAATACATTCAAATCAATATATTTGTAGCTATTTCTTAGACATTTATTTTACTTTTCTCTGTGTATTGCACTATCGGGTTGTTTGTTGGTATTTCTAGTCAAACCCTTAAGGATATAGGATTTGAATCTGATGCACGTCCCTTAATTGAATGGAAATTGCTTACAAATGATCATCCAAAATTAACTAGAGAGCGCCATCTTCTGACAGCAATTGACAGATCATTATTTAATTGAAGGCTGCAGCTTCATCACTGCTGGAAGTGAACATGTAATGTGGGTTGATTTCCTCTGGTCACTATGTGTAGCGACTCCGGAACAAATTCAATATTCTTTCTGGTTGATATCTCCTGTGAAATCATATATCTGTTCAAAAACAACTTTTATGACTTTGCTAATTAAGTTTCAGTAATCGGTGGCAGCACTGAGGAGGCAACAAGATATAAAACAGCAGAGGAGAGGACAGCGTGAACCTAATCGGCGTGGGCATCGGAGGAGACGGCACCTCTGACGATTTCAACAACAACAAAAAACAAGGAGTGATGTCACAGGACAGCAGGTAGGTGATTGGTGGGTGAGTATTAGAGTTTTTTCTCTCTAAGCTAGGACAGTGGTTTAAACTATGAGTGGAAAACTATGACGTTGTAGGAGTCGCTGGAAATAAACAAACTGCGAGATTTTCATAGCAGCAAAGAAAAACGCGTGTTAGCTTTATTAACTCTCCGCATGGACTGAGGGACTCGGCCTCGTTGCAGGGCTATGACGTCATCACACAATCAACGACTCTTAAAGGGACCCTGCCCCGATAACCCAACCAAGTTCCGTACATAACGTGGAGCGATAACAACATTGGCTATACATAGTGAATTGTGTTATTGTCCCTATGTGGTCTCCGCCACATACGTCCCCCCAGAATTCACTAGAACTGGCAATGTCAGTCGTTGAGGGGCCTGGATCACACGGCCGAAACGGCTCCTTAAGTCCGGGGCGGGGACCGGTGGGGTCGCAGGAGGGTCCCCGGGCGCTCGGTGGTGGACTGAGGGTGCAGAAGCTGGAGGTCGGCCCCGCCGCGGGGGCTGAGCCAACCCAACGGGTCAATCCAGATCCAGGTGGGCCGGCTTAAGACGGTCCACGGAAATGTAGTCCGGCTTACCGCCGACATCCACCACAAAGGCCTTGTCCCCGGCTTCCAGGACGCGGAATGGTCCGTCGTAGGGTGTGTGAAGAGGTCCCCGGTGGGCGTCGTGGCGGACGAAAACGTACTCCGCCGCACGAAGGTCGGGCAGAACGTGGGACTGAGGGAGACCGTGCTGCGACGTGGGCACCGGCGCGAAAACCTTGGCGTTGTCCAGGAGGGCGGACCGCTGATGGGCTGCGGACCAAGGGTCCGTGGCATTGGGGACGAAATCCCCGGGAACCCGCAGCGGCTGCCCGTAGACGAGCTTGGCAGACGAGGACTGGAGGTCCTCCTTGGGAGTGGTCCTGAGTCCCAGCATGACCCACGGGAGTCTGTCGATCCAACTATCGTCCCGGAGGCTGGCCCGGAGCGCGGCCTTCATGGAGCGATGAAACCGTTCGCACAGCCCGTTAGCCTGAGGGTGGTATGCTGTGGTGCGGTGGAGTCTCAACCCGAGGCCTTGGGCGACAGCATTCCAGAGCTCCGACGTGAACTGGGGCCCCCGGTCGGAGGAGACATCAGATGGGGCGCTGAACCGGGCGACCCAAGTGTTGATGAATGCCCGAGCCACATCGGCGGACGTTGTTGATGACAGCGGGACGGCTTCCGGCCATCGGGTGGTTCTGTTGACCATCGTGAGGAGGTGAGTGAACCCGCGGGAGGGCGGCAGGGGCCCCACCAGGTCCACGTTAACATGGTCGAACCGCCTCTCGGGCACTGCGAAAGGCGCCAACGGGGCCTTAGTATGGCGATGCACTTTCGAGCGCTGGCATACCACGCAGGTATTGGCCCAGTTGCGAACGTCCTTCTTGAGCCCGTGCCAGACGAACTTAGCCGCCACCAGCTTTTGTGACCGCTTCCTGCCCGGGTGGGAAAGGCTATGGATGGCGTAGAAAACCTGCCATCTCCACCCGTTGGGCACGAAGGGCCGTGGCTGCCCAGCGGAGACATCGCACAGGAGTGTGGTGCCGGCATCGTCAAACGCGATGTCCGCTAACTGAAGGCCCGTGACAGCCGACCTGTAGGCCTGGACGTCCGGGTCGGAGGCCTGGTCGGCCGCCATGCGGGTGTAGTCGATGCCGAGGCGTACGGTGCTGGCGACGGCCCGGGAGAGACAGTCGGCGACAGGGTTGTTTTTCCCAGCCACATGCTGGATGTCCGTCGTGAACTCGGAGACAAAGGAAAGCTGGCGCTGCTGACGGGCCGACCACGGCTCGGAAACTTTGGCCATGGCGAAGGTCAATGGCTTGTGGTCCACGAACGCCGTGAACGGGCAGGCCTCCAGCAGGAAACGGAAGTGTCGGACAGCGAGGTAGAGGCCGAGAAGCTCGCGATCGAAGGTGCTGTACTTCCGTTCGTTGGGGTGGAGCTGCCGGCTGAAGAAGGTGAGCGGCTGCCAGGTGCCGTTGACCCACTGTTCGTGGACGGTGCCGACAGCATAGTCCGAAGCGTCAGTGGTGAGTGCGATCGGCCCATCGGGCAACGGATGCGCCAGCATGGTTGCGTTAGCCAGGGCCTTTTTCGTGTCCGTGAAAGAATTGGCCATCTCCTCGGACCAGTCGACGGCAAGCTTGGCGGGCTTGCCTTTGAGGGCCTCGTAAAGGGGCCGCATAAGCTGGGCTGCCCGGGGAACGAAGCAATGATAAAAGTTCACCATGCCCAAAAACTCCTGCAGGGCCGTCATGGTGAGGGGTCGCGGAAAATCCTTCACGGCCTCCACTTTTGACGGCAGTGACACCGCCCCGTCCTTCGTGATGCGGTGCCCAAGAAAGTAGGTCAAGGACAGCCCGAAATGGCACTTGGCTGGATTGACGATTAGGCTGTGCTGGCTGAGGCGTTCGAAGAGAGTCCGGAGGTGGGACACATGCTCCGTCCTGGAGGCGCTGGCGATGAGAATGCCGTCCAGGTAGACGAACAGGAATGGCAGGTCCCGTAACACGGTGCCCATTAGGCGCTGAAAAGCCTGAGCAGCGTTTTTGAGACCAAATGGCATGCGGAGGAATTCGAACAGCCCTAACGGGGTGATCACCATGGTTTTCGGGACGTCCTGCGGCCGAACGGTCACCTGGTGGTAACCCCGAACAAGGTCCATGTTAGAGAAAGCAACTTTCCCAGCCAAGCGGGCGGAAAAGTCCTGGATGTGTGGAATCGGGTAGCGGTCGGGGGTCGTAGCATCATTGAGCCGCCGGTAATCGCTGCATGGGCGCCAACCGCTGCCTGGTTTCGGTGCGATGTGGAGGGGCAAGGCCCATGGACTGTTCGACCGGCGAATGATGCCAAGGCGCTCCATCGTGTCGAACTCGGCTTTAGCGATGGCGAGTTTCCCCGGGTCGAGGCGCTGAGTGCGGGCGTAGACAGGCGGACCGGTGGTCGGGATGTGGTGTTCTACCCCGTGCTTGGTGGCAGCGGATGAGAGAGTGGGCTTCGTGAGGTCCGGGAACCCGGCGAGGAGGCGGGAAAACTCGTCGGAGTCCGAGAGTGCGCTGGACAACTTCGTCGTGCCGGAACCACTGAGCGAACACGGGAGCAAACTGAAAGTCTCAGCGTTGACGAGACATCAGTTCTTGACGTCCACCAAAAGGCCATTGGCGCAGAGGAAGTCAGCGCCGAGAAGGGGGGTGGACACTTTCGCTGTAACAAAGTCCCAAGCAAAACGCTGCCCACCGAAACACAGCGCCACGCTCCGTTTCCCAAAAGTACGGATGGAACTGCCGTTGGCGGCTTCGAGGGCAGGGTCGTGGTTCCCCCCCGTATGTCTACGGTTGACGCGGGCAGGACGCTCACCTGGGCACCCGTGTTGCAGAGGAAACGACGTCCAGAGTCAGTGTCCGTAATGAATAACAGACTACCTGAACGGCTGACAGCCATGGTAGCTAATGAGTGGGACTTCGCGTTTCCCGACGCGGTAAAGCTGCACGGGGGTCTTATCGGTGGGGCCGAACTGCGCGTGGTAGAAGCACATGCTTGGGGGCTGTCGCCGTTGGGCTGTGGCGGTGGGGGCAGGGCTGCGCAGTACTGTTGCCCGGCGGAGAAAAATTTGTCGGCCTCCTTGGCCTGGACATAGAAATCACTAATATGAGAGTTGGCTAAAGCCGACAGTACCTGCCCTGGCAGCTGTTGTAGGAACAGTTCTCTGAGGAGGAAGCACGGCTTGTGCCTGCCCAGGAGGGTTAACATGTGGTCCATCAGTTCTGAGGGCTTGGAGTCGCCAAGTCCGGGTAGAGAGAGAAGCTGGCATGCGCGCTCGGGTTCAGTTAGTCCAAAAGTCTCTAGGAGGTGCATTCTCAGCATCGCAAATTTGTGGTGCTCCGGGGGGTCCTCGAGCAGTGCTCACGAATCTGGACGCGGTGGAGCTGCTGAGAGCAGAGATGACGTAATAATACTTCGTGTCGTCTGCGGTGATGTCCCGGAGTGCAAACTGAGCCTCGGCCTGGGCGAACCAAGCGGCAGCCTGTCGTTCCCAAAACTCCGGTAATTTGAGAGAAACGGCATTCGTCACCATCTCGGATAAAGCCTTTGGAAACATCCAAAAGAGAAACGGGGTCACCAATGTAGGAGTCGCTGGAAATAAACAGACTGCGAGACTTTGGTAGCAGCAAAGAAAAACACATGTTAGCTTTATTAACTCTCCGCATGGACTGAGGGACTCGGCCTCGTCGCAGGGCTATGATCTCATCACACAATCGACAACTCTTAAAGGGACCCTGCCCCGATAACCCAACCAAGTTCCGTACATAACGTGGAGCGATAACAACATTGGCTATACATAGTGAATTGTGTTACTGTCCCTATGTGGTCTCCGCCACAACGTACTGTATTAAATTTATAACTTAACTAGTTAAACTAATTAATATAACCATAAATAGTCATTGAATAAAGGCTTTATCTAATTTAATTAAGTAAGGTTAGACTAAGGTATAGCAGGGAAGGTTGTGTGTCTGGACTGCAGTATGTGGAAGTTTTTGGACAGCGAGACTGTCCCAAACGAATACATCTGCAGGAGATGTCTCCGTCTCGAATCTCTCTGGCTCAGAGTCATTGAGCTGGAGTGCGAGTTGGAGACACTCCAACACATAAGGGAGGAGGAGCAGTATCTGGACAGTTTGCTCCAGACTTCGGTCACACCTCGTAGAGAGGTGCAGGATCAGAATGGGTTTGGTGTGACCAATAGTGTACAGAGTAAAGGGAACCCAGGTAAGAAAGGGAATGAGGAGCCACAGAAACTGATCCTATCCAACAGGTACAATGTACTTGCTACCTGTGAGAATAAGTGTAAGAAATCACACAACACCAAGTTATAGTCCAACAGCTTTATTTGAAATCACAAGCTTTCGGAGCGCTGCTCCTTCGCTGACAAAGGAGCAGCGCTCCGAAAGCTTGTGATTTCAAATAAAGCTGTTGGACTCTAACCTGGTGTTGTGTGATTTCTTACATTTGTCCACCCCAGTCCAACACCGGCATCTCCACACTGTGAGAATAAGGATAAAGACTGTCGGAAGGACAGCCAGAATGCAGACGATGGCACCTTGGAGCAGGAGGCTGTCCAAAGGGGGGAGGAGGAGGATGAGGAGAGGAAGTGTAATATCGAAGTTGATGGGGGTTCTATAATTAAGGGGACAAATAGCATCCTTTGTAACAAGATCAAGAGTCCCACATGATATGTTGCCTACCTGTTGCCAGGGTAAGGGACATCTCAAACTGGCTTGAAAGGTTATTGGAGAGGGAGGGGAAGGATCCAATCATTGTGGTCCATGTTGGGACCAACAACGTAGGGAAGAGTAGGCAAGAGGTCCTGTTTGGGGAGTACCAGGAACTAGGAGCTAAATTAAAGAACAGGACCTCAAGGGTTATAATCTCTGGATTATTACCTGAGCCACGTGTAAATTGGCGTAGAGATAAGCTGATTAGGGAAGTGAACACTTGGCTAAAGGAGTGGTGTGGGAAAGAGGGGTTCTATTTATGGGGCACTGGCACCAGTATTGGGACAGGAAGGAACTGTACCGTTGGGAAGGGCTCCACCTGAACCGGTCTGGGACCAGAGTCCGAGCAGAAAGGATAAATAGGGCGGTCACAAGGACTTTAAACTAGTAAATGGGGGGAGGGCTCAGGGGGAAATTACAATACAAATAGTAGTTCAAAAACAAACAAAAGGGAAGAGAGTAGAGTTGCAGTCAGAAATTGTACTTTAGGTACTACAGGTAAGAGGAAAACTAAAAGATGTAAAGCAATTAAACCAGGAGAGAGAAATAAGAAACTTGTGAATAAAGCATCAGAGCTGAAGGAAAAGCTAGGGTGTGTGGCACAAATAACTGCGCTTTATACAAATGCACTGAGTATAAGGAATAAATTGAATGAACTGCAGGCACGAATTCAAATTGGAGGGTATGACATGGTAGCCATTACTGAGCCATGGCTGCAGGACAGTCAGGACTGGGAACTAAATATACCAGGTTATAAAGTTTACAGGACAGATAGGGGAAATGGCAGAGGGGGATGAAATCACTTCAATGATAAGAGAGGATTTAAAGAGAGGTAAGCAGCCAGTGGAGACCTTATGGGTTGAATTAAGAAATAAGAAAGGATCTAAGACTATAGTGGGAGTTGTGTATAGGCCCCCTGGTAGCAGCTCTGAAGTGCTAGATTGTATAAATGCAGAGATTAGAAAAGTGTGTAGTAAAGGCAAAGTGGTTTTATTGGGGGGATTTTAGATTTCATATAGATTGGGAAAAGCAGACGAACACCTGTCAGAAAGGTAGTGAATTTCTTGAGTGTGTCCGGGATAGTTTTCTACAACAATATGTCCGAGAGCCAACAAAGGGGAAAGCCATAATAGATTTAGTAATGAGTAATGAGCCAGATTTAGTTAACAGCCTAACTGTGTGTGAACATTAATCCAATAGCGATCATAACATGATCGAATTCAACGTCATGTTTGAAAGGGAGAAACACGAGACAGCTACTAAGATTCTAGATTTAGGTAAGGCTGACTTCAATGGGATGAGGCAGAGACTGCCCAAAGTAAACTGGGCAAATCTGTTAATGGGTAAAATGACAAAAGATCAGGGGGAGATGTTTAAAAAATAATTTAAGGTGATACAGAACCAGCTTCTACCCCTGAGGGGCAAGAGCACTACTTGCCAAAAAAACAGCCATGGATAACGAAAGAGGGAAGGGACCGCATAAAACTAAAGGAAAGGACATACAAAAATGCAAAAAGTAGCACAGATTCGGGCAAATGGGAAAGATACAAAGAACAGCAAATGCTCACAAAACAGATAGTAAGACCTGCAAAAAGGGAGTATGAAAAGAAAAAGAAACTTGCAAGGGATATCAAAATCAATACAAAGAATTTTTATAGTTACATTAGGAAAAAGAGGGTGGTCAGGAGCAATGTTGGCCCCTTAAAAACTGAAAATGGTGATATTGTCAATGACAATAAGGAAATGGCAGACATGTTGAATAATTACTTTGCGTCAGTAGTGTGATGAAATATTCCATTCACCACTGCCTGTGACTGAGATCGGTTTCAGTGTCATTTCCCTTCCCCCAGACCTCATTGTATTGTGTACTGGAATGTGCTGTATTGTATACTGGAATGTGCTGGAATGTGCTGTGTGTAGGGCTCCGCCCATACCTGGCCCCGTTTGTAAGCTAGCTTCAGTCTGGCCTCAGTCTCCAGAAGGAAGACATCTCTCTCTCTTACGTGTTACTTTCTAAGTTAATAAAAGCCTTGTTTTTGTTCTGCTAACTTCGAGTCACGGAATTATTGAGGCACATCAAGTAGTTACAGTAGAAGAGGGTAGCATGCCGGAAATCCCAAAGAAACTAATATTGAATCGGGGACAGGGACTCAATAAAATTAACTTAGGTAAAATAACAGTAATAAAGAAAATAATGGCACTAAAGAGTAACAAATCCCCAGGACCAGATGGTTTCCATCCCAGGGTTTTAAAGGAAGTAGGTGAGCACATTGCAGATGCCCTAACTATAATCTTCCAGGTAAGGCCTACCAGCATCAGCGGGAATTCAGCGGCAGCAGCGGGGCTATAAAAGTCCCAGAGGCCAGGTAAGGCCTCACAGCGTCGGCGGGAATTCAGAGCCAGCAGCGGGGCTATAAAAGTCCCAGAGGCCAGGTAAGGCCTCACAGCGTCGGCGGGAATTCAGTGGCAGCAGCGGGGCTATAAAAGTCCCAGAGACCACGTAAGGCCTCAGTGCGTCGGCGGGAATTCAGCGGCAGCAGCGGGGCTATAAAAGTCCCAGAGACCAGGTAAGGCCTCACAGCGTCGGCGGGAATTCAGCGGCAGCAGCGGGGCTATAAAAGTCCCAGAGACCAGGTAAGGCCTCAGTGCGTCGGCGGGAATTCAGCGGCAGCAGCGGGGCTATAAAAGTCCCAGAGACCACGTAAGGCCTCACAGCGTCGGCGGGAATTCAGTGGCAGCAGCGGGGCTATAAAAGTCCCAGAGACCAGGTAAGGCCTCAGTGCGTCGGCGGGAATTCAGTGGCAGCAGCGGGGCTATAAAAGTCCCAGAGACCAGGTAAGGCCTCACAGTGTCGGCGGGAATTCAGTGGCAGCAGCGGGGCTATAAAAGTCCCAGAGACCAGGTAAGGCCTCAGTGCGTCGGCGGGTGTTTCAGCGGCAGCAGCGGGGCTATAAAAGTCCCAGAGACCAGGTAAGGCCTCAGTGCGTCGGTGGGAATTCAGTGGCAGCAGCGGGGCTATAAAAGTCCCAGAGACCAGGTAAGGCCTCAGTGCGTCGGTGGGAATTCAGCGGCAGCAGCGGGGCTATAAAAGTCCCAGAGACCAGGTAAGGCCTCAGTGCGTCGGTGGGAATTCAGCGGCAGCAGCGGGGCTATAAAAGTCCCAAAGACCAGGTAAGGCCTCACAGCGTCGGCGGGAATTCAGCGGCAGCAGCGGGGCTATAAAAGTCCCAGAGACCAGGTAAGGCCTCACAGCGTCGGCGGGAATTCAGCGGCAGCAGCGGGGCTATAAAAGTCCCAGAGACCAGGTAAGGCCTCAGTGCGTCGGTGGGAATTCAGCGGCAGCAGCGGGGCTATAAAAGTCCCAAAGACCAGGTAAGGCCTCACAGCGTCGGCGGGAATTCAGCGGCAGCAGCGGGGCTATAAAAGTCCCAGAGACCAGGTAAGGCCTCAGTGCGTCGGTGGGAATTCAGCGGCAGCAGCGGGGCTATAAAAGTCCCAGTGACCAGGTAAGGCCTCAGTGCGTCGGTGGGAATTCAGTGGCAGCAGCGGGGCTATAAAAGTCCCAGAGACCAGGTAAGGCCTCAGTGCGTCGGTGGGAATTCAGTGGCAGCAGCGGGGCTATAAAAGTCCCAGAGACCAGGTAAGGCCTCACAGCGTCGGCGGGAATTCAGCGCCAGCAGCGGGGCTATAAAAGTCCCAGAGACCAGGTAAGGCCTCACAGTGTCGGCGGGAATTCAGCGGCAGCAGCGGGGCTATAAAAGTCCCAGAGACCAGGTAAGGCCTCAGTGCGTCGGCGGGAATTCAGCGGCAGCAGCGGGGCTATAAAAGTCCCAGAGACCAGGTAAGGCCTCAGTGCGTCGGCGGGAATTCAGTGGCAGCAGCGGGGCTATAAAAGTCCCAGAGACCAGGTAAGGCCTCAGTGCGTCGGCGGGAATTCAGTGGCAGCAGCGGGGCTATAAAAGTCCCAAAGACCAGGTAAGGCCTCAGTGCGTCGGCAGGAACTCAGCGGCAGCAGCGGGGCTATAAAAGTCCCAGAGACCAGGTAAGGCCTCAGTGCGTCGGCGGGAATTCAGTAGCAGCAGCGGGGCTATAAAAGTCCCAGAGACCAGGTAAGGCCTCAGTGCGTCGGCGGGAATTCAGCGGCAGCAGCGGGGCTATAAAAGTCCCAGAGACCAGGTAAGGCCTCAGTGCGTCGGTGGGAATTCAGTGGCAGCAGCGGGGCTATAAAAGTCCCAGAGACCACGTAAGGCCTCAGTGCGTCGGCGGGAATTCAGTGGCAGCAGCGGGGCTATAAAAGTCCCAGTGACCAGGTAAGGCCTCAGTGCGTCGGCAGGAATTCAGAGCCAGCAGCGGGGCTATAAAAGTCCCAGAGACCAGGTAAGGCCTCAGTGCGTCGGTGGGAATTCAGTGGCAGCAGCGGGGCTATAAAAGTCCCAGAGACCAGGTAAGGCCTCACAGCATCGGCGGGTGTTTCAGCGGCAGCAGCGGGGCTATAAAAGTCCCAGAGACCAGGTAAGGCCTCACAGCGTCGGCGGGAATTCAGCGGCAGCAGCGGGGCTATAAAAGTCCCAGAGACCAGGTAAGGCCTCAGTGCGTCGGCGGGAATTCAGTGGCAGCAGCGGGGCTATAAAAGTCCCAGAGACCAGGTAAGGCCTCAGTGCGTCGGTGGGAATTCAGTGGCAGCAGCGGGGCTATAAAAGTCCCAGAGACCAGGTAAGGCCTCACAGCGTCGGCGGGAATTCAGCGGCAGCAGCGGGGCTATAAAAGTCCCAGAGACCAGGTAAGGCCTCAGTGCGTCGGTGGGAATTCAGTGGCAGCAGCGGGGCTATAAAAGTCCCAGAGACCAGGTAAGGCCTCACAGCGTCGGCGGGAATTCAGCGGCAGCAGCGGGGCTATAAAAGTCCCAGAGACCAGGTAAGGCCTCAGTGCGTCGGCGGGAATTCAGTGGCAGCAGCGGGGCTATAAAAGTCCCAGAGACCAGGTAAGGCCTCAGTGCGTCGGTGGGTGTTTCAGCGGCAGCAGCGGGGCTATAAAAGTCCCAGAGACCAGGTAAGGCCTCAGTGCGTCGGTGGGAATTCAGTGGCAGCAGCGGGGCTATAAAAGTCCCAGAGACCAGGTAAGGCCTCAGTGCGTCGGTGGGTGTTTCAGCGGCAGCAGCGGGGCTATAAAAGTCCCAGAGACCAGGTAAGGCCTCACAGTGTCGGCGGGAATTCAGTGGCAGCAGCGGGGCTATAAAAGTCCCAGAGACCAGGTAAGGCCTCAGTGCGTCGGCGGGTGTTTCAGCGGCAGCAGCGGGGCTATAAAAGTCCCAGAGACCAGGTAAGGCCTCAGTGCGTCGGTGGGAATTCAGTGGCAGCAGCGGGGCTATAAAAGTCCCAGAGACCAGGTAAGGCCTCAGTGCGTCGGTGGGAATTCAGTGGCAGCAGCGGGGCTATAAAAGTCCCAGAGACCAGGTAAGGCCTCACAGCGTCGGCGGGAATTCAGTGGCAGCAGCGGGGCTATAAAAGTCCCAGAGACCAGGTAAGGCCTCACAGCGTCGGCGGGTGTTTCAGCGGCAGCAGCGGGGCTATAAAAGTCCCAGAGACCAGGTAAGGCCTCACAGCGTCGGCGGGAATTCAGCGGCAGCAGCGGGGCTATAAAAGTCCCAGAGACCAGGTAAGGCCTCACAGCGTCGGCGGGAATTCAGTGGCAGCAGCGGGGCTATAAAAGTCCCAGAGACCAGGTAAGGCCTCACAGTGTCGGCGGGAATTCAGTGGCAGCAGCGGGGCTATAAAAGTCCCAAAGACCAGGTAAGGCCTCAGTGCGTCGGCGGGAATTCAGCGGCAGCAGCGGGGCTATAAAAGTCCCAGAGACCAGGTAAGGTGTACCAGTCTCCGAACTCGGAACTCGGAGGGAAGGAGAGAGGTAAAAAGTAATCCAAGTGTGACGTCACCAGAAAGTGGGTAAGTGATTGGTTGGTAAGTATTTCTCTTTTTTTAAGCTTAAACTCTTTGGTTTATAGTTTCGAAGGTGCGATATTCATCTCGAATCGGGGCAGAGGGTATTTAAAAATAATATCAATAAACTTAATTAATTACATAGAATGGGAGATCAGGTGATGTGTTGCTGCTGCAATATGTGGGAGCTGGTGGACACCATTGATGCTCACGGTGATCACATTTGCAGTAAGTGTTGGCTGCTCCACGGTGATCACATTTGCAGTAAGTGTTGGCTGCTCAAGGAATTCCGGCTCCGTTTTGAAGAGCTGGAGTCCGAGCTTGAAACACTGAGACACATCAAGGAGGGGGAGAGTTATCTGGACTCTGTGTATCACGAGGTAGTCACACCAATTAGATTAATTAATTCAGATGTAGTCCGTGGCCAGGGTCAGGATGGTGTGACTAGAAATGAGGCAGGTACGGGGATCCAGGAGGTAGTGTTGGAGGAGCCGCAGCCCTTGCTCTTGTCCAACAGGTTTGAGGCTCTTACTCCCTGTGAGGATGGGAACAGGGACTGCGGGGAGGATGAGCAACCTGGCCACAGCACTGTGGAGTGGGGGGCCATTCAAGTGGGGGGAGTTAAAAGAAATGTTGTAGTGGTAGGGGATAGTATCGTTAGGGGGATAGATAGAGTTCTTTGCAGCCGAGAGCGAGAGTCCCGAAGGCTGTGTTGCCTGCCCGGTGCCAGGGTTAAGGACATCTCCTCTGGGCTGGAGATAAACTTGGAGTGGGAGGGGGAGGATCCAGTTGTCGTGGTCCATGTTGGTACCAACGACATAGATAGGACAAGGAAGGAGGTTCTGCTGAGGGAGTTTGAGCAGCTAGGGCCCAAATTAAAAAGCAGAACCACAAGGGTAATAATTTCTGGATTACTACCTGAGCCACGTGCAAATTTGGCTAGGGTAAATAAAATTAGAGAGTTAAATGCATGGCTCAAAGACTGGTGTGGGAGAAATGGGTTTTGCTTCCTGGGACACTGGCATCAGTACTGGGACAGGAGAGAGCTGTTCCATTGGGACAGACTTCACTTGGCCAGTGCTGGGACTAGAATCCTGGCGAATCGAATAACTAGGGCTGTAGAGAGGGCTTTAAACTAATTAGTGGGGGGGAGGTTTTAAGAGAGCGAAAAATAAAAATGACAGCGGAGAAGGCAATAGAGCAAGGTAGCAGTGGGGGAATTAAAAACCAGAGCATGTCAGGAAGGGACAGAATGTATAATGATAAAGGTAAAGTAGTAAAAGGGGTAAAAGCAGGAATAAATTGTCAGAAAACATATTTGAAAGTTCTTTATCTGAATGCACATAGCATTCATAACAAAATTGACGAGTTGACGGTGCAAATAACTACACATGGGTATGATCTGGTGGCCATTACGGAAACATGGCTGCAAGATAATCATGACTGGGAACTAAACATACAAGGGTATTTGACAATTAGGAAGGACAGACAGGAAGGAAAGGGAGGTGGGGTTGCTATGTTAATCAAGGATGGAATCACTGCAATAGTCAGAAATGATATTGGGTCAAAGGAGCAGGATAGTGAAACAGTTTGGGTGGAGATAAGGAATAATAAGGGGAAAAAGTCACTAGTGGGCGTAGTCTATAGGCCTCCTAACAGTTGCAACTCTGTTGGTCGGAGTATAAATCAGGAAATAGTTGGGGCTTGCAATAAGGGAACAGCTATAATCATGGGGGATTTTAACTTTCATATTGACTGGACTAATCAAATTGGGCATGGCAGCATTGAGGAAGAGTTCATGGAGTGTATTAGGGATGGGTTTCTTGAGCAGTATGTAACTGAACCAACCAGGGGGCAGGCAATCTTAGATCTGGTCCTGTGTAATGAGACAGGATTAATAAAAAATGTCCTAGTAAAGGATCCCCTCGGAATGAGTGACCATAATATGGTTGAATTCCAAATTCAGTTTGAGGGTGAGAGAGTTGGATCTCAAACCAGCGTACTAAGCTTAAATAAAGGAGACTATGAAGGTATGAGAGTAGAATTGACTAAAGTGGACTGGGAAAACAGATTAAAGTGTAAGACGGTACAAGAGCAGTGGTCTACATTCAAGGAGATATTTCACATCTTTCAAGATAAATACATTCCACTGAGGAAAAAGGGGAGTAAAAGAAAAGACAGCCATCCATGGCTTAGTAAAGTAATAAAGGATAGTATTCGACTGAAAACAAGGGCATATAAATTCGCCAAATCTAGTGGGAGGATAGAAGATTGGGAAGCATTTAAAAGCCAGCAAACAATAACTAAAAGATTAATTAAGAAAGGGAAGATAGATTATGAAAGTAGACTAGCAAAAAATATAAAAACAGACAGCAAGAGTTTCTACAGCTATATAAAAAGAAAAAGGGTGGCTAAAGTGAACGTTGGTCCCTTAGAGGATGGGACCGGGAAACTACTGGTGGGGAACATGGAGATGGCAAAGACGCTGAACAAATATTTTGTATCAGTCTTTACAGTAGAGGACACTAAAAATATCCCAACACTGGACAAACAGGGGGCAATTGGGGGGGAGGAGCTAAACACGATTAAAATCACTAAAGGGATGGTACTCAGTAAAATATTGGGACTTAAGGCGGATAAATCCCCCAGACCTGATGGCCTATATCCTAGGGTCTTGAGAGAAGTGGCGGTAGGGATTGTGGATGCATTGGTGATCATTTTCCAGAACTCCCTGGACTCAGGAAAGGTCCTGGCAGATTGGAAAACTGCTAATGTAACACCCTTATTTAAGAAGGGAAGTAGACAAAAAGCTGGAAACTATAGACCAGTTAGCCTAACATCTGTGGTTGGCAAAATGTTGGAGTCCATTATTAAGGAAACAGTATCAGAGCATTTGGATAAACATAATTTAATAGGACAGAGTCAGCATGGTTTTATGAAAGGGAAGTCATGTTTGACAAATTTGCTCGAATTCTTTGAGGATGTAACATACAGGGTGGATAAAGGGGAACCAGTGGATGTAGTGTATTTGGACTTCGAAAAGGCATTTGACAAGGTTCCACACAAAAGATTACTGATCAAGATAAAAAATCACGGGATTGGGGGTAATATACTGGCATGGGTGGAAGATTGGCTATCTAACAGAAAACAAAGAGTTGGGATAAATGGTTTGTTCTCGGGCTGGCAATCAGTAACTAGTGGTGTCCCACAGGGATCAGTGCTGGGACCCCAACTCTTTACAATCTATATTAACGATTTGGAGGAAGGGACCAAGTGCAACATATCCAAGTTTGCCGAGGATACAAAGATGGGAGGGAAAGCAGTGAGTGAGGAGGACATAAAAAACCTGCAAAAGGACATAGACAGGCTAAGTGAGTGGGCAGAGATTTGGCAGATGCAATATAATGTTGGAAAGTGTGAGGTTATGCACTTTGGCAGAAAAAATCAAAGAACAAGTTATTATCTAAATGGAGAGAAAGTGCAAAGTGCTACAGTACAAAGGGATCTGGGGATCCTGGTACATGAAACACTAAAAGTTAGTATGCAGGTGCAGCAGGTGATCAGGAAGGCCAATGGAATCTTGGCTTTTATTGCAAGGGGGATGGAGTATAAAAACAGGGAAGTCTTGCTGCAGTTATACAGGGTATTGGTGAGGCCACACCTGGAATACTGCGTGCAGTTTTGGTTTCTATATTTAAGAAAAGATATACTTGCTCTCGAGGCGGTTCAGAGATGGTTCACTCGGTTGATTCCAGAGATGAGGGGGTTGACGTATGAGGAAAGGTTGAATAGGTTGGGACTCTACTCATTGGAGTTCAGAAGAATGAGAGGCGATCTTATCAAAACATATAAGATTGTGAGGGGGCTTGATCGGGTGGATGCGGTGAGGATGTTTCCACTGATGGGTGAGACTAGAACTAGGGGGCATAATCTTAGAATAAGGGGCTGCCCTTTCAAAACTGAGATGAGGAGAAACTTCTTCACTCAGAGGGTAGTAAATCTATGGAATTTGCTACCCCAGAGAGCTGTGGAAGCTGCAACATTAAATAAATTTAAAATGGAGATAGACATTTTCGTAGCAGATAAGGGAATTAGGGGTTACGGGGAGAGGGCAGGGAAGTGGACATGAGTCTAGATTCAGATCAGCCATGATCCTATTGAATGGCCTACTCCTGCTCCTATTTCTTATGTTCTTATAAGTTATCTAGATTCAGCAAACTGTCCCTTTAGATTGGAAAATTTTGCATGTCAATCCGCTTTTTAAGAATGGCGAGAGAGGGAAACCAGGGAATTATAGACCAGTTAGCCTAACATCTGTTGTGGGGAAATTGCTGGAGTCTATAATTAAGGATAGGGTGGTTGAACACCTCAAACATTTTCAATTGATCAGAGAGAGCCAGCATGGATTTGGGAAAGGTAGGTCATGCCTGACAAACCTGATTGAATGTTTTGAAAAGATGACTAAAGTAGTGGACAGGGGAATGTCTAATAATGTTTTTTATATGGACTTTCAGAAGGCATTTGATTAAGTCCCATATAAGAGACTGTTATCTAAGGTAGAGGCTCACGGAGTTGAGGGCAAATTATTGACCTGGTTAGGAAATTGGCTGAACAGCAGGAGACAGAGAGTAGGGATAATGGGTGGGTACTCAAATTGGCAGGATGTGACTATTGGTGTCCCGCAGGGATCTGTGTTGGGGCCTCAACTATTTATAATATTTATTAATGACTTAGATGATGGCATAGAAAGTGATATATCCAAATTTGCCGATGACACAAAGATAGGCATTGTAGGCAGTGTAGATGAAAGCATAAAATTACAAAGGGATATTGATAGATTAAGTAAATTGGCAAAACTATGGCAAATGGATTTCAATGTAAGCAAATGCGAGGTCATCCATTTTAGACCTAAAAAGGATAGAACAGGATACTTTCTAAATGGTGGAAAGCTAAAAACAGTAGATGTTCAAAGAGACATGGGGGTTCAGGTACATAGATCATTAAAATGTCATGAACAGGTACAGAAAATAATCAAAAAGGCTAATGGAATGCTGGCCTTTATATCTATAGGACTAGAATACAAGGGGGGTGGAAGTTATGCTGCAGCTATACAAAACCCTGGTTAGACCACACCTGGAGTACTGTGAGCAGTTCTGGGCACCACACTTTAGGAAGGATATATTGGCCATGGAGGGAGTGCAGCGTAGGTTTACCAAAATGATACCCGGACACCAAGGGTTAAGTTACGAGAAGAGATAACACAATTCAGGGTTGTATTCCCTAGAATTTAGAAGGTTAAGGGGTGATCTGATCCAAGTTTTCAGGATATTAAGGGGAACAGATAGGGTAGATAGAGAGAAACTATTTCTGCTGGTTGGGGATTCTAGGACTAGGGGGCAGAGTCTAAAAATTAGAGCCAGACCTTTCAGGAGTGAAATTAGGAAACACCTCTACACACAAAGAGTGGTAGAAGTTTGAAATTCTCTTCCGCAAATGACAATTGATGCTGGGTCAGTTGTTAATTTTAAATCTGTGATTGATAGCTTTTTGTTAACCAAAGGTATTAAGGGATATTGGGCAAAGGCAGGTATATGGAGTTAGACCGCAGATCAGCCATGATCTCATTGAATAGCAGAACAGGCTCGAGGGGCTGAATGGTCTACTCCTGTTCCTGTGTTCCTGTTCCTATGTTCCAATGTCTAGGCAGTGCTGTTTTGTCAGAGCTACTGTCTTTCATATAGAACAGTAAAGCAAGGTCTGTTTGCTCAGGTAGTTGTAAAAGATCCCATGCATTTTTTCGGAAGAAGAGCAGAGGAGTTCTATTGGTGTTCTGGCCAGCATTCATCCCTGAACGACCACCTTATTACCTCACCGCTATTTGTGGGACCTGGCTGTGTGCATAATTTGCTGCCGTGTTTGTCTACATAACAGTGACTACATTTCAAAATCACTTAGTTGGCTGTAAAGTGCTTAGATAAGTCCTCAGGACTTGAAAAGTTCCTAAACTACCAGAAAAAATCTTGTTAAATGAGTTTCTGATGTTGCTACACGTACTGATCAGAGGAAACCATTCCACTCGAGCATTACCTTAGTGTTCAGCATTTACGTCCTTTCCACATGTTGGTTTGAAAGGATGCTTTCTGATTTGTGACACAATGCTGCTGTCTCATGCTTGAAAGGATCTGAATCAGATGCTCCTCTTCATTCTTATGTCACATCCTGGTCACTGAAATACAAGGGAGACATTCAAGCCCTGGAGGCAGTTCAGAGAATAGCCACGAGGTTGATCTCTTGTGTCAGAGGACTAAGCTATGAGGAAAGGCTGGAGAAACATGGGCTTTTCAGTCATGAAAGGAGGTAACAAAGGTAACCCTAGAGGTAGTTCATGGGACGGAGAAGAGAGATCCATAACATTATTTCAAACTAACCTGTAGAACAAGGGGAAATGGGTTCCAATAAGTAAAAGGTAAATTTAGGATTGATATGAGAGAAGTTCTACAAAGTATGAGATCAATACATGGAATGGACTCCTGGATATAGTGAGACAAAAACCTGAAATCTGTTAAGAAACATGTGATTGGGGAGAAGGAAAGGCCTCCGTCTCTTTCTGGATGGAGGAGCTAGGATGAGAAATATGGTCTTCTTCATCTTTGCCTATCTTGTGATGATGTCAGTTTCTTGTCAACTAAATTCTGTATTTGGTTGACCCATGTCAATGATTGTAGAAATAAAGAGCTTGATTTGGAAGTCCCAACATTTGGTGTATATGTAAAGCGAGAAAACCCAATGATTAGCCTAGGTCATCCACTATTTGGATCTAAGAAAGATAGCTCAGAGTATTTTCTAAACCATGAGAAGCTAGGAACTGTGGAGGAGCAGAGAGATTTAGGGGTCAATGTACAGAAATTACCAAAAACTAGTGGACATGTACAAAAAATAATTAAAAAGGCTAATGGAATGTTAGCCTTTATATTAAGGAGGCTGGAATACAGTGGGGTGGAAGTTATGCCACAGTTGTTTAAAGCATCTGGAGTAATGCATTCAGTTCTGGGCACCGCACCTCAGGACGGATATATTAACCTTGGAGGGGGTGCACCACAATGATACCAGGTCTAAAAGTGTTCAATTATGAGGACAGGTTGCATAGACTAGGCTTGGAAGGTTAAGGTGTGATATGCTTGTGGTGTTTAAGATGATTAAAGGAGTTGATAGGGTAGATAGAGAAAAACTATTTCCTCTGGTGGGAGAGTCCAGAACAAGGGGGAATAATCTTAAAATTAGAGTTAAGCCATTCAGGGATGATGTCAGGAAGCATTTCTTCACACAAAAGGTAGTGGAAATCTGGACCTCTCTCCCCCAAAAAGTTGTTGAGGCTACAGATCAATTGAAAATTTCAAAACTGAGATTGATAGATATTTATTAGACAAGAGTATTAAGGGATATGGAACCAAGACAGGTAAATGCAGTTAAGATATAGGTCAGCCATGGTCTAATTGAATGGCGGAACAGGTTCGAGGGAATGAATGGCTTACTCCTGTTCAATGTTCCCCCTAATATTTTTGGGTACACGGTCCCTTTAACGGGCTACATGGCCCATTCAACATTTCGCACATGTTCTCCCATAGAAAAGCCGATAAGCAGCCTGCGCAGGACCTCCAGACAGCTGCGCAGCCAGGCAGCTTAGTGGGAACATTGCTCCTGTTCCTATACTATGATTAGCCGAGTGTCCCGTTTGAATCATCAGGGGAGGAAATGATGCCAAATTAAATATTGACTTATTTAACTATTGACTAATTTAATAGTGTACGATGGAATAGTGATTATGTTACTGGACTAGTAATCCAGAGGCCTGGACAAGCGATCTGGAGACATGAGTTCAAAGTCCCACCATGCTGTAGCGTATGTGCCTTTAAGTCAGAACTACTTTTACAGCTCCTGTATACTGTAGTACCGGCAGTGACCACACCGGTATATAAGCTTTGCGCATGCCTCTGTACCCCCAGTCGTGATACTACCCTCCTCCAGTAAAGACCTGTTTATTGTTGATGTACAGCATCCGTGTGATTATTTTATAACAGCATATCCTCTGAATCACGGATCCAACAGTGGCGACGAGTGTCGATTTGAATCTACCTGCAACATAAAAAAAATAGTCGAGGCCAGGAACACGGGCGTCAACCACGAGCAACCGCCCAGCCGTCAGGCAGAGATTGAACTTCGCAGGGGAGGCTGTGGAGAGCCGGGCTTGGTTCCCCAGCCACGACGAGCAGCAAGAGACCGACGACAGGTCCAGCGCAGACCCTTCCCGAGCAGCGGCGGCTGGAGCCAACCGACGGCGGAGAGAAAGCCGAGCAGCGTCGACGGGGTAAGACAAAGGGTGAAGAGCGCAGGGCGCAGCCGGTGGTTGAACACCGAGCGGCGTCGAGAAAAAGAAAACAAACCGGAGAGAGAGAGGGTAAAGAAACAGTCGGGTTCTAGAGTGAGCGGCGTCGAAAAAAAATAAAATAAATAAAAAGAAGAATGCGCAGAGCACAGCCAGGGCTCACGGGCTGAACAGGGTCCACGGGGCGAAGAAAGGGGAGCGCGGGAGACGCCATTGAGCCGCAGAGAAGAAGGAAGAGCGCGGGAGACGCCATTTTTAGAAGCCGCAGCGGAGAAGAAGGGCGAGCGCGGGAAGGAAGGAAAGCACGGGAGACGCCATTTTGTGCCAGCAGAGAAGAAGGGGAAGCGCGGGAGGCGCCATTTTTGACAGTTAACTTACACCCAAGAATGCCGAAGAGTGGCAGTATCTCTACGTTCGACAATGAAGTCGAAGATTGGGCGACATATGTGGAACGTATTGAGGTGTACTGCAGGGCAAATGAAGTGCCAGATGCTAATAAAGCACTGGTTCTGTTAAATTCCATGGGTGCAAAAACTTATGGATTACTGCGAAATCTAATACCCCCAGAGAAGCCGGTAAACAAGAATTTTGAAAGCATAGTAGAAATCCTACAGGACCACTTAAACCCCACACCGCTGCTGATAGCTGAACGATTTAAGTTCCATAAAAGAAACCAACACAAAGATGAAAGCAATGCTGAGTACCTAACGGAACTGCGCAAGCTATCGAAACACTGCCAGTTTGGAGTGGGACTAGCAGATACATTAAGGGACAAGTTTGTGTGTGGGCTACAAAGTGAAGGAACCCAGAAACGGCTTCTATCAGAAAAGGATCTTACGCTGGACAAAGCTTTCAGTATGGCAGTATCACACGAAGCAGCCGCAAGGGGCGCTGCAGAGATACAATGGAGACCGCAAGAATATGGCACCAATGAAATGTCCTATGGAACAGGGAAGTGCTATCGCTGCGGCAGAACAACACATGACCAGAAAGACTGTTGGTTCAAGGACCAAGTGTGCAGACAGTGTGGGAAAGCAGGACACATAGCAAGAGTCTGCAGGTCTGGGAAGAAAACCAACAGTAAGAAATCTCCACAGGAGAAGTACAAAAAGGTACACCAGGTGATGGACAGTGGTTCAGACGAACAGAAAAGTGACACAGACTCCGGAAGCAAGGCGCTGGGTTGTCTGAAACTACATAAGGTAACAGAAATGGAGGATCACCAGACTATCTGGGTTACACTCAAGATAGACGGAGTCCAAGTGAAAATGGAATTGGACACAGGGTCAGCTCTAACAGTCAAAAATCAAAGAGACTACAAGCGGCTATTTTCACATATACCCTTCAAAGCTACAGAGATTGTCTTGAAGACGTACACGGGGCAAAAAGTCTACCCCAAAGGAAAAATAAGGGTGAAAGTGACATATAAAGGCCAGGATATACCTAAAATGGATATATATGTATTGCTAAATGGAGGACCACCACTGCTAGGACGTGAATGGATCCGGAAGATACAATTAGATTGGCATTCCATACAGGCACTGATGGTTGAGGCCAAAAAGGATGATGACGTCACACCAGGACGACTGTCAAAAATGCTAACTGACGCAAAAGAAGTGTTCCAGGAGGGACTAGGAACACTAAAAGGAATAACAGCAATGATTAAAATAGAGGAAAATGCAAGCCCAACGTTTCTGAAGGCAAGACCAGTGCCTTATGCGATCAGACCAGCTGTTGAAGCAGAGCTGGAAGGGTTGGAACATTCAGGAGTACTGTCCAAAGTGGACTGGAGCGAGTGGGCTACACCCATCGTTCCTGTAATGAAGAGGTCATTGAGTAATACGCCTGGGGAACCATAGAAGGTCCGCATCTGTGGGGATTTTAAGGTGACAGTGAACCCAGTCCTTCACACGGTACAATATCCGCTTCCACGAATTGAGGATATTTTCGCCTCGCTATCTGGAGGTAAACGCTTCACCAAAATTGATCTAGCCCAGGCGTACTTGCAAATGGAGGTAGAAGAAGCTTCAAAACAATACCTTACGATCAACACTCATAAAGGTCTCTACCAATACAACTGACTGGTGTTTGGAGTAGCCTCGGCTCCGGCTATCTGGCAAAGGGCGATGGATCAGGTCCTGCAAGGGATTCCAGGGACCCAGTGTTATTTGGATGACATCTTGGTCATGGGCGAAAATGACGGTGATCACCTCGCCAACTTGGAGAAGGTGCTCACCAGATTAAAGGAGTATGGGCTACGAGCTAATCGCCACAAGTGCGAGTTTTTCCAGAAACAGATCATGTATTGTGGCCATGTCATCGATGAAGAGGGGTTACATAAGTCCCCTGACAAGATTGAGGCAGTAGTCAAGGCTCCAGCACCGGAAAATGTGTCACAACTGAGGTCGTTCCTCGGGCTGGTAAACTACTACCACAAGTTCTTACTAAAATTGTCTACGGTATTACACCCACTGAACACCCTACTGCAAACAGGGGTACCATGGAAGTGGGATGACGAACATAGATGAGCTTTCCAGAAGTGTAAGGAATTGATCACATCAAAAGAGGTGTTGGCCCATTTCAACCCAGCATTACCAATTCGTTTGGCATGTGATGCATCACCCTATGGTATTGGAGCAGTGCTGTTGCACAAATTCCCAGATGGGTTGGAGAGGCCAGTAGCCTTTGCATCTCGTTCACTAACCTCAGCCGAGCGCAACTACGCCCAGATTGACAGGGAGGCCCTCAGCCTAGTATGGGGAGTAAAAAAATTCAACCACTATCTGCATGGGCAGAAGTTCACCTTGCTGACTGACCACCAACCTCTTGTCTCCATCTTTAATCCTAAGAAGGGCGTTCCAGTGATGACTGCACAGCGGTTACAAAGATGGTCCCTGTTTCCAGAGGCGAATCAATATGAAATAGAATATAAAGGCACGAAACAGCATGGGAATGCTGATGGGCTATCGCGCCTGCCACTGCCTACTGTGGAGGAAGCACCAGCAGTGGACCCTATCGAGATATTTTATTCGTCAATAATTGAACGATTGCCAGTAACTAACGCGGATATAGAGAAGGAGACCCGAAATGATCCGACGCTGTCGCGGGTATATGAATTGACGGTGAGGGGATGGCCAACACATGGCGACTCACTCTTGCCAGCATTCTCATCCAGAAGAGAACAGCTGTCAGTATGCCAGGGGACAGTGATGTGTGGATCCAGAGTGGTGATTCCACCCAAGTTAAGGGAGAGAGTGCTAAATGAGCTACATGAAGGTCATCTGGGGGGAGTGAAAATGAAAAGCCTTGCTAGGGCTTATGTGTGGTGGCCGGGAATCGATCAACAAATCGAAGACCTAATTAAGAGCTGCTTAGGATGCCAGAAGGTCCAAAATGCACCACCACATGCCCCTCTACACCCATGGGAGTGGCCCTCCTCTCCATGGCAACGGGTGCATATTGATTTCGCTGGTCCATTCATGGACTCAATGTTCTTAATAGCAGTGGATGCTCATTCAAAGTGGCCTGAGGTGATAAAAATGTCTTCAACCACTACAGAGAAAACGATTGCAGTCCTACGGACCATATTTGCCAGAAACGGTTTGCAGAGCAGATTTGCTCTGACAATGGACCACAGTTTGTGTCCGACGAGTTCCAAAAATTTATGAGAAGGAATGGGGTAAGGCATTACACATCCGCCCCATATCATCCAGCCACAAATGGATTGGCTGAGAGGTTCGTACAAACCTTTAAGAAGGCGATAAAGGCCATGTGCGACGATGAAATTCCACTACAGCATAAGATGGACAATTTCTTATTAGCCTACTGAAACGCGACACATGCAGTTACCAACCAGACCCCGGCCATGATGTTCTTTAACCGAAGGTTGAGATCTCGTCTGGACTTGCTCAGACCAAATGTGCGAAGAAATGTTGAGGACAAACAATTCCAGCACATCAATGAGAAGCCAACAAGGAGCTTCAATGTAGGGCAACCAGTCTTGGCCCGTGACTATCGAACAGAGAAATGGCAACCCGGAACGATATGTACAAGGCAGGGGCCATTAATGTACACAGTGGATGTCGGGGAGAACATTGTGAGACGCCACGTCGATCAGATCTAAGCGTCACAGGAACGTGTCAACCGCATGTCTCGAGTACCTGGGGATGAACCCGACATACCGGTAGCATCTACTTCAGACCCAGTAGCAGTGGAACCCGAGGAACTACCCGATGAAAAGGAGTCAGAATCGCCTCTGCACCAAGAACAAGAACCTCCGGAAAGGCGCTATCCCGAAAGGGTCAGGAAGCCGCCCCAAAGACTGAATCTATAAATGGACTTTTGTTGTTTAATGTAGATGTTAAAAATGTTAATTGTTATTTGAATATTAGGGGTACTACTAATCTAAAGGGGAGGAATTGTAGTGTATGTGCCTTTAAGTCAGAACTACTTTTACAGCTCCTGTATACTGTAGTACTGGCAGTGACCACACCGGTATATAAGCTTTGCGCATGCCTCTGTACCCCCAGTCGTGAGACTACCCTCCTCCAGTAAAGACCTGTTTATTGTTGATGTACAGCATCCGTGTGATTATTTTATAACAGCATATCCTCTGAATCACGGATCCAACACATGCCAGCTGCAAAATTTAAAATTCAGTTAATTAAATAAATCTGGAATAAAAAACTAATATCAGTAATGGTAACCATGAAACTATCGGATTGTCGTAAAAACCCATCTGGTTCACTAATGTCCTTTCCCCGTCTGGCCTATATGTGACTCTAGACCTGCAGCAATATGGTTGACTCTTAACTGCTCTCTGAAATGGCTTAGCAAGCCACTCTGTTGTACCAAACCACCACAAAGAAGGATACAAAGAATAAAATCAGAAGGACCACCTGGCATCGACCTAGGCACCAGACATGACAAAGGCATACCCAGCCCAGTCGACCCTGCAAAGTCCTCCTCACTATCATCTGGGGATTTGTGCCAAAATTGGGAGAGCTGTCCCACAGACTAGTCAAGCAACAGCCTGACATAGTCATACTCATAGAATCATACCTTTCAGCCACAACCCAGACTCCTCAATCACCATCCCCGGGTATGTCCTGTCCCACCAGCAGCACAGACCCACCAGAGGCTGTGATGACTGCACAGTTCTTGTGGAGACGAAGTCCCACCTTCAGACTGAAGACACTCTCCATTGTGTTGTGTGGCACTACCACCATGCTAAATGGGATAGATTCAGAACAGATCTAGCAGCTCAAAGCTGGCTATCCCTGTGGGCCATCAGCAGCAGCAGAATTGTATACCACCACAATCTGTAGCCTCATGGCCCGGCATTTCCTTCACTTTATCATTACCATCAAGCCAGGCGACCAACCCTGCTTCAATAAGGAGTGTAGAAGAGCATGCCAGGAGCAGCACCAGGCATACCTAAAAATGAGGTGCCAACCTGGTGAAGCTGCAACACAAGACTACATACATGCTAAACAGCAGAAACAGCATGCTATTGACAGAGCTAAGCGATTCCACAACCAATGGATCAGATCAAAGCTCTGCAGTCCTGCTACACCCAGTCATGAATGGTGGTGGACACGTAAACAACTAACAGGAGGAGGAGGCTCCATGAAAATTCCCATCCTCAATGATGGCAGAGCCCAGCACATGAGTGCAAAAGCCAAGGCTGAAACATTCTCAACTATCTTCAGCTAGAAGTGGATGATCCATCTCGGCCTCCTCCTGAGGTCCCCACCAGCACAGATGCCAGTCTTCAGCCAATTCAATTCACTCAACATGATATCAAGAAATGGCTGAGTGCACTGGATATAGCAAAGGCTATAGGCCCCAACAACATCCCGGCTGTCGTGCTGAAGACTTGTACTCCAGAACTTGCCGCGCCTCTAGCCAAGCTGTTCCAGTACGGATAAAACACTGGCATCTACCCAACAATGTGGAAAATTGCCTAGTTCTGTCCTGTCCACAAAAAGTAGGAAAAATCCAATCCGGACAATTACCGCCCCATCATCCGCAAAGTGATGGAAGGTGTTATCGACAGTGCTATCAAGTGGCACTCACCAATAACCTGCTCACTGATGCTTAGTTTGGGTTCCGCCAAGACCACTCGGCTCCCGACCTCAATCCAGCCTTGGTCCAAACATGGACAAAAGAGCTAAATTTCAGAGGTGAGGTGAGAGTGACTGCCGTTGACATCAAGGCAGTATTTGATTGAGTGTGGTATCAAGGAGCACTAGAAAGATTGAAGTCAATGGGAATCAGGGGGGCAAACTCTCCACTGGCTGGAGTCATACTTAGCACAAAGGAAGATGGTTATGGTGGTTGGAGGCCAATCATCTCAGCCCCAGGACATCGCTGCAGCCGTTCCTCAGGGCAGTGTCGTAGGCCCAACCATCTTCAGCTGCTTCACCAATAACCTTCCCTCTGTCATAGGGTCAGAAGTGGGGATGTTCGCTGATGACTGCATAGTGTTCGCAACTCCTCAGATAATCAAGCAGTCCATGCCCGCATGAAGCAAGACCTGGATGACAATCAGGCTTGGGCTGATAAGTGGCAAGTAACAGTCAACAACAACAACAACAACAAGTGGTATTTATATAGTGCCTTTAACGTAGTAAAACGTCCCAAGGCGCTGCACAGGAGTATTTTAAGACAAATAATTTGACACAGATCCACATAAGGATAAATTAGGGCAGGTGACCAAAAACTTGGTCAAAGAGGTAGGTTTTAAGGAGCGTCTTAAAGGAGGAAAGAGAGGTAGCGAGGCGGGAAGGTTTAGGCAAGGAATTCCAGAGCTTAGGGCCTAGGCAACAGATGGCACGGCCACCAAAGGTTGAGCAATTATAATCAGGGATGCTCAAGAGGGCAGATTTAGAGGAGCGCAGATATCTCGGGGGGGGTTGTGGGGCTGAAGGAGATTACAGAGATAGGGAGGGGC
The DNA here is from genome assembly GCF_052327205.1 of Somniosus microcephalus. Lineage (NCBI taxonomy): Eukaryota > Metazoa > Chordata > Chondrichthyes > Squaliformes > Somniosidae > Somniosus > Somniosus microcephalus. Next base: position 244,679,813 of record NC_140987.1, read on the forward strand.
AAGGCCATGGAGGGATTTGAGAACAAGGATGAGAAATTTGAAATTGAGATGCTGCTTAACCGGGAGCCAATGTAGGTCAGCGAACACAGGGGTGATGGGCGAATGGGACTTGGTGCGAGTTAGGACACGGGCAGCCGAGTTTTCTATGACCTCAAGTTTACGTAGGGTGGAATGTGGGAGGCCAGCCAGGAGTGCATCAGAATAGTCAAGTCTAGAAGTAACAAAGGCATGGATGAGGGTTTCAGCAGCAGATGAGCTGAGACAAGGGCAGAGACGGGCAATGTTACGGAGGTGGAAGTAGGCGGTCTTTGTTATGCTGTGGCGATGTGGCCGGAAGCTCATTTCAGAGTCAAGTATGACACCAAGGTTGCAAACAGTGTGGTTCAGCCTCAGACAGATGTTAGGGAGAGGGATGTAGTCAATGGCTAGGGAACAGAGTTTGTGGCGGGGACCGAAAACAATGGCTTCGGTCTTTCCAATATTTAATTGGAGAAAATTTTTGTTCATCCATAACTGTATGTCAGACAAGCAGTCTGACAATTTAGACACCGTGGAGGGGTCGAGAGAAGTGATAGTGAGGTAGAGCTGGGTGTCATCAGCCTATATGTGGAAACTGATGCTGTGTTTTCAGATGATGTCGCCAAAGGGCAACATGTAGATGAGAAATAGGATGGGGCCAAGGATAGGTCCTTGGGGGACACCAGAGGTAACGATGTGGGAGTGGGAAGAGAAGTCGTTGTAGGTGATTCTCTGGTTACGATTAGATAGATAAGAATGGAACCAGGCGTATGCAATCCCACCCAGCTGGACGACAGTGGAGAGGCGTTGGAGAAGGATGGAGTGGTCAACCGCATCAAAGGCTGCAGGCAAGTCAAGAAGGACGAGGAGGAATAGTTTACCTTTGTCACAGTCACAAAGGATGTCATTTGTGACTTTGATGAGAGCTGTTTCAGTATTGTGGCAAGGGTGGAACCTGATTAGAGGGATTCAAACATGGAATTGCGGGAAAGATGGGCACGGATTTGGGAGGCAACAACACGTTCAAGGACTTTGGAGAGGAAAGGAAGGTTGGAGATAGGGTGGTAGTTTGCAAGGACGGAGGGATCAAGGTTTGGTTTTTTGAGGAGAGGGGCACTGATGGCAGATTTGAGGGAGAGGGGAACAATACCTGAGGAGATGAACCATTAATGTCAGCTAACATGGGTGCCAGCAGTTTGGTGGGAATAGGGTCGAGGGAGCAGGAGGTGGGTCTCACAGACAAGATGTGCGCAGAGAGGTCATGAAGGGAGATCGGAGAGAAACTGGAGAAAGATGTGAGTTCAGGGCTGGGCAGGGGGGACCCTTAGAGAAAGTCTGGCCCAGTGGGCTAGGGGAAGAAAGGGAAGTGGCAGAAGCCACTCTCAATCTTATAGACAAAGAAGTCAATGAGCTCCTCACACCTGTTATCGGAGGTGAGGGTGGAGGAGACAGGGGAGAGGGGTTTAAGAAGACGGTTGGCAGTAGAGAATAGGAGCCGGGCTTTATCTTTGCATTCTAGAATGATTCTGGAATAGTGAGCAATTTTGGCAGGCAAGAGCAGAGCCCGATAGTGCTTTATGTGGTCCAGCCAGATCTGGCAGTGAATGGCTAAACCGGTTGTCCGCCATATCCATTCGAGTCTGCGTCCCTTGGACTTAAGGGAGTGCAGATGAGAGCCATACCAGGGTGAGGCCAGTGTGAGAGAGGGTATTGTTTTAGTAGGGACTAGGGCATCAAAGATAGTGGTGAGGGTGTGGTTGAACAGATCGGTAGCTGCAGAAATGTCATGGTGAATGGAGGGCCAAAGGCTGGACAGTTGGGATTTCATAAGTGCAGTTGTAAGAGAGTTGGGAGAGAGTTTTTTCCAGGGGCGGACACAGAAGGTTCGCGCCACACAAGTGCCAGGCAATGACTATCTCCAACAAGAGAGAGTCTAACCACCGCCCCTTGACATTCAATGGTATTACCATCACCAAATCCCCCACCATCAACATCCTGGGTGTCATCATTGACCAGCAACTTAACTGGACCAGCCACATAAATACTGTGGCTACAAGAGCAGGTCAGAAGCTAGGTATTCTGCAGGGAGTGTCTCATCTCCTGACTCCCCAAAGCCTTTCCACCATTTACAAGGCACAAGTCAGGATTGTGATGGAATACTCTCCACTTGCCTGGATGAGATGCACTGATGCACCGTGGCTGCAATGTGTACCATCTACAAATGCGCTGCAGCAACTCACCAAGGCTTCTTCGACAGCACCTCCCAAATTTGCAACCTCTACCACCCAGAAGGATAAGGGCAGCAGGGGCATGGGAACACCACCACCTCCAATTTCCCCTCCAAGTCACACACCATCCTGACTTGGAAATATATCACCGATCCTTCATCGTCGCTGGGTCAAAATCCTGGAACTCCCTCCCTAACAGCATTGTGGGAGTACCTTCACCTCACGAACTGCAGCGGTTCAAGAAGGTGGCTCACCACCAACTTCTCAAGGGCAATTAGGGACGGCCAATAAATACTGGCCTTGCCAGCGACACCCATATCCCATGAATGAAAAAAAATGGTCACAATTACGCCTGCACTTGGACAAATGAAGGTCAGGATTTCTTGTCATTACTTGTGAACATTGCCATTAGAAATAGGTACAAAATTAATTAATGACCAAAAACCAGCACATCAAAATGTAACTACATAAAGGAATGTAGGAAAGGATCACAAATAATTAAAGTTTGTCATTCATGTTTTTCTGGGTTTTTTTTATGGTTTGACCATTGAATCTTGAGAAATTCACTGTTACTTAATAACAGATGGGTGTAAATAATTACAGACAAATAATCAGATGTTGCCAGCCTAGTAACCACTCTCAACAACCTATTGTTTTTCATACATACATAATAGAGCTATTTATAACAATTAGAGTTGAGTCTAATTAGTTGCTGCCAAATGAAGACAGCTTTTTTGGCAATGGTATTCACAATAAGTTGATGTCTTGCAGAAAGATTCAATTTCTGACATGGTGGAAGATCAACCAAATTTAATATGCACTGGATTGTTTCAGAACTATATTCATAAATATTCGCTGTATATTATTAAAAATCTTGCATAAGGTGTACACTTTCTGTCCACAACTTTACGTCCTGTTATCATGATTTCTGATGACATTTCTGTGTCAATATTTATCACTTCTCATTCACTTTAGCTAGGTCAACTGTCACATGGCAGTTACAAGATGTGACCACTAAGTGGCTGCATAAAGCGAGTTTCTGAAGTCTCTCTCCCAGTTCCAACAAAAATCCAATGTCCACATTTATAACAGAAGCTGATTCTGTAAACTTGTCACACTGTAAATACACCCTCCTGACAGTGGTGGCACTGTAGTGTCTCAGCTTTGCACCTCACAACTCCTCAATCTGCAGCACAAAGAAATCCCTCTGCTCTAAGCAGCTCTACTTCTCTGCTTCCCAAATTGCCACAGGTTTTGCTATTTAACTATGAATAATAAAATTAAATCAAAGTATAATATAAAAATTAGGACAGAATTTATGCCTTTAAAATGGGGACTGATTTAAGTCTGCATTCCATGATCCAATTACCTTTGCACTCTAAACCTGCTTCATTGGAATGCCAGGGGAGATTGCTGTTATATAGATCTAGATAAATAAGCAGTCTCATCAAAGGCAGGTGTTGACATGCTGGTTCAAAATGTTAACCAAAGAAAATGATCACAGGCTACTACAGAATAAGAAAAGGAAAGATAATGGGCATTCTTGAAAATAATCACCTCCTACAAATGCCTTTCAGATCTCTTCATTACACACACCATGTTCTCAAGAGCAGTAAACATCTAACAATGCAGTTAATCAGCTACTAATCAATTATTGCTCTCAATTAAGCAACTGGCACTAGTCTGTGACTGTCATATTCTTAGTCTAAATAGCTCGAGCCAGAAATGTGTGACACTGCACATCCTGATGCCAATGCACGCTCCCCATTCTATCCGGGGGTAGTGATGTATCATCTTGCTGTAAGAAATCACACTTTCAGAAGAATGATGGAGCTTTGCCGGAAAATTATAATTAAACCTATTACCACTCTGGGGAGCCCTGCAAACACACTTTAAAAATGCATTCCTGTCACAACCTATTTGTATTATATTTGCATATTTATCACTATTTTCCACTATCTGCCATCCTGATAGGAGAACAAAAAATGCAATTGTCTGATGCAGATGAGAAGCGGAATTGGAAAAATGTAGTCTCAGAAAAAACGAAAGCAAAGAAAGGAATAATAAAAAATTACTTCAGCTTATTTTTTATGCATACAGCTCTCTCCAGAGAAAGAACACAGAAAATTCCCATCCAATCCCCTAGCTTTTTCCATTCCACCTCCCCTGGACCAGGTGCATCCTCTGACTGATACAGCAGACAAGCAGCCTACTGATGCCACTCTTTTTTAAAAATCACTCTGGGGACGGGGGCATTGCTGACAAGGCCGCTATTTATTGCTCATCCCTAGTTGCCCTTAATAAGGAGGTGAACCTCACCCTCCAGCAGCCATCCCTACCCAATCCCTCACATGATCCTCACCACAGAAGGCAGTAGAGGCCAATTCATTAAATATATTCAAGAAGGAGTTGGATATATTTCTTAAGGCTAAAGAGGTCAAGGGATATGGGGAGAAAGCAGGGACAGGGTACTGAATTTGGATGATCAGCCATGATCGCATTGAATGGCGGAGCAGTCTCGAGGGGCCGAATGGCCTACTCCTGCCCCTATCTTCTATGTTTCTATGTTTCTATGTCAACCCTCCCTCTTTTCATCCACCTATAAGCAAGGTGGACCAAACTGAAATGGTAGAGAGAACGCAACCACACCAACCCAAGCTCAAGCTCAAAAAAACTATGTCTACACATCAACATAAAAATCACCCCCAGGTCCTTTCTAGATGTTTACCTTTATGCTGCTCTCTGCTTATTTCCCTGTTAAATTGTCTAATGTTTTCTAAGTATGCACAACAATGTCAATAAATTGACTCACGATCATAAGACAATTACGGTCGAGGAAGGCCATTCAGACAACTTTAATTCCTCCATCCAGAAAAACCCTACAATCATCCCATTTCATACTCGAGGTAAAGTTTCATCTTCACTACCTGGGTGGCGATCCATGGAGCAGGGCACCTGCCCTTTTTAGAACCCGCCTACTTTTTATTCGATTGAAATCAACGGGCATGTGATCCGCTCCACTGGACTACCGCCTGGTGTTGTAGACAAAAATTTACCCCATTGTTTCTTCAATAATTCTAGAGTTTTCATTTTCACTGCCCTATGTGGAAGCCTATTCCGTGTGTTGTTCACTCATTTTGTGAAGAACTATGAGGTAGTTTACGTAATCAAAAATTATAAGGCTGAGATATCGGTTTAAAGTAAATTGTGAGTAAAGGGGACACAGTTTCAAACTGCTAAAAGATTCATTTAAAATTAATATACCTCTTTAAGTTCATCTGTCAGATGCTTCCTTTTTAGGCTGAAGAACCTAAGTATCCCCAGCCTTTCCTCAAAATTCAGTCCTCTGACACTAGTGATCAGCCTCGTGGGCATCCTCTGCACTGCATTTGAATGTCTTCCTTGTTTCTCTGCAACCAGAATGGACAAGTTGCGGTCTGATCTGATTCGATCATGACTTCCTCCGATTATATTCTACGGTTATTAGCTATGTAGGTCAGCATTCTACTCGCTTTGCATCCACTCAACATATGGCCCCAGTGTGACGCTTGCAAAATACTTAACATGGGGACCACTAATAAAAATGTAACACTTCTCTGCTGGTTCGAAGTTTCCTGAATGAAAGGAGATCAGTCAAGTTCAGCTTATAGCTTAGAGATCAAACGAATGGAAAGGCTGCTGTAATAAATCATTGGTGTATTAAGGGGTGCTTTCCTAATTGCAAGGTGAAGGCTCAGCGGTGGGGCATAGTAAAGGAAGCTCTGCTATGAATTAAGCTGACCTGGGATTTTTGACCCTAACACAAGATGCAAAAAGGGGAAAACTTCCATTCCCCAGAACTAACAAAATATAACAAATAATCTCTACTTTTTCTAAGGGGAGCTCTGCTCTGAATCTCGTCCATGCTTTGATGCAAGAGGCAACTAAAAAAAAGGAACATATTACATATTCACACACAGAATATAACCAGGAAGTTTAAGGTCTCATATGGGATGGGTGTGGTCCAGCACATCAAAACCTTGACAAGCACATAACCTACTCTCCAGGAAAGCTTTCCTAGGATTAAGAATCTGTCAGGATCAGCATTTTTAGAGCAACGGAGCAAGTGGGATTCTCTGCTTGAATCTGACAATATGTATTTGAGTCAAACTGTAAAGAAAATAATTCAGCTTACACTAGTCAACACAGTTTTGAGACTCTTTGAAGGCTGGGTTCAATATGCAGTTGAAAAGCATTAGCATTTCAAACATGTTTAGGCTGTTCTTTGAAGTATTTGTCATCCTTTTCATTAATATTGCAATAGCTCTCCCATGGCATTGCTCATAGTTACCTGAAACATGTGCAGCTTTATAATCAGGATCTGCTGAATGCAGACAGCAATTGTCCTTCCCACTCCCAGCAGAGCCAGACATGGCTCCAGCAACAGTTTCTCTTCTTTTTTCTCCCCCCAACCAGATTTCACTTTCTCTCCCTTCCCCACCTCCCCCCACCCTTGGTGGAAGACCAGCAGAACCCCTGAAGAAACAATGTAAATGACTGCAAATGGCCGTTTACTTAATTTCTCCAGGAGTTCCTCCAATTTCCTGAAGTTATGCAAGAGATCAGGACAACCCTCACAGAAATTCAATGTCGCTCTCTTCACTTATCATTTCTCTCCCTCCATTTTACTCGTGCTCTCCTCTTCCACTTCTGTTTCCCTTATTCCTTTTCACTTCCCTTCTGTTTCACCCCTCTCCACTTCCTCCCCACCCGCCCCCTGCCACACATCATTTCCTGCAGCATTCACACTGCTCTGCAAGGAAACTGCAGAGGTGGGGCGGAAAGAGAGGGTACAAAAAAAGTACAGAAAGATCAGGATGCAGCAGGACAGTATAAAATAAGGATCAGATAACAATGAGCCAGCAATGGAAGCAGGATATAGAAGCCAGGTGGAAGGAGGCCAAAGAACGAATCACGTTCCTCAGCGTTGGAACCCCAACTGTGCAGTTCTTTAGTTTCGCTCGGAGTTCTTATTTGAAATGCAGCCTGGATCAGATCTGAGCAATGGCATCAAGAAGTCTCTGAATGTAGGGAGTGTAGCTGCATAGGAATCCTGATGTATGAATGGCGGGGTATAAGAGTCAACAATTTTCAGAGGTCCAGAGTCTATTATAAGTTATTTGTGGAACAGTGGAGCAAAATCTATGGGGGAAACTATGTTTGTTGTGTGAATTTTTTTGTATGTTATTTAATAAGTGTTATTTTTTAGGTTATGCAATATGCCAGGTGAGGAAATATCATGGCAACTGTATCTCAGATTTCATTCGCTACAATCTGATTGGATCATTTTTTGAGATAATTTGTTTCAATAGTATTTTGGGGGGAAATGTAATTGGGATGAGACTTAAAATTGGAAAGAAAGGTTTTAAATTCTAATAGTATAACAAAACAAAAGAAACATCAGAAGGGAAAAAACAGGCTTGAACACCTAAGAATGAAACAATTTGTGCATTATTGAAGAATGGTCTCAACAAGGAGTCAGTTTGAACCATGCCCATCAGAAAATTTAAAGAATAACCCCAGGCTAATGCTCTTTCTCTCAAACACCATCAGGGAAATCAAAGATGTGACAGAATTCCACAATTGCAGAATTTAACAAGTATCAAAGTTGTGGCCATTCTGTGCAGCTCTCCTTAATCCATTATTAGGAGTGTGACAATGCACCAAACTTAATGCGGCACGCTATTTATACAAAGGATTCTTTGGATTCCCGTCAATGGGAAAAACATTATAAATATACAACTTTGGGAGAGGGAAGGATCAAGTTTTAATCAGGTGCTTCTCTGTGCTGCTCAGCTGCAGAGTACTGCACTGCAGTCATGGTTGGTTTGGAGATGAATGGTTGGTGTGTCATCAATTGCAGCACCTGTGAGAAAACGGCTGTGTTTTACTGTGAAGAAAGGGACACAGCGCCATCTCATGAACACCTGTGTTACAACTATTTGAGTAAGAAATTGCTACAGACTGACTGTTACCAACATGATGTCTTCAATTTGTCTGGAGCTTTCAGACAGGCTCCTTTCCAGGAACAGCCAGCAATGAAAAATCTATTTTGGCCAACAAAAGTTTGCAGTCCAGACACCATACCTGCTGCCAAACAAACTTTTTAAATGTGACTCCAATGTCTTCCCACTTTTTTCTAGTCACTTTCTGATTTCCACCTCATTCTCCTCCTCTTCTTCTGCAGAAGTGAGAGCTCATTCTGGACTGTTGGCTTCTGGTACCTTTTTCTAGTGACCATTCTTCATCTTTGAACCTAGACTGTGAATCTTGGTGAGCTATTTGTTTATGTTGGGCATCACAGTTAGCCTCATCCAGCACTTACGTTATATCCAAAAGGTGCATTCTCCCACAGAACTAAATGTACAGTAATTAGGGGCTCGATATTAACGCAGAACCGGGATCGGAGTGGGGGGGAGGGATTGCGGGAGCGAAACGCGGAAGATTGTGGGACACTTGTGAGCATCTGATTTCAAAAGGACTGCCTTGTAGGAACGGAGGTTCCTATCAAGAAGACTGAGTTTGACTTAGGTAATTAAATTAATTAACTTTAATGAAAACAAACGAGTTTAAACTGGAAACTGCTAGGACACATCAATAACAGGTCTATTCTCCTTGAGGGCTCCACGAGGACTGATCCCCTGATCAAGAGAGTGACGACATGACGTCATCACGTTCTTCCCGCCGTTGGGGCATCACGTGACTAACGGCATGATGTCATCACATGCTGTAAAGGTAACTGGCATTGTACAGTCAAACAGTGTAATTAAAGGTACAGGCACAGACAGTAACTACATTGCTGTTAAAGGAATTATGTACAACCGCTCTGAGTCCTTTGGTGGCTCCGCCACAGCCTCATTATAATTTCACTTCCGTGTCTCCAATGCAAATGAGCGGGCGTGATGCGCAACCGCGTGACGCGATTTCAACTTTACTCTTTAAAGGGCCAATGCACAGATGGAATTTGGAGGAATTGGGTGAATTGTATTTGATACTTAGAAGTAGAAATGGAATCAGGGAAGGCAAAGGCTGCACATTGATTTAATGAGGCATCACATTGACGTACTGCTAGGTGAAGTAAGGGTGAGAAAGGAGCTCCTGCTCTCAAGTAATGGAATTAACAAAAACCTGCTGCCGTAATGAAGGCGGCGTGGCTGGAGGTGGCAGAAGAAGTGAACAACAGGAGTATTGTGATGACAACGTGGATCCAGTGCAGGAAGTGTTTTAATGACCTAACCAGATTAGGAAAGGTGAGCAATCCACCTACATTCTGTAGTGCAACTCCTCCCCCCCTCACTCTGTCTTGTCAAGTGTACCTGTGCAGGGAGACAGAGGAAAGGGAAGCAAGGATAGAAACAAAAGACAGGAAGGAGAAAAGCAAAAGTGGAAGGCAGAGAAATCAAGGGTGTAAATCAAACAGGGCTCCAGTAAATAATAATTCTAAAAGGACAAAGAGTGTTAAAAAAAACAAGCCTGAAGGCTTTGCATCTTAATGCGAGGAGCATTCGTAATAAGATGGATGAATTAGCTGCGCAAATAGATGTAAATGGATATGATGTAATTGGAATTATGGAGACATGGCTCCAGGGTGACCAAGGCTGGGAATTCAACATCCAGGGGTATTCAATATTCAGGAAGGAGAAGCAAAAAGGAAAAGGAGGTGGGGTAGCATTGCTGGTTAAAGAGGAGATTAACACATTAGTAAGGAAGGATATTAACTCTGATGATGTGGAATCTGTATGGGTAGAACTGAGAAATACCAAGGGGCAGAAACCGTTAGTGGGAGTTGTATACAGACCCCCAAACAGTAATGCCGAGGTTAGGGATGGCATTAAATGGGAAATTAAAGATGCGTGCAATAGGGGCACAGTGGTTATCATGGGTGACTTTAATCTACATATAGATTGGGCTAACCAAATTAGTAACAATACTGTGGAGGAGGAATTCCTGGAGAGTATATGGGATGGTTTCCTTGTCCAATATGTTGAGGAACCAACTAGAGATCAGGCCATCTTAGACTGGGTATTATGTAATGAGAAAGCATTAATTAGCAATCTTGTTGTGCGAAGCCCCTTGGGTCGGAGCGATCATAATATGATAGAATTCTTCATTAAGATGGAGAGTGAAGTATTTGACTCAGAGACTAGGGTCCTGAATTTAAATAAAGGAAACTACGATGGTATGAGGCAGGAGTTGGGTAGGATGGATTGGGGAATGTTACTCAAAGGGTTGACGGTGGATAGGCAATGGCAAACATTTAAAGATTGCATGGATGAACTACAGAATTTGTTCATCTTGTTTGGCATAAAAATAAAACAAAAATGGTGACTCAACCATGGCTAACAAGGGAAATTAGGGATAGAATAAGATCCAAGGAGAGGACATATAAATTGTCCAGAAAAAGCAGCAAACCTGAGGATTGGGAGCAGTTTAGGATTCAGCAAAGGAGGACAAATGGATTAATTAAGAGGGTGGTAATAGAGTATGAGAGTAAGCTTTCAGGGAACATAAAAACTGACTGTAAAAGCTTCTATAGATATGTGAAGAGAAAAAGATTGGTGAAGTCAAGCGTAGGTCCCTTGCAGTCAGAATCAGGGGAATTTATAATGGGGAACAAAGAAATGGCTGACCAATTAAATACGTACTTTGTTTCTGTCTTCACAAAGGAGGACACAAATAACCTCCCAGAGATGTCGGGGAATATAGGGTCTAATGAGAGGGAGGAACTGAATGAAATCTGTTTTTGTAGGGAAATGGTGTTAAGGAAATTGACGGGATTGAAGGCCGATAAATCCCCAAGGCCTGATAATCTACATCCTAGGGTACTTAAGGAAGTGGCCCTAGAAATAGTAGATGCATTGCTGGTCATCTTCCAAAATTCTATAGCTTCTATATCCACTTTGATGACAAAAACAGGAAGGCAGATTATTATCTGAATGGCAATAGATTGGGAGAAGTGGAAGTGCAACGAGACCTGGGTGTCCTTGTGCACCAGGTGCAGCAGGCGGTTAAGAAGGCAAATGGTATGTTGGCCTTTGTAGCAAGAGGGTTTGAGTACAGGAACAAGGATGTCTTGCTGTAGTTGTACAGGGCCTTGGTGAGACCACATCATGAGTATTGTGTGCAGTTTTGGTCGCCTTATCTGAGGAAGGATGTTCTTGCCATGGAAGGAGTTCAGCGAAGATTCACCAGGCTGATACCTGGGATGGCAGGAATGACATATGAGGAGAGATTGGGTCGATTGGGCTTATACTCGCTGGAGTTTAGAAGAATGAGAGGGGATCTCATTGAAACTTATAAAATTCTGACAGGGCTGGACAGACTAGATGCAGGAAGGATGTTCCTGATGGTCGGGGAGTCCAGAACCAGGGGTCATAGTCTAAGGATAAGGGGTAAGCCATTTATGGTGTTAAGGAAATTGACGGGATTGAAGGCCGATAAATCCCCAAGGCCTGATAACCTGCATCCTAGGGTACTTAAGGAAGTGGCCCTAGAAATAGTAGATGCATTGCTGAAATGAGGAGGAATTTCTTCACCCAGAGAGTGGTAAACCTCTGGAATTCTCTACCACAGAAGGCAGTAGAGGCCAATTCATTAAATATATTCAAGAAGGAGTTGGATATATTTCTTAAGGCTAAAGGGATCAAGGGATATGAGGAGAAAGCAGGGACAGGGTACTGAATTTGGTGGATCAGCCATGATCGCATTGAATGGCGGAGCACGCTCGAGCAGCCGAATGGCCTACTCCTGCTCCTATCTTCTATGTTTCTATGTTTCTATGTAACAGTTCCCATGGCTTGGAGGGTAGCAAATGTTACCCCACTATTCAAAAAAGGTGGTAGAGAGAAAACGGGGAATTATAGACCAGTAAGCCTGACATTGGTAGTGGGGGAAATGCTAGAGTCCATTATAAAAGATGTAATAGCAGAGCATTTGGAAAACAGTGACAGGATCGGACAAAGTCAACATGGATTTACAAAAGGTAAATTGTGCTTGGCTAATCTACTGGAATTTTTTGAGGATGTAACTGGTAGAATAGATAAGGGAGAACCAGTGGATGTGGCAAAAACAGGAAGGCAGATTATTGTCTGAACGTCAATAGATTGGGAGAAGGGAACTGCAACGAGATCTGGGTGTCCTTGTGCACCAGTCGCTGAAGGTAAGCATGCAGGTGCAGCAGGCGGTTAAAAAGGCAAATGGTATGTTGGCCTTCGTAGCGAGAGGATTCGAGTGCAGGAACAAGGATGTCTTGCTGCAGTTGTACAGGGCCTTGGTGAGACCACATCTTGAGTATTGTGTGCAGTTTTGGTCGCCTTATCTGAGGAAAGATGTTCTTGCCATGGAGGGAGTGCAGCGAAGATTTAACAGACTGATACCTGGGATGGCAGGAATGACGTATGAGGAGAGATTGTGTCGATTGGGCTTATACTCACTGGAGTTTAGAAGAATGAGAGGGGATCTCATTGAAACTTATAAAATTCTAACAGGACTAGACAGACTAGATGCAGGAAGGATGTTCCCGATGGCGGGGGAGTCCAGAACCAGGGGTCACAGTCTAAAGATAAGGGGTAAGCCATTTAAGACAGAGATGCGGAGGAATTTCTTCACCCAGAGAGTGGTGAACCTGTGGAATTCTCTACCACAGAATGCAGTTGAGGCCAATTCATTAAATATATTCAAGAAGGAGTTAGATATATTTCTTAAGGCTAAAGGGATCAAGGGATATGGGGAGAAGGCAGGGACAGGGTACTGAGTTTGGATGATCAGCCATGATCTCATTGAATGGCGGAGCAGTCTCGAGGGGCCGAATGGCCTACTCTTCATCATATCTTCTATGTTAACCGGGAGCCAATGTAGGTCAGCGAGCATAGGGGTGATGGGTGAATGGGACTTGGTGCGAGTTAGAACACGAGCAGCAGAGTTTTGGATGATCCCAAGTTTACTGAGGGTAGAACGTGGGAGGCAGGCCAGGAGTAAGTTGGAATAGTCATGTCTAGAGGTAACAAAGGCATGGATGACGGTTTCAGCAGCAGGTGAGTTGAGGCAAGGGTGAAGATGGGCAATGTTCCGGAGATAGAAATAGGCGGTCTTGGTGATGGCAGGGATGTATAGTCGGAAGCTCATTTCGGGGTCAAGTATGACACCTGGTTCAGCTTCAGACAGTTGCCAGGGAGAGGGATGGAGTCAGTGGCTAGGGAACAGAGTTTGTGGCAGGGTCCGAAGACAATGGCTTCGGTCTTCCCTATATTAAGTTGGTTAAAATTTCTGCTCAGCCAGTACTGGATGTCAAACAAGCAGTCTGACAATTTAGAGGCAGTGGAGGGGTCAAGAGAGGTGGTGGTGAGGTAGAGAGCTGGATGTAAGAACATAAGAACATAAGAAATAGGAGCAGGAGTAGGCCAATCGGCCCCTCGAGCCTGCTCCGCCATTCAATAAGATCATGGCTGATCTGATCCTAACCGCCAATCTATTATCACAGAACCATCTCCTGAATCTAACAGAATTAGACACACAAAATAGGAGCAGGATCAGGCTACACGGCCCCTGGGCCGGCTCCGCTACCCACAGGGCCATGGCCGATCCGAACCTAGACTCATGTCCAAATTCCTGCCCGCTCCCCGTAACCCTTAATTCCCTTTACTTCTAGGAAACTGTCTATTTCTGTTTTAAATTTATGTAATGATGTAGCTTCTACAGCTTTTTGGGGCAGCATATTCCATGGACCTACCACCCTCTGAGTGAAGTAGTTCCTCCTCATCTCAGTTTTGAAAGAGCAGCCCCTTATTCTAAGACTATGCCCCCTAGTTCTAGTTTCACCCATCATCGGGAACATCCTCCCCGCATCCACCCGATCCAACCCCTTCACAATCTTATATGTTTCAATAAGATCGCCTCTCATTCTTCTGAACTCCAATGAGTAGAGTCCCAATCTACTCAACCTCTCCTCATATGTCCATCCCCTCATCCCCGGGATTAACCGAGTGAACCTTCTTTGTACTGACTCGAGAGCAAGTATGTCTTTTCTTAAGCACCAAAACTGTAGTCAGCGTACATGTGGAAATTGACACTGTGTTTTCAGATGATGTTGCCGAAGGGCAATTTGTAGATGAGAAATAGGAGGGCGCCAAGTATAGAACCTTGGGGGACACCAAAGAGAACAGTGTGGGAGCGGGAAGAGAAGCCATTGCAGGTGATTCTCTGGCTATGATTATTATTACAGATAAGAATGGAACCAGGAGAGTGCAGCCCATCCAGCTGGGCGACAGAGGAGCACCATTGGAGGAGGATGGTGTGATCAACTGTGATGTGCCTCAATGAATCCGAGACTCGACGTTAACGGAGCAAAGCAAGGCTTTTATTAACTCAGAAAGTAATACACATTGGAAGAGTGTCTCTCATCCAGAGATCTGCTGTACTGCTGTGAGACACGCTGGGGCTTGCTTAAGTAGGGGCCAGGTATGGGCGGAGCCCTACACACAATACAATACAGGTAAGGAAATGAAACTGAAACTAAACTAAACACAGGGAATACAGTGCCTGATGAATGGCATATTTCATCACATTCACCCCTTCTACAGATTTTAGTCTGTTCGGGGGTTTGATAGTCCTCTGTGACCGACGTAGCTGTTGTGGTGCCGCGGGTGTCGGCTGGGTGTCCCCGGTGGCCTCCTGGGTCTCTGCCGGGGGCGCCACCAGGGTTGATGAAGGGGTAGTTGGTGGGGGCACCGTTGGTCAATGTTCTTCCGGGGGTGGTGAAAGGATAGTGGGTGGGTAAGAATTGCTGTGATCGTTGTTGCTGTTGTTGTCATGGTTGTTGTCGTTACCGGCTGGGGCGACGTCTTTCATGGACACGGTGTCCTCCCTTCCGTCGGCGTGCCGGACATACGCATATTGGGGGTTGGCATGGAGTAGGTGCACTGACTCCATGAGGAGGTCCGTCTTGTGGCCCCTCACATGCCTTCGAACAAATACCGGACCTGGGGTGGAGAGCCATGACGGCATGGATACGCCTGAGGTGGATTTCCGGGGAAAGACAAACATTCGTTCATGAGGCGTGGCATTAATGGCAGTACACAATAGCAACCGTATCGAATGGAGCACATCTGGGAGGACTTCCTGCCAGCGGGAGGTAGGGAGGCCCTTGGTCCTTAGAGCTAGAGTGACTGCTTTCCATACTGTCCCGTTCTCTCGCTCCACCTGGCCGTTACCCTGGGGGTTGTAGCTGGTGGTACGGCTCGTGGCGATCCCCCTGGACAGCATGTACTGGCGTAGCTCTTCACTCATGAAGGATGCCCCCCTATCCGTATGGATGTAGCTCGGCATACCGAACAGGCAGAACAGGCTGTTGAGGCATTTAATGACCGTGGCGCTGGTCATGTCTGGGCAGGGGAAGGCGAATGGGAACCGGGAGTATTCGTCCACAATGTTCAGGAAGTAAACATTGCGGTCGACTGACGGGAGGGGGGCCCTTGAAATCTAAGCTGAGCCGCTCAAAGGGCCGTGTAGCTTTGATTAAGTGGGCTCTGTCTGGGTGGTAGAACCGAGGCTTGCACTCAGCGCAAGTGTGGCAGTTCCTGGTCAGAGACCGAACTTCCTCAATCGAGTAGGGTAAGTTGCGGGACTTTATGAAGTGGAACAGCCGTGTGACCCCTGGGTGGCAGAGGTCGTTGTGGAGGGTCTGTAGCCGATCCCCGGTGGCGCTGGCACACATCCCTCGTGAGAGGGCGTCGGGGGATTCGTTAAGGGCCCCTGGCCAGTAAATGATGTCATACTCGAAGGTGGAGAGCTCGATCCGCCACCTAAGAATCTTATCATTTTTAATCTTCCCCCTCTGTTTATTATTGAACATAAATGCTACCGACCGCTGGTCGGTAAGTAGGGTGAAGCGTTTGCCGGCTAGGTAGTGCCGCCAGTGGCGCACTGCCTCCACGATGGCTTGGGCCTCCTTTTCCATGGAGGAGTGTCTGATCTCGGGCCCTTGGAGGGTCCTCAAGAAGAAAGCTACGGGCCGCCCCGCCTGGTTGAGGGTGGCCGCCAAGGCAAAATCAGACGCATCACTTTCCACTTGAAAGGGAGTGTTCTCGTCCACTGCCTGTAGACTGGCCCACTCAATATCCCGCTTAATGCTTTTGAAGGCGGCATGGGCCTCAGCAGAGAGCGGAAAAGAGGATGCTTTCAAGAGGGGCGGGCTTTGTCGGAGTAGTTGGGGACCCATTGGGCATAATAAGAAAATAACCCCAGGCACCTTTTCAGGGCTTTGGGAGTGTTGGGCAGGGGGAGCTCCCGTAGGGGGCGCAATCGGTCGGGATCTGGTCCGATTTCCCCATTCTCCGCCACGCTGCCTAGTATGCAGAGGCGCGTGGTGTTGAAAATGCACTTGTCCTCATTGTAAGTGAGGTTGAGTTTTTGTGCGGTTTTCAGGAACCTCTCGAGGTTCGAGTCGTGATCCTGCTGGTTGTGACCACAGATGGTGACGTTGTCGAGGTAGGGGAAGGTTGCCTGCAAGTGGTGGTCATCGACCATGTGGTCCATCTCCCTCTGGAAGACCGAGACCCCATTCGTCACCCCAAAGGGGACTCTGAGGAATTGGTAGAGGCGTCCGTTCGCCTCGAAGGCGGTGTACGGGCGGTCCTCTGGTCTGATAGGGAGCTGTTGGTACGCTGACTTGAGGTCGATGGTGGAGAACACCCGGTATTGGGCGATTTGGTTCACCATCTCGGATATGCGGGGTAGCGGGTAGGCGTCTAGCTGGGTGTATAGATTAACCGTCTGGCTATAATCTATCACCATCCGCTTCTTCTCGCTACCCCTCACCACCACCACTTGGGCGCGCCACGGGCTGTTGCTGCATTCGATAATGCGCTCCTTCAGGAGCCTGTCTACCTCGGTCGTGATAAACCGCCTGTCCTCCCAGCTGTACCTCCTGTTTTTGGTCGCTATTGGCCGGCAGTTGGGAGTAAGGTTCGCGAACAGCGAAGGAGGCTTTACCTTCAGGGTAGCCAGACCGCACACTGTGAGGGGCGGCTGGGACCCACCGTAATTGAGCGTGATGCTTTGGTGGTGGCACTGGAAATCCAGGCCCAAGATCACGCTCGCACATAGATTCTTCATGATTAGTAATTTAAAAGTATCGTATACAGTTCCGTTAATGGACAATTGTACCGCGCAGTAACCCATAATGGTCGATGTCTGGGTTTTATCAGCCATAGAGATGGTGCCCCGAGCAGGGACCACCGTTAGAGAGAGTTGTTGTGCTAATTCAGGGTGGATAAAACTCTCCGTGCTTCCACTGTCAATTAAACATTTAACCCCGCACCCGTTTACCTCGATGTCCACCATTGATTTGGATAGCGGGTGCGGTCTGGTCTGGTCCACTGTGACCGATGCCACTGTAGGGCCCTGATCGAGACAAGATGGCGTCCACGCTGCCTGCTCACAAGATGGCGGACCCCACGAGGTCGGGCAAGATGGCGTCCAAGATGGCCGCTCCCACGGTGCACATGCGGCGGTGGCGGGTTTTCCAGCGGGGCTCCCTCTGCACACCTTCCCGAAGTGCCCCTTCTTACCGCACTTAAAGCAGGTGGTGCCTTTCGCCGGGCACAGGTTTCTGATGTGCTTCGGCTGCCCGCAGAAGTAGCAGTTGGGGCCCCGACGCATCGCGGCTGTCGTAGGGCTTCTGGGGGGAGAGCGGGGCCCCGACGGTGTCGGGCTGCCGGGCGGGGAAGATGCCTTCCAAGATGGCGGTGCCCTTGGTGCACACGTGGCGGCGTGGGCGGCGCGGGCCGAAGATTAGGCGTCCGAGTTTCTCTGGGCCACATCCAGGGATCGTGCTGTGTCCACAGCCTGTTTCAGGTCCAATCCCGTTTTTTCCAGTAGTCTCTGCCGGATGTAAGTGGAGCTGAGGCCTGCAATAAAGGCATCACGAACAAGCTCGTCAGTGTACACTGCGGCTTTTACATCTTGGCACTTGCAGTCTTTGCCAAGCGTTTTCAGGGTGACTAGGAACTCATCCAGCGATTCCCCAGGTCGCTGTGTGCGAGTAGCGAGCAGATGCCTAGCGTACACCTCGTTCGTAGGCTGCTGGTAATGTGCCTTTAGGATGTCGCAGGCGGCTGGGTACGTGTCGGCGTCTTGGATGAGGGGGTAAACCCGGTGGCTTACCCAATTCCGCAGGATTCCGAGTTTCATACTCTCAGCGTCCGTAGCGCCTGTGATGGCTGCGGAATTGTCCAGGAAGAATTCCATACACTTAAACCAGTGTCCGAATCGTGCCGATGCGTCCGAAGCATGCGGGTCCAAATCCAAACGTTCGGGTTTCAAGAGTTGGTCCATTGCGTTGAAAATTGAGTTAATAAAATTGATGTGCCTCAATGAATCCGAGACTCGACGTTAACGGAGCAAAGCAAGGCTTTTATTAACTCAGAAAGTAATACACATTGGAAGAGTGTCTCTCATCCAGAGATCTGCTGTACTGCTGTGAGACACGCTGGGGCTTGCTTAAGTATGGGCCAGGTATGGGCGGAGCCCTACACACAATACAATACAGGTAAGGAAATGAAACTGAAACTAAACTAAACACAGGGAATACAGTGCCTGATGAATGGCATATTTCATCACAAACTGTACCAAAGGTTGCAGACAGGTTTAATTTTAAGATAGCACTCTGTTGGGATTTGTGGTGTAGCGCAGTGCATCAAAGCTCCAGTATGGAGATCCATAGGATAATAATAGGGCATGCACCATCTCCACAGCAGTCTTACCAGGCTATCAACTGGAGAGGAGAACAAAGGGAGGGTTGGTCTTCTGGAGTTCCTCCTGGATTCAGAGTAGTGCTGGCAGAGGCCTATGAATAGATCACCTGCTCGTCTTCCTGCCAAGTTACAACTCGAAGAGACCAAGAGGCAGATTATTTTAAACAAAAGGAAACTGATAAATAGCTAACGGTAGTATCGCATTTCTTACTGCAACAGCATGCATACTGATCACTTTACCTAAACACAGACCTGCCTCTTCTTCAGACACATTATTCACATCCAGAAATGGTGTAGTTTCAGCACTAATTCGAATTTGGTGAATAGCTGATCAATTTGATATTTCTCTCTACTACAAAACCAATGACATTTCCAAATTACATTTTTAAAAACTTGCTTATGGGATCTGGGCGTCGCTGGCAAGGCCAGCATTTATTGCCCATCCCTAATTACCCTTGAGAAGGTGGTGGTGAGCCACCTTCTTGAATCGTTGCAGTCAGTGTGGTGAAGGTACTCCCACAGTGCTGTTAGGTAGGGAGTTCTAGGATTTTGATCCAGCGACGATGAAGGAACGGCAATATACTTCCAAATCAGGATGGTGTGTGACTTGGAGGGGAACTTGGAGGTGGTGGCGTTCCCATGCACCTGCTGCCCTTGTCCTTCTAGATAAAAGAGGTTGCAGGTTTGGGAGATGCTGCCAAAGAAGCCTTGGCGAGTTGCTGCGGTGCATCTTGTAGATGGTACACACTGCAGCCACGGTACGCCAGTGGTAGAGGGAGTGAATGTTTAAGGTGGTGGATGGGATGCCATGTCCTGGATGGTATCGAGCTTCTTGGGTGCTGTGGGAGCTGCACTCATCCAAGCAAGTGGAGAGTGTTCCATCACACTCCTTACTTGTGCCTTGTAGATGGTGGAAAGGCTTTGGGGAGTCAAGAGGTGAGACACTTGCCGCAGAATACCTAGCCTCTGACCTGCCCTTGTTGCCACAGTATTTATGTGGCTGGTCCAGTTAAGTTTCTGGTCAATGGTGACCCCTAGGATGTTGATGGCGGGGTTTTCAGCAATGGTAATGCCATTGAATATCAAGGGGCGGTGGTTAAACTCTTGCTTGTTGGAGATAGTCATTGCCTGGCACTTCTGTGGCGCAAATGTTACCTGCCACTTATCAGCCCAAGCCTGAACGTCGTCCAGGTCATGTTGCATGCGGGCATGGACTGCTTCATTATCTGAGGAGTTGTGAATGGCAGTGAACACTGTGCAGTCATCAGCAAACATCCCCATTTCTGACCTTATGTTGGAGGGAAGGTCATTGATGAAGCAGCTGAAGATGGTTGGGCCTAGGACACTGCCCTGAGGAACCCCTACAGCTATGTCCTGGGGCTGTGATGATTGACCTTCAACCACCACAACAATCTTCCTTTGTACTAGGTATGACTCCAGCCAGTGGAGAGTTTCCCCCCAGATTCCCATTGACTTCAGTTTTACTAAGGCTCCTTGATGCCAAACTCGGTCAAATGCTGCCTTGATGCTAAGGGCAGTCACTCTCACCTCACCTCTGGAATTCAGCTCCTTTGTCCATGTCTGGCAGAACCCAAACTGGGCATCAGTGAGCAGGTTATTGGTGAGTAAGTGCCGCTCGATAGCACTGTCAATGACACCTTCCATCACTTTGCTGATGATTGAGAGTAGACTGATGGGACGGTAATTGGCCGGATGTGATTTGTCCTGCTTTTTGTGGACAGGACATACCTGGGCAGTTTTTCACATTTAGGGCAGATACCAGTTTTATAGCTGTACTGGAACAGCTTGGCTAGAGACACAGCTAGTTCTGGAGCACAAGTCTTCAGCACGACAGCCACAATTTTGTCAGGGCCCATAGCCTTTGCTGTATCCAGATCCAGATGATTGAACTGAGCTTGATTACAATGCTTTCCCCATCATTGTGGCCTTTGTCAATCAACCCCAAATTAAGAGCAACTTTGTGATTGATTAAGACAGCGGAGTTCATTCTACACACCACCCAGTCCCCATAGTAACCCATCCTATCCCACAAAATTGCCTCAAGTTGGGTGAAATGAAATGTTATAGATGGTGGCTACATCTCTCCACTGATAGGGGGTATTAAAGTCGAGGAAGGCATAAATAAAGAAATTTATGAACTATATGTTAACAGCTCAGAAGCCGTAAAGAACAAACAGTACGCAACAAGTCACCAGTTGCTGTTAAATGCATGACTTGTATTGAGAGCACTAAAGTCACAGGTACAGGCTTAATTTTATCATGATCACCAGAGCACACATTTAAATCACTTAAAAGTCTCTTAGAAACAGGACTACATTACCAAGTACAAAAGGATCTGCAAATAATTACACTGTATTCCTGCGGCAACTATTAACCTTTTGAGAGCATTGCCTTTCACCATAAAAGCACATTAAAGTTCAGCTTGTTTATATACCACAAATTACAATGTGTTTCAAAATGTATTTGGTTATATTTGTTAAAATGTGGAGATTTTTTTCCAGAACTGTTAACTGGTGGAAAATAACAAACATGTTTTAAAAGCTCCACAGCAGTAGAAGACTTAGAAATCTACAATGTAAACCTCTTCCCACTCCCATGATCATAGAATCATAGAATCGAAGGGGGTCGGTTGGCCGATTGAATCTGCGTCAGCTCCTTCGAAGAGCAAACCAGTTAGTCCCTCACCCCCACTCTTTTCCCATATCCCTGCAATTTTTTCTCCTTCAAGTATTTATCCAATTCCCTTTTGAAGGTTACTATTGAATCTGTATCCACCACCCTATCAGGCAGTGCATTCCAAATCCTAACCACTCGTTGTGTAAAAAAGCTTTTCCCTCATGCTATCTCTGGTTCTTTTGCCAATCACCTTAAATCTATGCCCTCTCGTTCAGCCATTGGAAACAGTTTCTCTTTATTTACTTTATCGAAACCCTTCATGATTTTAAACACCTCATATCAAATCTCCTCTTAGCCTTCTCTGCTCTGAGGAGAACAGCCCTATCTTCTTCAGTCTATCCATGTAATTGTAAACCCTCATCCCTAGAACCATTCTGTACCCTCTCCAAAACCTTCATATCCTTCCTAAAGTGTGGTGCCCAGAATTGTACACAATACTCCAGCTGGGGCCGAACTTGTGTTTTATATAAGTTTAGCATAACTTCCTGACTTTTGTACTTCAATGCCTCTATTTATAAAGCCCGGGGTCCTATTTACTTTATTACCTACTTAGTGAATCTGTCCTGACACCTTTTAAGATTTGTGCACAAACACCCCCAGGTCACTTTTTGCACTCTCTTTAAAATTGTACCATTTAGCTTGTATTGTCTCTCCACATTCTTCCTACTAAAATCTATTACCTTACACTTTTCTGCTTTGAATTTCATCTGCCATGTGTCTGTCCATTCCACCAGCCTGTCTATGTCATGGTGAAGTCTATTACTATCTTCCTCACTGTTTACTACACTTCCAAGTTTTGTGTCACCTGCAAATTTTGAAATTGTACCCTGTACCCCTAAGTCCAAGTCATTAATGTATATCAAAAAAATGTATATCCTAATATTGAGCCTTGGGGATCTCCACTCTATACCTCCCTCCAGTCTGAAAAACAGCCATTCATCACAACTCTGTTTTCTATCCCTTAGCCAATTTTGTATCCATGCTGCTACTGCCCCTTTTTTTCCCATGCACTTCAATTTTGCTAACAAGCCGAGTATGTGGTACTTTATCGAAGGCCTTTTGAAAGTCCATGTAGACAACATTAACTGCACTTCCCTCATCCACCCTCTCTGTTACCTCATTAAAAACGCAATCAAGTTAGTCAAACATGATTTGCCCTTAACAAATCCATGCTGGCTCTCCTTTATTAGTCCATACTTGTCCAAGTGACTGTTAATTTTCTCCCAGATTATTGTTTCTAAAAGCTTCCCCACCACCAACGTTAAACTGACTGGCCTGTAATTGCCAGGTTTATCCTTCTCCCCTTTTTTGAACAAGAGTGTAACATTTGTAATCTTCCAGTCCTTTGGCACTACCCCTGTATCTAAGGAGGATTGGAAGATTGTGTCCAGCACCTCCACAATTTCTACCCTTACTTCCCTCAGCAACCTAGAATGCATCCCATCCGGACCGGGTGACTTATCAACTTTAAGTACTGCCAGCCTTTCTAGTCCCTCCTCTTTATCTATTTTTATCTCATCCAGTAGCCCAGCAACCTCCTCATTTACCATAGCTTTGGCAAAGTCCTCTTCCTTGGTAAACACCGATGCAAAGTACTCATTTAGTACCTCAGCCATGCCTTCTGCCTCTATATTTTGGTCCCTAATTGGCCCCATCCACTCTTCTGATAACCCTTTTACTGTTAATATGCCTATAGAAGACCTTTTATGTTAGCTTAGCTGGTTAAGCTACTATAGTGAGACAGTTTTTCCTCTGTGTACAAGGATATAAACACCTCAGCGAACCTGGAATATTTGATCCCTACTCTGCACTGAATTAACTCATCTCAGCCTGGGTAGCAGTAGGGTCACTACAATGGGCCTCAGAGTTCTTATTTAGGGAGAGAAACATCAGCGTGGGTTCCTGTTCCTGGTCGCTAGATAGTTACTTCTGCTGAAAGTGTACATGTGTAGACATCGGTTGAGAACAAATTCGGACTTAGTTACAATGCTGTAGTTAAATAACCTCAACTAACTGGGCTTACAGGTGAAGAATGGTCACTTGGATGAGTATTCACAGGGTGAATGGTACCTGTGAACCGTACTTCAGCAAACAGTCAACACCTTCAGGGGAAGGAGGAGGGTAACGTTAATGGGAAAAGGAGGAAGACGAATTCCCCCACCACGCTTTAAGGGAAAACTTATATTACCCATTGCTTCATCCTAGTTACTAATGTTTAAAGCATGGAAATGCACAATTTAATTTGCCATGATAAGGTCACACGATTGGCATGATGACATATTCCAACATGATTTCCATCATGTCACGTGATTAACAAATAACATTTGCAAATAATTTTCAAGACGACAGTACTTCTTTAAGATAAAATGCATCAAATCAACACCACGCTGATGTTGTGATAGAATGCTGAATTAATTTCTCTGGGATCACCAAGCTTTAAGTCTCTGCAGCAATCAACTCCTCTCCTAATATCTCTGCTGTTTTTTCTCAGCCAACGTGCATGTTTTTTGAAGAGGAAATAAGCAATTAACTCCAGAAAAAGATCAAAAAGATGGCTTTTGCTGTTCTTAATTCGTGAGCGCTCAACCACACTGAACACCGTCTAGTCCTCTGGCAGCTATTAACCTAAATCAGCTGGTCATGGAGCTCTTTGTTATAGGGCCACTTTGACTCGCTGGATGAGTAACCCCAGAGCTCCCATTCCTCCTTCTCAATTTGTACTGGCCAAGGTTGCTAATCATCCTTCTGGCTGTTTCTTGCTAGGCACACTCCATTTTACTAACACAAATTTTTCTTACTAAGTATGCCAAATAAATGATCCAAAATTTTTATTAAACATCAAAGTATAATCCTTATAAATCTTTCTTTTTAAAGAAATATATCTTTTTGTGCATCAGTGCAAGGACAATTCATGGGTGTACAGATTCTTTGAAATAGATTCTTTCATCTTGTTTGGATGAAACAACATTACATTTGCTGACAGTTGCCAACACTGATCACTTATATATTTAGTAGCGTCAATCAGAGTGTGTTGGGACTATACCATTGGGTAATCAGAATTAAATGCACCACAATCGATTAGACTGGTACTAATCGACACCTGTAACTGGGAAGGAATGTTAGGAAAACAAATTTAGACATTTATACATTTATTAATTTGAGCTGCAGTGCAGCATCTTCAGTACCACCAAACAGACAGCAACAGAGGGATGGGCAGCATCATTCAGTACCACAAAACATCCTTAAAAGTAGCAACACAGGTTAATAAGGCCATAAAAAAGCAAACAAAGCACTGGAGTTCATTTCTACAGTGATACAATTGAAAAGCAGAGAATTTAGATTAAACTTGTATCGAACCTTGGTTAGACCACAGTAGTACGGTGCACAGTTCTGGTCTCCATATTATAAAAGGATACAGAGGCATTGAAGAAGGTGCAAAAAGATTTACAAGGATGATACTAGAACCGAGAAGTTATAACTACCAGGAAAGGCTAAAGAGGCTGGGGCTCTTTTCTCTAGAAAAGAGAAGGCTGAGGGGTGACCTGATAGAGGTCTTTAAGATTATGAATGGCTTTGATAGGGTAGATGTAGAGAAGATGTTTCCACTTATGGAGAGTCCAAAACTAGGGGCCATAAATATAAGGTAGTCACTAATAAATCCAGTAGGGAATTAAGGATGAACTCACTACCACAAGGAGTAGTTGCGGCAAATCGCATGGATGCATTTAAGTGAACGCCAGATAAACACATGAGGAAGAAAGGAATAGAAGGATATACTGATAGGGTTAGATGAAGAGGAGTGCAGGGAGGCTCGTGTGGAGCATAAATACCGCATGGACCAGTTGGATCTATTTCTGTGCTGTAAATTCTATGTAATTGTATGTTATCATTCAGCACCACAGAACAGACAGCAGCAGGGGAGATAGGCAATATTGTTCAGTACCACAGAGCAGACACTACAGGGGAGATGGGCAAAATCATTCAGACACTACAGGGGAGATGGGCAAAATCGTTCAATACCACAGAGCAGACACTACTGGGGAGATGGGCAAGATCATTCAGACACTACTGGGGAGATGGGCAAAATCATTCAGACACTACAGCGGAAATGGGCTCATGTGGAGCATAAATACCGCATGGATCAGTTGGATCTATTTCTGTGCTGTAAATTCTATGTAATTGTATGTTATCATTCAGCATCACAGAACAGACAGCAGCAAGGGAGATAGGCAATATTGTTCAGTACCACAGAGCAGACACTACAGGGGAGATGGGCAATATATTTCAGTACCACAGAAAAGACACTACAGGGGAGATGGGCAATATCATTCAGTACCACAGAGCAGTTGAGCTACTGGGGGAGGAGCAGCGGCCCAGGAGCAGGTGTAGGCCGAAAATTACTCCAATAGAGATAAAGTTTAAAACAAAATATTATATCTTTTTTTACCCTGCTATCCTTAGAGATTAGAGAGGGTATGGGCAGCAGGAGAGCTGACTGGTCACCTAATCTATTTAAAAAAACAATAATTTCCCCTCCTCTCCAGCAGGCACGGATTCATGCTGCAACACAGTTTCACAGTCACTGGCCACTCTTTGGTACCTTGCCATGTGCCCAATCTCAGGCAAGGGACTGGAGAGGTGTAGTGTATGTACCTTTAAGGGGAGAACTACTTTTTACAGCTCTTGTATACTGTAGTACCGGCAGTGACCACATCTGTATATAACCCTGAGTAGGGATCTGTACTGTTAGTTTTAGAGTAACCCTCATCCAGTAAACACCTGTTGATTGTTCCTCTGCAGTCTCTGTCTATTGATTGAAGGACACACTACATTAAGATAAACGGATTTAACATTGGCGACGAGTCGATTCGAACCTACCTGTAACTCTGCGGAAGAAGGCCGATTCCAGGGTCACGGGCGTCGACCATCCAGCGGAGACTCCAGCGAGACGGGCTGGCAGCAGGTACGGCGCAGACCCTTCCCGGACGGCGGCGGCTGGAGCCGACCGACGGCACAGGTGAAGGCCGAGCAGCATCGACGGGGTAAGAGAGAGGGTAAAGCGCACAGGGCGCAGCCGGGGTTGAAGACCGAGCGGCATAGACGGAAAAAAAAAAGAGAGAGACGGTAGAGCGCACGGGGCGCAGCCAGGGTTCAGGACCGAGCGGCGTCAACGAGAGAGGCGCGCAGGAAAACGCACAGAGCGCGGCCAGTGTTCAAGGGCTGAGCAGCGTCCACGGGGGAAGAAAGGAAAGTGCGGGAGACGCCATTTGAGCCGCAGCGGAGAAGAAGGGAGAGCGCGGGAGACGCCATTTTTGAGCCGCAGCGGAGAAGAAGGGAGAGCGCGGGAGACGCCATTTTGAGCCAGCGTAGAAGAAGGGAGAGCGCAGGAGACGCCAACTTTAGCCAGTCTAACCACACCCAGGGATGCCGAAGAGTGGCAGTGTCACAGCGTTCGACAATGAAGTCGAAGATTGGGCGACATATGTAGAACGCATAGAAGTGTACTACAAGGCGAATGAAGTGCCAGATGCCAGGGAAGCACTGGTATTGTTGAATTCCATGGGTGCAAAAACGTATGGCTTACTGCAAAACCTAGTAACCCCAGAGAAGCCAGTGGTAAAGGATTTTGAAAGCATAGTGGCAATCCTACACGACCACTTAAACCCCACACCGCTGCTGATAGCAGAAAGATTTAAGTTTCACAAAAGGAACCAGCATAAAGACGAAAGTAATGCTGAGTATTTAATGGAACTGCGCAAGCTATCGAAACACTGCCAGTTTTGAACGGGACTAGCAGATACTTTAAGGGACAAGTTTGTGTGTGGGCTTCAAAGTGAAGGAACCCAGAAACGGCTTCTATCAGAAAAGGATCTTACGCTGGACAAGGCTTGCAGCATGGTAGTATCACACGAAGCAGCCGCACGGGGCACTGCAGAGATACAACGGAGACCGCAAGAATATGGCACAAATGAAATGTCATATGGAGCAGTGAAGTGTTATTGCTGTGGCAGAACAACACACGACCATAAGGATTGTTGGTTCAAGGACCAAGTGTGCAGACAGTGTGGAAAAGTAGGACACATAGCAAGAGTCTGCAGGTCGGGAAAGAAAACCAGCAGCAAGAAATCTCCACAGGAGAAGTACAAAAAGGTACAGAAGGTGACGGAGAGTAGTTCAGATGAACAGAAAAGGGATACAGACTCCGGAAGCAAGGAGCTGGGTTGTCTGAAACTACATAATGTAATCAAAATGGAGGATCACCAAACTATCTGGGTCACGCTCAAGATAGACGGAGTCCAAGTGAAAATGGAATTGGACACAGGATCAGCCCTAACAGTCATTAACTGAAGGGACTACAAGCGGCTATTCTCACATATACCCTTGAGAGATACAGAGATTGTCTTGAAGATGTACACGGGGCAAAAAGTCTACCCCAAAGGAAAAATAAGGGTGAACATTATATATAACGGCAAGAAAACACCAAAAATTGACCTATATGTATTGCCAGATGGAGGACCACTACTACTAGGACGTGAATGGATCCGGGAGATACAGCTAGATTGGCATTCCATACAAGCACTGACTGTAGATGCCAAAAAGGATGACGATGTCACACCTGGACGACTGTCAAAAATGCTAACTGACACACAAGAAGTGTTCCAGGAGGGACTCGGAACACTAAAAGGCACAACAGCGATGATCAAAATAGAGGAAAATGCAAGCCCAAAGTTTTTTAAGGCCAGACTGGTACCTTATGCGATCCGCCCAGCCGTCGAAGCAGAGCTGGAAGGTTTGGAACATTCAGGAGTACTGCCCAAAGTGGACTGGAGCGAGTGGGCTACACCCATCGTTCCTGTAATGAAGAGGTTGTTGAGTAATACGCCTGGGGAACCAAAGAAGGTTCGCATCTGTGGGGACTTTAAGGTGACAGTGAACCCAGTCCTTCACACTGTACAATATCCGCTGCCGCAGATTGAAGATATTTTCGCTTCGCTATCTGGAGGGAAATGCTTCACGACGATTGATCTGGCCCAGGCGTACCTGCAAATGGAGGTAGAAGAAGCCTCGAAATAGTACCTCACGATCAACACTCATAAGGGTCTCTACCAGTACAACCGGCTGGTGTTCGGGGTAGCATCAGCTCCGGCTATTTGGCAAAGGGCAATGGATTAAGTCCTGCAAGGGATTCCAGGGACCCAGTGTTATTTGGACGACATCCTGGTCACGGGCGAAAATGATAGGGATCACCTCGCCAACCTGGAGCAGGTGCTCACTAGATTGAAGGAATATGGGCTCCGAGCTAATCGCCACAAATGCGAGTTTTTCCAGAAGCAGATCTCGTATTGTGGCCACGTTATTGATGAAGGGGGGTTACATAAGTCCCCTGAAAAGATTGAGGCAGTAGTCAAGGCTCCAGCACCGGAAAATGTGTCACAACTGAGGTCGTTCCTCGGGCTGGTGAACTACTACCATAAGTTCTTGCCGAATTTGTCTACAGTACTACACCCACTGAACACCCTACTGCAAACGGGGGTACCATGGAAGTGGAATGACGAATGTAAGCGAGCTTTCCAGAAGTGCAAAGAATTGATCTCATCAAAAGAGGTGTTGGCTCATTTCAACCCAGCACTACCAATTAGGTTGGCGTGTGATGCATCACCCTATGGTATTGGAGCGGTGCTGTCGCACAAATTCCCAGACGGCTCGGAGACTAACCTCAGCCGAGCGTAACTATGCCCAGATTGACAGGGAGGCCCTCAGCCAAGTGTGGGGAGTGAAAAAGTTCAACCACTCTCTGCACGGGTGGAAGTTCACCTTGTTGACCGACCACCAACCACTTGTCTCCATCTTTAATCCAAAGAAGGGCGTTCCAGTGATGACTGCGCAACGGCTACAAAGGTGCTCCCTTTTTCTAGGGGCGAACCAATATGAAATAGAGTATAAGGGCACGAAACAGCATGGAAACACTGATGGGCTATCACGCCTGCCACTGCCTACTGCGGAGGAAGCACCAGCAGTGGACCCTGTCGAAATATTTTATTCGACTATAATTTAATGCTTGCCAGTAACTAACGCGGATATAGAGAAGGAGACCCGAAATGACCCGACACTGTCTCGGGTATATGACTTGACGGTGAAGGGATGGCCAACACATGGCGACTCACTGTTGCCAGTGTTAGATCCGTGATTCTTTAAATAGGATGTTTCCCCAAGAACTACACGGATGCCGTAACTTAACAATCAACAGGTATTTACTGGAGTAGAGTAGTCTCAAGACTGAAGTACAGAAGCTTTATATACAGGTGTGGTCACTGCCGGTACTACAGTATACAGGAGCTGTAAAACAGTTCTCTCTTAAAGGTACATACACAACAATTCCTCCCCTTTTAGATGAACAGTACCATAACATTCATTTCACAATTAACATTTTTAACATGCAACATTAACTGAAAATAGTCCATTTATAGATTCAGTCTTTGGGGCGGCTTCCTGATCCTTTCGGGATAGCGCCTTTCCTGAGTTTCTTGTTCTTGGTGCGGAGGCGATTCTGGCCCCTTTTCGTCGGTTAGTTCATCGGTTCCCACGGCTACTGGTTCGGAGGTAGATGCTACCGGTACATCGGGTTCATCCCCAGGTACTTGAGACATGGGGTTGACTCGTTCCTGTGACGCTAAGATCTGATCGACGTGGCATCTCACAATGTTCTGCCCGACATCCACTGTGTACATTAATGGCCCCTGCCTTGTGCATATCGTTCCGGGTTGCCATTTCTCTGTTCGGTAGTCACGGGCCAAGACTGGTTGTCCTACATTGAAGCTCCTTGTCGGCTTCTCATTGATGTGCTGGAATTGTTTATCCTCAACATTTCTTCGCACATTGGGTCTGAGCAAATCCAGACAAGATCTCAACCTTCGGTTAAAGAACATCATGGCCGGGGTCTGGTTGGTAACTGCATGTGTTGCATTTCTGTAGGCTAATAGGAAATTGTCCACCTTATGCTGTAGTGGAATTTCATCGTCGCACATGGCCTTTATCGCCTTTTTAAAGGTTTGTACGAACCTTTCAGCCAATCCATTTGTGGCTGGATGATACGGGGCGGATGTGTAATGCCTTACCCCATTCCTTTTCATAAATTTTCGAAAATCTTCGGACACAAACTGTGGTCCATTATCAGAGCAATTCTGCTCTGGCAAGCCGTTCCTGGCAAATATGGTCCGTAGGACTGCAATCGTTTTCTCTGTAGTGGTTGAGGACATTTTTATCACCACAGGCCATTTCGAGTGAGCATCCACTGCTATTAAGAACATTGAGTCCATGAATGGACCAGCAAAATCAATATGCACCCGTTGCCATGGAGAGGAGGGCCACTCCCATGGGTGTAGAGGGGCATGTGGTGGTGCATTTTGGACCTTCTGGCATCCTGAGCAGCTATTGGTTAGGTCCTCGATTTGTTGATCGATCCCCGGCCACCACACATAAGCCCTAGCAAGGCTTTTCATTTTCATTTGTTGTAGGAAAAATGATTCCTCGGAAACTAGACTTTGAGTAAGAGAGACAACTTTATTAAATGACAGAGCTCTGGGAGAAGAGTCTGCAACCACACAGTCTGCGAGAGCACCTTCTCCCCGATTGTAGTACGTGCCGAGCTTATATACAATTCCAAGAAGTTGGTTTTAGATCATTTACATTCATCCAATCAATTCGTTTATTAGCGCATATCGTTATTTTCCTCCAGTCAGGAGTGTAGTGGCGCTTCTTAGTTTCCAAACAGGCAGGCCACTGGGCTGTGGGGCTTTTAACATCGAGTAGACGCGTGTCGAAATAAAACGTTCCCAAACGTAGCTTTGTCTTTTAAATGGTTTACTATAACACTTAACAAACAGAATTACAAAGCAAACACGTATAAACGAACACGGTCAAAAACTGTACTGCTCCAAACCTCACAGCTTCTGCCTCTTTCACCACGTGCAGTTTAAAACTGTAAGATGGCTGCACCCAAGTGTGGCTTAGGGACTGTTCCATTGTGGCAAGAATGAAGGGGGTGTCGGACTATACTACTGGAGCAAGAAAATAGGGGGTTTCTTAATACAATAAGTCGGTCAGGTAAATTAACTGTATTATGCCATTTAGCCACTATTTTAAAGTATTTTCTTAAGCTTTTATGGCTCTTACATTCCGGCCCCTAATTGACTAGGCACATGAAGCATATCAATTACTCAAACATTAAGAGTCATAAACTAATGAGTTCAACATATTTACAATACAAGTGTCCACTTTTTTCTTTCGTTCAGGAGCTTTTCACGCTGCTTCTTGTAGCAGGCAGAGCTTTGTGATCGGTCTCTCCAGGGTACTGGTCTTGGTTTGCAAACAGACGCGACGAACGACGCCTCTGGAGTCTGGCATGGTCTTAATTATTTTTCCCATCAACCAAGAATTTCTAGGGGCTGAATCATCCACAATTAAGACAATGTCTCCGACGATGAAGTTCCTCTTTATTTTGGACCATTTTTGACGCTCCTGTAGCAGAGGTAAGTATTCTCTTGTCCATCTGGTCCAGAAGAGGTCTGACATATACTGAACTTGCCTCCACTTCCGACGGGCATACAGATCTTCCTTTTTGAAGACTCCCGGGGGCATGGCTGGCTGTGTTTTCAACAACAACAGGTGGTTCGGAGTCAGGGCTTCGAGGTCATTGGGATCATCTGATGTCTTAGTTATCGGTCGGTCATTAATGATGGCTTCGACCTCGCACAGAACGGTTTGGAGTCCCTCGTCGTCCAGCGCTTGCTGCTTCAGTACAGAACTGAGTAGTTTTCTTACGGTGCGTATCTGTCTTTCCCAGACACCTCCGTGGTGGGAAGCAGCCGGAGGATTGAAGATCCACTTAATTCCTGTTTGCATCATGGCTTCCTGTATTTTAAGCTGCTTCCAACCTTCAATAGCTTCCCGTAGTTCTCTCTCCGCTCCGACGAAATTAGTGCCATTATCAGAACGCATAATGGACACCTGTCCTCTTCTACAGACAAAGCGCCGCAAGGCGTTAATACAGGAATCAGTGTCAAGCGTGTGTGCCACCTCAATATGAACTGCTCTGATGGTCAAACAAGTGAAAAGCACACCATATCTCTTGACAAGGCTCCGTCCTCGCTTTACCTCGAAAGGCCCGAAATAGTCCACCCCTACGTTTGTAAATGGGGGCTTGTCTGGTAACAAACGGTCTTCAGGCAGGTCTGCCATTTTCTGCTCCCCAGCTCTAGCGTGTAACCGTCTGCAAACAATACATTCAGAGAGTATTTTTCTTATTACGGAATTAGCTCCTGGAATCCAGTATCTTTGTCTTAGCTTCGCAAGCACGTGATTCCTCCCACTGTGTCCAATACTCTGGTGTATATGCTGAAGAATGAGAGTAGCAACCCGGAGGTCCTTAGAAAGGATAGCAGGATGCTTGGCCTCCTCTGGCATAGCAGATTTGTTTAGTCTCCCTCCCACCCTCAGTACTCCATCTTGCAGTGTAGGGTCCAGCTTGTAGATATGACTACCTTTCTTGATTGGAGTATTTTGCTGTAGAGCTTCGGTTTCTTCTGGGTATCTTTGTCTTTGACTGAAGCAAACTATCTCCTTCTCAGCCTTGGCCAAATCCTCCACGGTCAATGAATTCTTGCTCAATGTGGTCTTGTGCTGATGCATATACTGCTGTAGAAGCATTCTCTGCTTATCAGGGTTACTTTCAGACTGACTGATAGTGGCTCGGTACTCTTTTCTCTTACCGCTCAGGTGTAGCAGCAACTCTTTCAACCTTAGAAACCATGCAACTGCTTTCCTCAACTGGTGCCATCCTGAGAAATGGTTAACAAGCTTGTTCACTGTGTCAAAGTTCTCTTTCGTAGTTATGAAATTTACTGTGACTGATCTCTTGACTTCGACGTCGTCTTCAGTAATCTGACTTGGCATATCTGGTCTTTCTGGCCATGATCTCTCTGTTTCCAGCAGATAACTTGGGCCTTGTATCCAAGTTTCACTCCTCATGAAGTTTTCAGCCTTCAATCCCCGTGAGGCTTGATCTGCTGGGTTTAATGAGGTGTTTACATACCTCCATTGAGATGGTTGTGTAGCTTCTCTAATGGATGAGATTCTGTTTGCTACGAAGGTCTTGAAGCGTATCTTCTCATTCTCTATATACTTCAGCACCGTCGTGCTATCCGTCCAGAAGACAGATTCTTCTAATGGGAGCTGTAACTCTTTACGCATCACCTGGTCAACTTTAACTGCAACAACCGCTGCCGTCAATTCCAGTCTCGGGATGGTGACCTGCTTCAGCGGAGCCACCCTGGATTTTCCCATGAGGAAGGCACAATGTTTCTGGCCCTGTTGATTTGTCAGCAAGAGGTAGGTAGCCGTGCCATAGCCGTCCTCACTGGCGTCCGAGAAATGATGTAGTTGAGCTGTCTTTGTAACTCCAAAACTCGCGGGCTTGATGCATCTACTGACGTTGAAGCTAGAAAGTTGTTGCAAATCTGTCAGCCATCTGTGCCATCTCTGAGCTTGACCTTCTGGGATATCTTCATCCCATCCTCTCTTGTCTCTACACAGCTCTCGTAGCATCAGCTTCACCGGCAGAATGAGTGGTGCCAGGAATCCGAGAGGGTCGTAGATGGAACTGACCACGGAGAGAATCCCTCGTCTTGTGGATGGTCTTTCGTTCACCATTATCCTGAAGTTGAACGTGTCTGACTCGATGCACCATTGTACACCAAGAGCTCTCTCGATAGGAAGGACATCGTGGCTCAGGTCCAGATCTTTGACTTCAGTGGCTCTTTCCTTTTCTGGGATAGAAGCTAGAACTGCTCTGCTGTTGCTTATCCACTTAGTCAGATGGAATCCTCCATTCGAACACAGAGTTCTAAGGTCTCTTGACAGTGCGATGGCATCGTCTTCTGTTGACACGGACTTCAGACAGTCATCGACATAAAAGTTTCTGAAGATTGTCTCCACAGCCTCGGATGGTGCTTTGTCCTTGCCATCTTCTGCAGTTTTTCTGAGAGCATAGCTTGCACAGCTGGGAGATGATGTGGCTCCAAACAGGTGTACGGCCATTCTACATTCCACCATCGCTTCACTAACGTCGCCATCTGGCCACCAAAGGAAACGCAGAAGATCGGCATCTTCGTCAGGGATTCTGACTTGGTAGAACATTGATTCTATGTCTGCCATCATGGCAACGAGCTCTTGTCTAAACCTAGTCAAGACGCCAATGAGGGTATTAGTAAGATCAGGACCTTGAAGCAGCTGGTCATTCAATGAAGTTCCTCTGAATGAGGCGGCGCAGTCAAACACTACACGGATCTTTTTCTTCTTTGGGTGATACACCCCGTGATGAGGAATGTACCAGACCCTTCCATCGTCTCTGTTCAACTGTTCTTCGGGCACTTTTACAGCATAGCCTTTCGCTATGATGTTTCTCATGAAGTCTATGTAGTCTTCGTGAAAGTCGGTGTTCTTGTTCAGCTTTCTCTTTAGACTGATGGCGCGTTGCTCTGCTATGCAGCGATTGTTCGGCATCTTCGCGGTCTGTCTTCTCAGTGGCAAACCAATGTGATAGTGGCCATCAATGAACTGTGTAGACCTTGTCATCAAACCCATGAACTGATGGTCTTCTTGTGACATCTCTGTCTTTTCCTCACAGCTGCGTTCTGAGAAGTCTGCGTTGAACTGCTGTATCAACAGCTCTTCAATGCTTGCGATAGAGATGCGATTAACTGTGACGTTTTGTCGTTCCTCCTTGTTCGACTTGTGGCCATCATCTCTCCTTACCGGTCCATTGATTACCCATCCAAGGGCTGTCCTGACGGCGTAGGGTCCGTCATCCTTGCTGTTTATCACCTGCCATGGCTCCATAGTTTTGTAGGCATTGGTTCCAATTAATAGGCCAATTTCTGCTTCAATGTATGGGAGACGCACCTTTTCTAGGTAGGGCCATCTATCCACATCCTTCTGCAGGGCTAGGTTCCCTATTCTAACAGGAATCTCCCTCTGTGTGAAAACATTAGGCAGGTCTATGAAGTCCTTCTCTTCAAGTCCACACACTTCTAGGTCTGACAGGATATAGCTTTGCATTGACTTCTCATGACCCATGGTGCGTAATAGGATTTCTGTTCTTCTGCCTCTAACGTTCAGCTGTCGCATGAGTGATTCTGTGCAGAACGTTGCTGAACTACCTGGATCCATGAAGGCGTAAGTCTCCACAACCTTCTCACTCCTCTTAGACTTGATCCTTACTGGTACGATGGCAAGAATACAGTCACTGTCACCGGCCCCAGCGAGTCCACAAGTCTCTGGTTCTAGCGACACCAGAGCACTTGAAACAACCTTCTCGTCGGTATTGTTTTCTTCACTCTTCTTAGAGGCTTGTTCTTCTTTATGGATATGCAGCAGACTGGGATGTTTCCGAGTGCACTCTCTGCATGTTGTTCTTTGCTTACAGTTTCTACTCAGGTGCCCCTGAGAGAGACATCCAAAACATAGGCCGTTGTACTTCAGGAATTCGATTCTGTCCTTATGTGGCTGTGCTTTGATGTCGCTGCAGAAATCCAATGTATGATTCTTCTGGCAGAATAAGCATGGCTTCTGAAAGGCATTAGCAGGCGTCACTGTGCTGCTCTTTTTGGGAGATGAGTTCTGGGGCCTTTCTTCCTCGGCCTGAGTGACGATAGTTGCAAAGCTGCTTCCCCTGGAACCACCTTTCCTGAGAGTCTTTGATTCAGCAGGCTTGGCTTTCACTCTTCCATCGGTGGTCGGGCTGACATCCTGGATGTTTCCAAACAATGGGTCCCTAGCAATTTTAGCCTGTTTGTCTATGAAATTCACTAAGTCTGCAAACCTGGCTCTACTTTTCCGTCTCTCCATTATCTCAAAGGCTGTTCTTCTCCATTGTTCTCTCATCCTGTAAGGAAGCTTAGAGATGACGATTCTCATAGTCGTAGGATTGTCCATCTCTTCCATGAATTCAACATCCTCCATGGTGTTGCGACATCCTATGAGGAAGAGAACATATGCGTTCAATGCCTCTCCGTCTTCCGATCTGATCTGTGGCCACTTGGTAGCCTTTTTGATATATGCAGTGGCTATCTTCAGCTCGTTGCCATAGTGCTCCTGCAGCAACTTCCTGGCTTCTATGTATCCCCGGTCCGGTCTCATGTGTTCACAGCTTCTGACCAGGTCTTGTGGTTTACCACTGGTGTACTGTCCCAGGTAGTACAACTTATCACTGCTGCTCTCTGTCTTGGAGTCAATGGCTTGTTCAAAGGATCTGATGAAGGGCTTATACTTGAGTGGGTCGCCTTGGAACACTGGTATGTCTCTTTGAGGGAGTCAAAACAGATTCTGTTGTTTTACAAGCATCTCTGTAATTTCGTTCTGACGTTGCATCACTCGGTATAGGCTTCTCCCTGTGTCTTCAGGCCTCTGGTGGTCATCAGCAGGGTCTAGTCTAGACCGTCTGACGTCTGGGGTAGCATCACGTGCTCCTGTTAGTGGAGAGGCCACTCTTCCACGCTGTAATGCCGGGGAATTGCTTTCGGGCTCTGTTGTAACTCTTGAAGGTGCCCTGGATCCAACTCTATGTGGCAACGTTGACTGGCAGTGGCTCCCGCCGTCCCGTGAGCCTTCATAATCTTCGTACGCACTCAACCTGGCATCTGAGACCTCGATAGCTGTTTTCATCTCCAGCCGTTCTTTCTTTGCCTGCACCTGGACCCGCTGGGCCTGCACTTGGGCCTGTTGGGCCTGCACTTGGGCCTGCAGTTGGGCCTGTTGGGCCTGCAGTTGAGCCTGCAGTTGGGCCTGTTGGGCCTGCAGTTGGGCCTGCAGTTGGGCCTCTTGGACCTGCAGTTGGGCCTCTTCCCGTTCAAGAGCTTGCTTCTCATCTAAAGATGCTGCGCGCGCCATCAACGCCGCCCGTTCAGCCTCCGCTCTCATGCGTCGCGCCAAGCTTGTGGTAGAAGCGACTGACCTGCGTCCAGAAACAGAGCTACCTTCTTTTCGATTTTTGCTCGGTCTGGCGGAAGTCTCTGAAATGCTATCGTCTGGTCCGACTTCATCGTCAACCTTATCTTTCTCTGCTGTATCAGCATCTTGACGAATTTTTAACATCCACTGCTCCGTGGCCTTGATATAGTCCTTAATGCTGGTTGATTTAAGATCAAACCAGTCGTGCTGATCAGTGTTTCCCTCTTCTTCAGACAGAAGTGCTAATACATCTTCATTGAGTATATTAAATTCTTCATGCAGCTTGGAGAAATCGTAATACATCATGTCTTCAGCTTTCTTAATATTAGCATTATCTTCCATGAGACGATCAATTATCTTCATTTTTCCAGTTATCTGAACTAATTTAGCCTTCCTTGCACCTATGCTTCTATGTAACTTCTCTTCCCTTGCCTTTGGGGTGAGCTTTATTTCCCTCTTTTGGCCAGCAATCCTTCTGGCTGGGGGAAGCTCCTGGCTCCTTAAGGCCTCGGCCATTTTACCCGCAGCTCTTATTTAGCTTCTCAACAGAATGAACAAAGCAAGTAACAGTCACTGTACCTTCGCTTTCTTAAATTGTCGTCTGGCTCCGTGACCATTCATGTATACGTTCGCCGACGATTCCGTCCCTTCCTTCTTAGGGAGCTAGTTTTTGACTAATGTAGTGGCGCTTCTTAGTTTCCAAACAGGCAGGCCACTGGGCTGTGGGGCTTTTAACATCGAGTAGACGCGTGTCGAAATAAAACGTTCCCAAACGTAGCTTTGTCTTTTAAATGGTTTACTATAACACTTAACAAACAGAATTACAAAGCAAACACGTATAAACGAACACGGTCAAAAACTGTACTGCTCCAAACCTCACAGCTTCTGCCTCTTTCACCACGTGCAGTTTAAAACTGTAAGATGGCTGCACCCAAGTGTGGCTTAGGGACTGTTCCATTGTGGCAAGAATGAAGGGGGTGTCGGACTATACTACTGGAGCAAGAAAATAGGGGGTTTCTTAATACAATAAGTCGTTCAGGTAAATTAACTGTATTATGCCATTTAGCCACTATTTTAAAGTATTTTCTTAAGCCTTTATGGCTCTTACAAGGAGTTTACACACTTGTGTTGCCAATTCTGCCTCTTCATGTCTTCGTTCCGTCTTGTTCCGTCCGCGTCACCGGCGGAATGTGATTAGTTCGATAATAGGATACAAGTGATTAGTTCGATAATAGGATACCAGTGAACCTTGTTAGTCCTCAGTGATTCAATTAGTCCCAGTCAGGACACGAGATGAACTTTGTTCCAGCCATGCGTAAGCGTGGCATGTCTTACTGTGCAGTGATTCAATTAGTCCCAGTCAGCGAATTTGTTGTTTGTGTCTTTTCCAGCAAAATCTTGTCCAGCAAAATTTTATTCTAACAGTCCCTCCTCTTGGTCCTGGAGCACGATTCATTTGCTCCCAGATGACCATCCTCGGTCCCCCTTTCGTCGGTGCTTACAGCCACTGGCTTATGTCCGGGGGTTCGGTTGTTCCTTCGACAGTGTCGTATTGGTGTTCTTCGTCCCTTGGTAGCAGGTTGGTGTGTTCCTCCTCGATAGAGGCGATCGGCATCACAGTTTTCATAGCAGTTTGGCAACACAACTTTATAAGGCTCAGCGCACAACACATCAACATACAAATTACAACTATTATTATTATCCCTTGCATCATCCATGCTCCCCACCCGGTCTTCCCTAGCAACCAATCAAGCCATCCCCCTGTGCTTGTGGGTTGATGGAGCTTCTTTATTTCTTCTTGGATATGATTTGCTAGGTTTGTGATATTCTCGGAGCTATCTGGGACATATGTACAGCAGTCTGTCCCGATCAGGGCACAGGTGCCTCCTTGTGCCGCCAACAGATAATCTAGGGCTATCCTATTCTGTAAGGCGGTGGTCCGGATCGCCACCATTTCGGCACTCATTTCTCTCAGGGACTCAGCCGTATCGTTGGCTATTTGTTCAAGCACTGCTGCCATGTTTATGGATTCCCTTGCTATTTTTCCTGTTCCGTACCAGGGGAATGCTGTAGCCCAGAATCTTTCGGTTTCCGTAATAGCTCTCTTAACACGCTTGGCTGGTTGCCATAACGACTGGCACCCGTAGTGGTGGGTTAGGGAGGATAAATGATGGATGTATGGTACTACGTATCCTATATAGCATGACCCAGTCCAGGTTCGTGGAAGCCACGGATACGCCTTATATCCGCAAATGAAATAGGTATTATTATAGGCCTCAAATTTGTTCCAAAGTTGGTACATGATCCCAGGTATTCCCCTCCAGGGTAGATTGCTAGTCCAGTTTAGCACTTCGGATAAATTAAACGTTCCCACGTAGGGCCATTCTAGGGCACCTGGTGGTTTAGTACTGGTTTTGGTTAAAGTGTAATTATACTTGCACTTACTCCATCCAACCACTAACCCTATCTCGTCATAGTTTACCAAGCAGACTTCCCCCTCTGCATTGTTTAGTTTTCCCCCTGTGCTGACTAATAGCTCTTCTGGATACCTTCGATTATCGTACTGGGGATGAAACCATCCTTTAAAGTTTGTGGGGTTATACCTTGCCTGTTTCCACTCATGTTCCAGCTGATCTGGATTCAAGCTATTTTGGGTTTGTATGGTATCCTCCTTATTCCAGGTGGTATTAGAGTATAATAACCACCCTACCATCTCCTCTACCTTAAAGGGGATAGGCCTTAATGGGATTCCTCCCCCCGTATGGGTGGGCACATGGGCGCACACCCAGCAGGAGCTTTGGCCCATTTTTTTCACATAGACATATGACATATACAGAAAGGTATTTACATGCAATCCTCTCTCTTTACGTAAATGGGGTACCGCGCTTCCCGTGACAATATAAAATAACGCCATTAGCCATAATACTCTAAACATGATTAATATATCACTACAGTCCAGTCTTTACAGGAATTTTATGACAAAGGGTATGCAGATCACCTGTAAAACAGATTCAGAAAGTAGCCAGTCAGTCGTCTTTATATACTTTCAATTGTGTCCAATGCTTCCATACTCCTTTACCCCTTATGTCTAGACAGGCACAGGTATCCCCACTGATTATGATTTCATATGGCCCACTCCATTTTGGGGCGAACCCTGGTTTGCTGGGCAGAGTTTTCACCATGAATTTACTACCCGCTGAGGGAACATAAGCCGTCATTGTGGGCTCTTGTGCCCGATCCTTGTCCTCCTGATTATCGCGGACATTCTTTCGCATCTCCTTTAATTGAGTGCTAAGTTCCAGAACGTATCGTTTTAGTCTATCTTTTAAAGGGCCTACATCGGCCCCACCTGTTATGATGCCTTCTGGCAATTGCATCGCCCTTCCTGTCATCAATTCATAAGGGGTCAAGCCTGTCGTTTGGTTTTCAGTGGCTCGCAGCTTCATTAGGATAATGGGCAATACCTCAGTCCAGGTTTTCCCTGACGTCTGCATTGCCTTTGCCAATGCATTTTTAAGGATTCAGTTCATTCGTTCCACCATGCCCGAACTTTGAGGGTGGTATGGGATGTGGAATTTTTGTTTAATTCCCATTAATTGGCATACCGTTTTTATGACACTCCCGGTAAAGTGGGTACCTTGATCAGAGTCCATTTGAATTGGTATTCCCCACCTGGGGATTACTTCTTCAGCTAAGACTCTGGCAACCGTCAAAGCGGTGCAATTTCGCGTGGGGAAAGCCTCTACCCAGCGGGCGAATTGGTCTATGACCACGAGGCAGTAGGTTTTGCCGTGTGACGGTGGAAGGGGACCTGTGAAGTCTATTTGTATATGCTCCCAGGGCCCTCGCGGCCTTGGTTGATGTCCCATTTTGACTTATATGGGTCGCCCGGGGTTATACTGCGCACAGGTGATACATCGATGGCAGTATCTCGCGATATCTCTTCCCATCCCCTTCCACCACCACTCTTTGCTGAGGCTTCCCATCATCGCTTCTCTCCCTGAGTGTACAAGCCCATGGTGGAGTTCTAATAGCGTATTTTGAATGCACTTGGGGGCCATTACCCTGTTGTCCTTTCGCCAGACATTATCGCTTCCCCGCTTTGCGCCTTGTTCTTCCCACGTACCTTTTTCGACGTCGGGGGTGTCCTCATGGAGTTCGTCAATACTTATCTCGTCCTCGGAGCTGCTCACAGCGGCTATTGGTACTTCTTCGATCCTTTCTTGCTCTAGCGCCCTTTGTGCTGCTTGGTCCGCAGCCTGGTTCCCCTGGTGATTTAACCAGTCCGGGCTAGTCCAGTCCGGTTCCCTCTGATGTGCCTTAATCTTAATTACTGCTACCTGTTGGGGTTTGTCGCTAGCTTCTAGGAGGGCTTCTATCCTCAGCTGGTGTTTTATGGGATTGCCTCCCGTAGTAATGAATCCCCTCCTACCCCATGCAGTCATATAATCGTGGACCACCCCAAAGGCATACCTACTATCTGTGTAAATGTTCACGATTTTATTCTCTGACAACTCTAGTGCCCTGGTGAGAGCCACTAGCTCTGCCACTTGAGCCGATAGGCCTCCATCAATCCGTCCTGACTCTACGGTTTTTAATTCACCATTAACCACCGCCCACCCCGTTCGGGGCAGCCCATCTATATACTTGCGTGAACCATC
The DNA here is from genome assembly GCF_052327205.1 of Somniosus microcephalus. Classification (NCBI taxonomy): domain Eukaryota; kingdom Metazoa; phylum Chordata; class Chondrichthyes; order Squaliformes; family Somniosidae; genus Somniosus; species Somniosus microcephalus. The sequence goes on from NC_140987.1 coordinate 244,722,212, forward strand.
TACGTACAACGTCTCTTCCGCTGTCGCTAAAGGGGTGTCTTTTATCCTATCTTCTTCCAGGTTCATATCTACGTCCCCACAGTTGTGGGGCTCCCCAGTTCCCAGTATTCCTTCTGCCGGGTTCTCCCCTGTGTCTCTAACAATGGTTACTGCTTTACTCGGAGGGAGGAGGACGGCCTCCCACTTGGCACGTCTCATGTTCGAGACGGATCTTAATTTCCCGGTATTCAGCATCTCTACCAGAGTGTGTTTAGTGTGCAATATAATGTTTCCTGTCATTACTATCGGCTCACTAACCTTTACTGCCCAAGACGCACAATCCAATGCAGCTATGCACCAGGAGAGCCCTGTGACTACCGGTCCCTCCGCTCTGGAATAGTAGGCGACGGGCCTTCTTTTGTCCCCATGATCCTGTGTAACTACTGCTGTGTAAAACCCTTCTTCATTGTTGCAATGTATGTGGAAGTCCTTACTCATATCTGGCAGTCCTAGCCCTGGGGCTGATACTAGCTCGGACTTTAGTTGAGTATAAGTTTCCTCTTGTTCCGGTCCCCAATCTATCGGTTCCAACGCGGGTTTACCCCCTTTCACTAATCTTTGTATAGGTTCTGCTAATTTAGCGAATCCCGGGATAAAATTTCGACTGTAATTAAAGAGCCCCAGTACCTTCCTGACTCCGCGTACTGTTACGGGTCTCGGCATGCCCTGGACAGCGTGTTTCCTGTCCTGTGGCATTTCTTTAAGTCCTTGGGAGATTAGATGTCCCAGGTATAGGACCTGAGTTTTTCCTATCTGTACTTTTTTAGGGCTTACCTTGAGGCCAGCCGTCTCTAGGGCCCTTACTACTAAATATAGGGTTGCCAAATGGTCTGCCTTCATTTCCGAGGCTATTATTATGTCGTCGACGTACTGCAAAATAGTGCTTCCTTTAGGTACTTCTATCTGTTTTAGGATATCACTCATGACGCGGTGAAAAATAGCTGGGCTATTATGGAATCCCTGTGGCAATCGGGTCCACGTATATTGTTTATCCCCTACTGTGAATGCAAATTTCTCTTGTGATTCCGGATCTAATGGGAGTGCCCAGAATCCGTTAGCTATGTCTAAAGCGGTGAATATCTTCTGTTCAGGGGATAGCCCATTCAAAATTGTTGAGGGGCTGGCAACGATGGGGTGTAATTTAGGAGTGACCCTGTTGAGGGCCGTATAGTCTATAGTCAACCTATAGCTCCCATCAGGTTTCTCTACTGGCCATGTGGGGGAATTAGTAGTGCTCGTGGTTTCCCTCAGGATACCCCTTTCTACTAGCCCCTTCACTATGTCCACGACTGCCTTCCTGGCCTTCGTCTTTATTGGGTACTGGCGGTGGGATTTGTGTTCTGGTCCGGGAATCTTAATAGGGTCGATACTAGCTTTTCCTGTATCTAACTTTGTTTCAGCCCATACCCCAATCACGGAATCACAAATGGCTCCGTATCCTCCCGTATCTTCGTGCCAGTCCCTGGTAGTTACGGTGGCCACCCCAAGGGTGCCAGTGTTATTTGCCAGTTGTCTAATCTTTTCCTTACGGCCATCCACCTTTGGCCATGTTAACCTTCCTTTGCCACAATCAATGATTGCTTTGTACTCCCTCGTTATATCATTACCTAATATTGTACCTTCATTATTTTTACACACATAGAATTTCATGGGGAGGTATATATTATTGATTTCCACCAGCTGTGTGGTGCTCAAGTGAGCTGGCACTTTAGTGCCATTGAGTCCTCGCAGGAGTATTGACTTACTAGTCGTGGGGAGGGGGAGGTTAGTGACGGAAACTGATGCGCCTGTGTCCACCAGCATTTCACATTGTCGGCCCCCTACTAGTGCAGACACATAAATTCTCCCCTCCCTTTTACCTTTTATGGAGGCCACCGGACATCAACTACTACGCTTATATTCCTGCCTTCTTGGTTTTATCCTTTGTCTGTTTAGTCAACCAGCTTCTCTGGAGTTCTAAAGTCTGTGACACATCCCAACCGTCTTTCTGCATTTTCTTAATTAACGACTGTCGGTTTGTCATATAAGAATATGTGAGGGAGCCCGAAGGTCCCCTCTTAACTTCCTCACCTGACATCGCCGCTGCTTCACCAATCGTTCCTTCGTGTCTGGAGATCTGTTCCTTAGAGAGCCCCCCTATTCTTTCCTTCCGAGAATACCCGAGCTTCTTGTCGCACTCTATGCCAGCGTTCTCAGAGGTCCGGGTTTGTCTTTCTCTCAAAACTGCCGGGAGTAACGCTTGCTTGTTGGACGGGGTTTCTACCCCTCCCCGGTATCTGTTTACCTGATCAGGGTCCGACAACACCGACACTAATAATCTCCTAGTTCACTTAGCAACATGATATAATGCAGAAAAATGTTAACCATACTCGACTAGTATCACGACTTTAGAACACCTTGGAGTCTCGGCACCTACTTCATGGTCCTGGCCTTCGCGTGGGGCATTTGTCCTCTTAACAACCGGCCTGAGGCTAGGTGTCTGAGACAAGTGTCCTCCTGGTCCGAGGTTTTTCTTAGTTACTTAGTTACTATTACACAAATACAAATACACACATACAAATCAAGTAGTGTCTCTTACCCACTCAGTCTGTGTCCCAGATTCGTTTTGGTGCCGCTTCGCCATTCAGTCACCTTGTCGAGTGTCTCTGATTTATGGGTGGTCAAAAACCTGACTACTTGCCCTGGTCACTGACTCGAGCGACTGTTCAGCTCCGTGGCACCCTGCTCGCAGCGCCAATTTGTTGTAGGAAAAATGATTCCTCGGAAACTAGACTTTGAGTAAGAGAGACAACTTTATTAAATGACAGAGCTCTGGGAGAAGAGTCTGCAACCACACGGTCTGCAAGAGCACCTTCTCCCCGATTGTAGTACGTGCCGAGCTTATATACAATTCCAAGAAGTTGGTTTTAGATCATTTACATTCATCCAATCAATTCGTTTATTAGCGCATATTGTTATTTTCCTCCAGTCAGGAGTTTACACACTTGTGTTCCCAATTCTGCCTCTTCAGGTCTTCATTCCGTCTTGTTCCGTCCGCGTCACCGGCGGAATGTGATTAGTTCGATAATAGGATACAAGTGATTAGATCAATAATAGGATACCAGTGAACCTTGTTAGTCCTCAGTGATTCAATTAGTTCCAGTCAGGACACGAGATGAACTTTGTTCCAGCCATGCGTAAGCGTGGCATGTCTCACTGTGCAGTGATTCAATTAGTCCCAGTCAGCGAATTTGTTGTTTGTGTCTTTTCCAGCAAAATCTTGTCCAGCAATCTTGTCCAGCAAAATTTTATTCTAACACACCCCTCCCAGATGACCTTCATGAAGCTCATTTAGCACTCTCTCCCTTAACTTGGGTGGAATCACCACTCGGGATCCACACATCACTATCCCCTGGCATACTGACAGCTGTTCTCTTCTGGATGAGAATGCTGGCAACAGTGAGTCGCCATATGTTGGCCATCCCCTCACCGTCAAATCATATACCCGAGACAGTGTCGGATCATTGCGGGTCTCCTTCTCTATATCCGCGTTCGTTACTGGCAATCGTTCAATTATTGACGAATAAAATATCTCGATAGGGTCCACTGCTGGTGCTTCCTCCACAGTAGGCAGTGGCAGGCGTGATAGCCCATCAGCGTTTCCATGCTGTTTCGTGCCTTTATATTTTATTTCATATTGATTTGCCCCTAGAAACAGGGACCATCTTTGTAACCGTTGTGCAGTCATCACCGGAACGCCCTTCTTAGGATTAAAGATGGAGACAAGTGGTTGGTGGTCAGTCAGCAAGGTGAACTTCTGCCCATGCAGATAGTGGTTAAATTTTTTTACTCCCCATACTAGGCTGAGGACCTCCCTGTCAATCTGGGCGTAGTTGCGCTCGGCTGAGGTTAGTGACCGAGACGCAAAGGCTACTGGCCTCTCCAACCCGTCTGGGAATTTGTGCGACAGCACCGCTCCAATACCATAGGGTGATGCATCACATGCCAAACGAATTGGTAGTGCTGGGTTGAAATGGCCCAACACCTCTTTTGATGTGATCAATTCTTTACACTTCTGGAAAGCTCGTCTACGTTCGTCATTCCACTTCCATGGCACCCCTGTTTGCAGTAGGGTGTTCAGTGGGTGTAATACCATGGACAAATTTGGTAAGAACTTATGGTAGTATTTTACCAGCCCGAGGAACAACCTCAGTTGTGACACATTTTCCGGTGCTGGAGCCTTGACTACTGCCTCAATCTTTTCAGGGGACTTATGTAACCCCTCTTCTTCGATGACGTGGCCACAATACGAGATCTGCTTCTGGGAAAACTCGCACTTGTGGCGATTAGCTCGTAGCCCATATTCCTTTAATCTGGTGAGCACCTTCTCCAAGTTGGTGAGGTGATCACTGTCATTTTCGCCCGTGACCAGGATGTCGTCCAAATAACACTGGGTCCCTGGAATCCCTTGCAGGACTTGATCCATCGCCCTTTGCCAAATAGCCAGAGCCGATGCTACCCCGAACACCAGCCGATTGTATTGATAGAGACCTTTATGAGTGTTGATCGTGAGGTTGTGTTTCGTGGCTTCTTCTACCTCCATTTGCAAGTATGCCTGGGCTAGATCAATTTTGGTGAAGCGTTTACCTCCAGATAGCGAAGCAAAAATATCCTCAATTCGTGGAAGCGGATATTGTACCGTGTGAAGGACTGGGTTCACTGTCACCTTAAAATCCCCACAGATGCGGACCTTCTCTGGTTCCCCAGGCGTATTACTCAACGACCTCTTCATTACAGGAATGATGGGTGTAGCCCACTCGCTCCAGTCTACTTTGGACAGTACTCCTGAATGTTCCAACCCTTCCAGCTCCGCTTCGACGGCTGGTCTGATTGCATAAGGCACTGGTCTGGCCTTAAGAAACTTTGGGCTTGCATTTTCCTCTATTTTAATCATTGCTGTTATGCCTTTTAGTGTTCCGAGTCCCTCCTGGAACACTTCTTTTGCGTCAGTTAGCATTTTTGACAGTCGCCCAGGTGTGACGTCGTCATCCTTTTTGGCCTCAACCATCAGTGCCTGTATGGAATGCCAATCTAATTGTATCTTCCGGATCCATTCACGTCCTAGCAGTGGTGGTCCTCCATCTGGCAATACATATATATCCATTTTAGGTATTTCCTGGCCTTTATATATCACTTTCACCCTTATTTTTCCTTTGGGGTAGACTTTTTGCCCCGTGTACGTCTTCAAGACAATTTCTGTAGCTTTCAAGGGTATATGTGAAAATAGCCGCTTGTAGTCCCTTTGGTTTATGACTGTTAGGGCTGATCCTGTGTCCAATTCCATTTTCACTTGGACTCCGTCTATCTTGAGTGTAACCCAGATAGTCTGGTGATCCTCCATTTTGGTTACCTTCTGTAGTTTCAGACAACCCAGCTCCTTGCTTCCGGAACTACTGTCCATCACTTTGTGTACCTTTTTGTACTTCTCCTGTGGAGATTTCTTGCTGTTGGTTTTCTTCCCAGACCTGCAGGCTCTTGCTATGTGTCCTGCTTTTCCACACTGTCTGCACACTTGGTCCTTGAACCAACAATCCTTCTGGTCATGTGTTGTTCTGCCGCAGCGATAACACTTCCCTGTTCCATAGGACATTTCATTGGTGCCATATTCTTGTGGTCTCCATTGTATCTCTGCAGCGCCCCTTGCGACTGCTTCGTGTGATACTGCCATACTGAAAGCCTTGTCCAGCGTAAGATCCTTTTCTGATAGAAGCCGTTTCTGGGTTCCTTCACTTTGAAGCCCACACACAAACTTGTCCCTTAACGTATCTGCTAGTCCCACTCCAAACTGGTAGTGTTTTGATAGCTTGCGCAGTTCCGTTAAGTACTCAGCATTGCTTTCGTCTTTGTGTTGGTTCCTTTTATGGAACTTAAATGATTCTGCTATCAGCAGCGGCGTGGGGTTTAAGTGGTCCTGTAGGATTTCTACTATGCTTTCGAAATTCTTATTCACAGGCTTCTCTGGGGTTATTAGGTTTCGCAGTAACCCATAAGTTTTTGCACCCATGGATTTTAACAAAACCAGTGCTTTCCTAGCATCTGGCACTTCATTCGCCCTGCAGTACACCTCAATACGTTTCACATATGTCACCCAATCTTCGACTTCATTGTCGAACGTAGAGATACTGCCACTCTTCGGCATCCCTGGGTGTGATTTAACTGTCAAAAATGGCGTCTCCCGCACTTTCCCTTCTTCTCTGCTGGCACAAAATGGCGTCTCCCGCGCTTTCCTTTCTTCCCGCGCTCGCCCTTCTTCTCCGCTGCGGCTTCTAAAAATGGCGTCTCCCGTGCTCTTCCTTCTTCTCCGTGGCTCAATGGCGTCTCCCACGCTCTCCCTTCTTCTCCCCGCGGACACTGTTCAGCCCTTGAGCCCTGGCTGTGCTCTGCGCATTTTTTTTTTTCTGTGCGCCTTTCCCGTTTCCGCCGCTCGGTCCTGAACCCGGCTGCTGCTTTACCCTCTCTCTCTCCGTTTTGTTTTTCCTCGACGCCGCTCAGTATTCAACCCCCGGCTGCGCCCTGTGCACTTCACCCTCTATCTTACCCCGTTGACGCTGCTCGGCTTTTTCTCTGCCGTCGGTCGGCTCCAGCCGCCGCTGTCCGGGAAGGGTCTGTGCTGTACCTGTCGTCAGTCTGTTGCTGATCGTCGTGGCTGGGGAACCAAGCCTGGCTCTCCACAGCCTCCCCTGCGATGTTCACTCTCTGCCGGACCACTGGGCGGTTGCTCGTGGTCGACGCCCGTGTTTCTGGCCTCGACTTTCTTCCACCGCCCTCCCGGAGCAAATCCTCGAAGGGAAATGCAGAGTTGCAGGTAGATTCGAATCGACACTCGTCGCCACTGTTAGATCCGTGATTCTTTAAATAGGATGTTTCCCCAAGAACTACACGGATGCTGTAACTTAACAATCAACAGGTATTTACTGGAGTAGAGTAGTCTCAAGACTGAAGTACAGAAGCCTGCTCCGGCTTTATATACAGGTGTGGTCACTGCCGGTACTACAGTATACAGGAGCTGTAAAACAGTTCTCTCTTAATGGTACATACACAACAGCCAGCATTCTCATCCAGAAGAGAACAGCTGTCAGTATGCCAGGGGACCTTGATGTGTGGATCCCGAGTGGTAATTCCACCCAAGTTAAGGGAGAAAGTGCTCAATGAGCTTCACGAAGGCCATCTGGGAGGGGTGAAAATGAAAAGCCTTGCTAGGGCTTATGTGTGGTGGCCGGGGATTGATCAGCAAATCGAGGACCTGACAAAGAGCTGCTCAGGATGCCAGAAGCTCCAAAATGCACCACCACATGCCACTCTACACCCATGGGAGTGGCCCTCCTCTCCATGGACTCAATGTTTTTAATAGCCGTGGATGCGCACTCGAAATGGCCTGAGGTGATCAAAATGTCCTCCACCACCACGGAGAAAACGATTGCAGTCCTACGGACCATATTTGCCAGGAACGGCTTGCCAGAGCAGATTTGCTCTGATAACGGACCACAGTTTGTGTCCGAAGAGTTTCGGAAATTTATGAAAAGGAATGGGGTAAGGCATTACACATCCGCCCCGTATCATCCAGCCACAAATGGATTGGCTGAGAGGTTCGTACAAACCTTTAAAAAGGCAGTAAGGGCCATGTGCGATGACGACATTCCACTGCAGCATAAGGTGGACAATTTCCTGTTAGCCTACAGAAATGCGACACATGCAGTCACCAACCAGACACCGGCCATGATGTTCTTTAACCGAAGGTTGAGATCTCGTCTGGATTTGCTCAGACAAAATGTACGAAGAGATGTTGAGAATAAGCAATTCCAGCACATCACTGAGAAGCCGACAAGGAGCTTCAATGTAGGGCAACCAGTCTTGGCCCACGACTACCGAACAGATAAATGGCAACCAGGAACGATATGCACACGGCAGGGGCCACTAATGTACACAGTGGATGTTGGGGAGAACATTGTGAGACGCCATGTTGACCAGATCCTTGAGTCACAGGAACGAGTCAACCCCATGTCTCGCATACCTGGTAATGAACCTGACATACAGGTAGCATCTACCCCAGAAACAGTAGCATCGGAAGCTGATGAACCAACCAACGACAGGGGGCCAGAATCGCCTCCGCACCAAGAGCAAGACACTCAGGAAAGGCGCTATCCAGAAAGGATCAGGAAGCCGCCCCAAAGACTGAATTTATAAATGGACTATTTTCAGTTAATGTTGCATGTTAAAAGTGTTAATTGTTGAATGAATGTTATGGTACTGTTAATCTAAAAGGGGAGGAATTGTAGTGTATGTACCTTTAAGGGGAGAACTACTTTTTACAGCTCCTGTATACTGTGGTACCGGCAGTGACCACACCTGTATATAACCCTGAGTAGGGATCTGTACTGTTAGTTTTAGAGTAACCCTCATCCAGTAAACACCTGTTGATTGTTCCTCTGCAGTCTCTGTCTATTGATTGAAGGACACACTACATTAAGATAAACGGATTTAACAAGAGGGAGCATCACAGCTGATCCTATTACCTTCAAAAATCTGTAAATGTGCATTTTCCAGGAAGGCCAACTTGATAGCAATCAGGAGTAGGAATCCAGGTTGATTTCACACCTGCTTAGCCCAAGGGTACTGAGGATAATTGTAACACAACTTTTGCCACATCCACTGAGATCATCTGATTCAACACAGACCGGAGATTGAACTAGGAACCTTCTTGATGAGTATGGTTCAGTTCCACACTGGGAAGTCCATTTAGCAATGGAGACATCAGGAGAGACATTATATGCAACTCTGCTGGTATCCACCTTAAAAGCGTGCTGTTATTGGGTACATTTTATGAACTAGAGCTTTGTACCACAGAATTCAGGTGCAGAGGTCATCACACTTGCATGATTTACTGACCATGAATATCATGGGGGATACATTGCATTGACATCTGCATCAAATTCACATAATCTATTCCTGTCACACAATGCTTTGTGGCAAGTGGCCTCATTCAGAAAAACTATCGCTATGTTCCAAGAATGTAGCACCTATGCTTGAGGTCACTGTGGCAACAGTTATATATGGTCATTTTGCTGTTTATTTCTTAAGTTTTAAATTTCCTTTAAGCTCTTACTGTGGCTCACTTGATATTTTCACTATTGTAGAACTGGGCACGCAGAGTGGGAAGCACCCAGGTTTGTTCCCAGGTTAGTTGATTGCAAACAGGTTGATGAAAGGGGTTCTACAAATAGCCTCAGTGCCACTGGCTGAGCATAGGGGAAAACGGGAGAGTGTTTCTGCTCCTGTATTAATATCCAGTAGCCCCTGCCAGACCGTGAGTTTGTGTGGACACCAGGAACTTGCTCAGCCCTGGTGGTTCCCATGTTCGAATCGGCTGCCAATACTCACCGTTTCAGTTCACATACAAAGAATGCCCAATTGGGTGCTGTACCAGATGGAGTTTGGCACCTATAGAACCTGAACCCCAACATCAGTCAGTACCTTGAGTAAAAGAGAGGAGAGGAGTAAATAAAGGGACAAAAATATAAATATTTTTTTAATGTACCGTTTTACTCCAACTTTTCCAGTGACTCAGTACAGTAAATAATGCAAATTGCCTCACCACTTGGATGAGAGGGAAGAGGAAGATCTCAGCTGCTCAGGGTGGTGATGACAAAAGTGAAGGCAGTATGCCAGTTTGTACTTCAGACTTGTAACAACCTACCAAAAGGCAACTACATCAGCATTTATAGTGTTAAAGGAAAACCAAATAAGGCATTCATTTGCCCTTGCTTTCTGCTATTAAGGGATTTAAAATTTAAGGGGGAAAAAATTCAGTATCACCCCGTTTGGGGCGCCATTATCGGCCGTGCGCAAAGTTTAGCGCCTGGCGCTAATTATCGCCTCCGATGGCAAACTTGGCCTTTATCACCCCTGGAGGTGATTGGTGCGCTAAATCAGGCGCTTCACACCTGTCTTAAGGCGCAAAGGCCAAGGAGCGAGGCGCTACCTCAGAGCGCTGGCGAAGCAAGGAAGGGCAAATCAAAATGAACCTGCAAAGTGCTGCTCAGTACTCAAAACTCCTTCACATAGCATTGAATCTCTCCAGAAGTCTCTCTCTCTCTCAGAATGCGTGGTGCAAAAATGTCACCAACAAAAAAAGGCAGGAAGCGGTCGCCTTTAAATAGCGCTCCCCTAGTCCCTTTCTGACTGCAAAACGCTCCCCTCAACCTGTCGTTGCTAGCGGCAGGCGGTAAGGCAGGGGGCGTCACTCAATATCTGGTCTGGGGCGCTACCGGGGCGTTGCACACTCGACTGACGTCACGATCTGCCGGCGCAGGAGATTGTGGCGGTAGTGATTAGCGCCGCCGCAAAATGTCTAGTTAATTTCACGAGCAGCGCAAACATCGCCGCGCCCGGGCGCTAGTTGCTTTGCGCCCCATTAGCGCCCTCTTAAGGCACTAACGGGAGGCGCAAACAACTGAACTTTCCCCCCTAAAAGAGCAGCACCTTCACAAAGAAAATTTTGGAAAATACTTTTTTCTTTTGTCTACAAGCACACTATGTGATGACACAATCACCCAGCAAAACATCACAGCCATTTTCTGCTCTGTCCCAAATCAAACAAAGTTTAAACAAACACATTTGGTGGAAATGCAGACGAGTGATGATTGACTGCAGTATTTCAAAGCTATAAGTTACTTGTACTTGTAACCTCTCGAGTTACTTGGACAAGCAACTTCTCAAATGCTTTAGAGTGGGCAGGGAATGGGAGAGAAAAAGGGAAAAACAGCAAAGAAGTTTGGGGGTGGAGCCAAAAGGTTGGTCTAAAGCAGATTTTTGAAAGCAGTGGGCCGGGGGGGTGGGGGGCAGTGGGCGACGGTGGGGTGGGAGGGGGGAGAGCTGGTTAGGTGTTGGGATTTAGGGATGGAGTTTCAACTAACAGAGTGAAAGGATAACCACCAATGGTGGAGTGGAGAATGAAGGGTAGACTGGTATTGTAGGAGCAGAGTGCACACAGAGACATATTGCTGGAGGAGATTACTGAGGTAGGGTGGGGAAAGACCATGGAGGGATTTGGAAACAAGGTTGGCTATCAATTAACTGGGGCACAAAGGGGGCCTGTGGAGCTTTAAAAGGACAGGGATGAAGAAGAGAGGGACTGTGAGGATGTGGGCAGTGGCGCTCTCAATGAATATTATTGTGGACAGTGGAGGCCGGCTCGGCGAGGCTGTGTTGAGGCCGGCTAGGCAAGACCGAGTGGAGGCCGGCTAGTCAAGACCGAGTGGAGGCCGGCTAGGCAAGACCGAGTGGAGGCCGGCTAGTCAAGACCGAGTGGAGGCCGGCTAGTCAAGACCGAGTGGAGGCCGGCTAGTCAAGACCGAGTGGAGGCCGGCTAGGCAAGACCGAGTGGAGGCCGGCTAGGCAAGACCGAGTGGAGGCCGGCTAGTCAAGACCGAGTGGAGGCCGGCTAGTCAAGACCGAGTGGAGGCCGGCTAGTCAAGACCGAGTGGAGGCCGGCTAGGCAAGACCGAGTGGAGGCCAGCTAGGCAAGACCGAGTGGAGGCCAGCTAGTCAAGACCGAGTGGAGGCCAGCTAGGCAAGACCGAGTGGAGGCCGGCTAGTCAAGACCGAGTGGAGGCCAGCTAGGCAAGACCGAGTGGAGGCCAGCTAGGCAAGACCGAGTGGAGGCCGGCTAGTCAAGACCGAGTGGAGGCCAGCTAGGCAAGACCGAGTGGAGGCCAGCTAGGCAAGACCGAGTGGAGGCCAGCTAGTCAAGACCGAGTGGAGGCCAGCTAGGCAAGACCGAGTGGAGGCCGGCTAGTCAAGACCGAGTGGAGGCCAGCTAGGCAAGACCGAGTGGAGGCCAGCTAGGCAAGACCGAGTGGAGGCCGGCTAGTCAAGACCGAGTGGAGGCCAGCTAGGCAAGACCGAGTGGAGGCCAGCTAGGCAAGACCGAGTGGAGGCCAGCTAGTCAAGACTAGAGGTCTGTATAGCTGCAGCTTAACGTCTACCCCCTTGTATTCTAGTCCTCTCAATATAAAGGCCAGCATTCCGTTAGACTTTGATTATTTTCTGCACCTGTCATGACATTTAACGATCTATGTACAAAGTCTCTTTGGACCTCCACTGTTTCTAGCTTTTCACCATTTAGAAAGTACTCTGATATCTCCTTTTTAGGTCCAAAATGGATGATCTCACACTTTCCTATATTGAAATCCATTTGTCTATTTGCCCCTTCACTTAAAATCTATTGATATCTCCTTGTAATTTTATATTTCCATCTAAATTGCTTATAATACCGCCTATCTTTGCGTCATCGGAAAACATGGCTATGTGGCTTTCTATCCCATCATCTAAGTTTTTAATAAATACGGTGAATAGCTGAGGCCCCAAAACAGATCCCCGTGGGACACCACTAGTCACAGCCTGCCCATTATCCCTACTCTGTCTCCTGCCGCTCAGTCAATTTTCTAACCAGGCCAATAATTTGCTTGAAGGACTTTATAGAATTCCTTCTGGAAGTCCATGTAAATAACATCCATAGACATTGCCCTGTCCACTACTTTAGTCACCTCTTCAAAAAATTCAATCAGGTTCGTCAGGCATGACCTACCTTTTAAAAATCCATGCTGGCTCTCTCTGATCAGCTGAAAGTTTTTGAGGTGTTCAGTCACCCTATCCTTAGTTATAGACTCTAGTAATTTCCTGACAACAAAGGTTAGGCTAACTGGTCTATAATTCCCTGGTTTCCCTCTCTCCCCTTTCTTAAATAGTGAAGTGATATACACAATTTTCTAATCTAAAGGAACAGTTCCTGAATCGAGAGAACTTTGGAAGATTAAAGTTCAGGCAGCTGCAATGTTCTCACCTACTTCCTTTAAATCCCTAGGGTGGAAACCATCTGGTCCTGGGGATTTGTCACTCTTTAGTACCATTATTTTCTTCATTATTTTGCTTACTTTACATAACATGGCTAATTGATTGCAATTTGACAGCCCAAAATTGCATCCTCCGTATCCCCCCAGGTAGCCCCTTCAGAAAAAGCTCCCAGTTGCAGTTTCCCAGGATCTGGCCAAACACTCCAACACCCAAATCAATCTAATTTATCTGAATATATGAGATACCATATCAACATTAAAACTGTTAAAATAATTTACTGGTTTATCGCAGTCTTTTGGCAGAAGTACTGAAGATAACTGCAGCGCTGAAGAATGGTGGAGTTGGCAAAGAAGAACAGCAAAAACAGAAGCAATCATATTAATACGAAGGCATGAGTAACTGAGAAAAATTTTAAATCAACAGAAGAGTCCAGACACCCAAATGGAAGTGTTGATGCAGAAATGTTCATATTGTTGCACAATGCAGCCCCAATTGTAACCTACTACAACAACACAAAAAGAAAATACTGCAGATGCTGAAAATCTGAAATAAAAACAGAAAATGCTGGAGATACTCAGCAGGTCAGGCAGCATCTGTGAAGAGAGAAACAGAGTTAACGTTTCAGTGACCTTTCATCGGTACTGGAAAAAAGCAGGAAATGGAACAGATTTTTAAGCAAGTGTAGGGGCTGGTGAAGGGGGGAGGGGATGAAAAAACAAAAGGGAAGGTCTGTGATAGGATAGAAGACAGGAGAGGTTAAGAGACATTGGCCTAGAAATTCAGTTGGGCGCGCCAGCCGTTAGCGCCTTAGGGGGAGTAGATCTCGAGCGCTAGGCGCTTATCGCCCGGGCGCAGCGCGATCTGCGCCTCTCCCCAACTTCAGGACACATTTAGCGCCGGCGCAAAGTCTTAGCGCGCGCCCTGCTGCGCGCGCAGATCATGACGTCATATAATAGTGCAACGCCCTTTGTGCGCCCCAAACCGGAACTTCACTCGCGCCGGCCCATTGTGCGCCGGGCGTCCCGAGCGACTGTGAAGTGGAACGGTACACAGGCCAGCCGGGCCGGGGGGAGCGCTAATTAAAGGGCACTTACCCAGCAGTATAAAGGCCAGCCATTTTGCAGCATTCACTCTTGTGCAACGGTTTTTTGGACAGAGACCAAGGACGAGAGTTTACTGGTTTGGACCAACACTTGGACAGGTATTTTTGGCTCAGGCCAGAGCTTACCAATTATCTTAGCCTTCATTCAGAGCTCAGTGTTTGCCAGCATATAATGGGGGCTGCATTGGGTGGCAACGCTGAATTTCAGCCTTATGCCAGAAGGGCTTACAGACGCCGTGAGAGAGTGGCAGCCCTGGCTAGACGCAGAGGGGGCAACAGGCGTCGCCAACTGAAGCCTTACCCACGCAGGGTATACCGCCAGCAGACCTCCTATCTGACTATGTCTGCCGCGATGTGTGTTAGGAGGCTGCGATTCCGAAGGGAGGTGGTTGCAGACATCTGCCAGCTGCTTCAGAGAGATCTGCAGCCACAGCTGATGCGCAGGACGTCTCTGTCGGTGGCAGTGAAGGTGACGGTGGCTCTCAACTTCTATGCCTCTGGCTCCTTCCAATCCGCTACTGGGGACATTGCTAACATCTCCCAGTTCGCCGTGCATTGCTGCATCCGCCAGGTGACCGAAGCCCTTTTCAGAAGGAGACATCAATTCATCTCCTTCCCCATGACCCTGGACAAGCAGCAGCAGCGTGCAGTGGGGTTTGCAAGAATAGCGGGCTTCCCCATGGTGCAGGGCGCCATTGACTGCACGCATGTGGCTTTGCGGGCACCTCTTGAGCATGCCGAGGATTACCGCAACCGGAAGGGCTACCATTCCCTCAATGTACAGCTGGTGTGTGACCACAGGCAGCGCATCCTAGCTGTCAATGCCCGCTTTCCAGGCAGCAGCCACGATGCCTTTATCCTGCGACAGACAACTGTGGCTGACATGTTCCAGGCACAGCCTCCCCCAAGAGGATGGCTTATCGGGGACAAAGGCTATCCTTTGTGTACCTGGCTCATGACCCCGCTCCGCGCGCCCACGACCCCTGCTGAAGAGGCATACAACGAGAGCCATCAAGCGACGAGGAGCCTCGTAGAACAAACAATCGGCGTGCTCAAGCAACGGTTCCGCTGTCTCGACCGCTCCGGGGGAGCCCTCCAGTATTCGCAGGATCGAGTCTCCCAATTCGTCGTCGTTTGCTGCATGCTGCACAACCTGGCTATCCGCAGGACTCAGGCACTGCCACCTCACGTTGGACCACCACCTCAGGAGGAGGAGCAGGAGGAGCATGAGGACGAGGAGTACCAGCCCAGGAGGGACGCACAAGGTCCAAGGGCCGCCCGTCGTCGGCTTATTGAACGTCACTTCTAGGCCCCCTGTCAGGGAATGGCTTATGCCAATGATAGAACATGATTGCAGCCGCTCCGCAAGCCCTCAGCTGGTTAAGGCAACAAACACTTCAAAGATCAAACATGGACAATGTGAATAAATAAAATGCTTTATTGTACAAACTCTGGGCCCTTCCCACATGAAAACCAAAAACAGAGGAAACCCCCAAAAAACACTCAAACACATTACTCGCTCCCACAACCTGGGGAGGATTAACAAAATAGGGCAACTAAAATGACCGTCATTCTCGGCCTTCGTCCAAAACAAACATCACATCATCGGCCTTCAAAAAACAAACATCCAATTCTCGGCCTCAAGAAACAAACACAAATGGCCACACATTCGACTATTTGGCCCGCTAGGGCGATGCCTTGGCCATCTTTGGGTGGCCCCTGCCCGCCCTGCTGCTCCGCCTCAAAGTAAGGCCATTGCCTGCTGCAAGGCTGGGGGCAGGCTCCTGAGGGGCACATGTCGTGACGGCAGATGCCCTTGGGGGTCGGCCTAGTCGAGGTCTGGCCGTCGAGCGGGCGGCTGTTGATTGCTGCAGCTGTGGCTGGCCAGCATCAGTCACTGCAGCAGCTCCTGGCAGCTCCACTGGGGGAGTGGCAGTGGCGGCTGGAGGAATGGCGGCAAGCTGGCGGATGGCAGGCGCTCGCTGGTCGCCTGAGACACTGGCACTCGCCCGGGCCAGCACTGCAGCATGCGCACCAATCTGCCGAGGGACAGACCAATGTGCTGCTGCAGCGCGCCGGGTGCCCTGGCGGTGCCTGGCTGACACAGCGAGTGTGGCAGCAGTGAGTGCCCGTGTTGACCTGTTCACTGACCGCAGCAGAGCAGCCAGTGACTGGACGGCACCACTAATCACCTGGCCAGTCGCTGAAAGACCTGCCCGGTATTCCGCCCGACTGGTGGCCTCTGAGGGCCCGAACTCGGCCACACTCCGAGAGAGGGAATCGATGGACTCAGGCAACCGTGCCACTGCCGCCATGAGCTCCGTGTGCCGGCGCTCCGAGTCCGCGGACAAGTCTTCGAGGCGTTCCATCTCCTTGGCGAAGAGCATCTCCTGACTGGAGGCCGGACTCTCCCTCTGGGGAGAAGGCCGCCGAGCTGGCCGACCCTTCCTGCGTTGCTGGAGGCCGCTGGGCCCAGCAATTGGACTCCCCTCCGACGCATCCCCCCTCTGGGGAGAAGGCCGCCGAGCTTCCACCCCCCTCCCGCCTTTCTGCAGCACGCAGGTCCCAGGAGCTCCCCTCCCCTTCGACACTTCCGCCACGCTGCCCTCCAGGGAAGACGTGTCCCCTACATTGGCCTGGGTGGCCGCGGCTGAGGGTTCCCCTGATGGGCCGCCTTCCTCTTGCTCCTCCTCCTGCTCCTCCTCGGAGGGTCTGTCACTGGCAAGTTGAGGGACCTCCTCTTGACCATCTGAAAGCAGGAAGGCACAAGAGTAGCTTTAGAGTGAGGAGAGGGCGTCAGTGCGGGATGCATGAGTGGTGGCATTCAGCGCATTGGTCGGACAGTGGCAAAGGATGTAGATCTGATGCGCAAGTGGGACGAGAGAGGTGCAAAAGGTGATGTCCTTACCATTGCTTCCCAGAACAGGGTCGGCATCTCCACATGCAACGGGCCCAATCACCCGGCCACCCATGAGGCGCTCCACGCGATGTTGCAGGTCGGTGAGTGGCTGGATATGGGGTCGTCCTCCCCCGGTCGCAGTCCGGCTCTTGCAATTATTCGCCAGCTTGGCCTGCAAGAGAAAGGATGGCCTCTAAGTACAGTGTGTCGCCGTGATCTTGTGTGCACTGCCCCCCATGGTGGAATAGCCTGGCCAGTGTGTCACCATGATCTGCTGTGCACTGCCTCCCATGGTGGAATAGCCTGGCCAGTGTGTCGCCATGATCTGCTGTGCACTGCCTCCCATGGTGGAATAGCCTGGCCAGTGTGTCGCCATGATCTGCTGTGCACTGCCTCCCATGGTGGAATAGCCTGGCCAGTGTGTCACCATGATCTGCTGTGCACTGCCTCCCATGGTGGAATAGCCTGGCCAGTGTGTCGCCATGATCTGCTGTGCACTGCCTCCCATGGTGGAATAGCTTGGCCAGTGTGTTCAGTGCAGAATGTGCAATTGATGCTCATGCCTGTGCCATAGCTGCTGGATGAAGGCTGGCCATTAGAGCTTTCAGGTCCCTTTGCCCATAATGTGAGGTGCACATGCAAGGATGAGGAGGTCATTGGAAAGGGTACTCACCCTGACAATGCGTGTGAGGTCATTTAACTTTTTGCGGCATTGGGCACCGGTCCTGGGGACGTCGCTGTTGGCTGACAGCTTGCTGGCGACATGCCTCCAGGCTCTCCTGTAGACGCGGACCGTCGCCTTCTTGCCATTGTCCGGGTACAAAACATGCCGCCTCTTCTCCACAGCAGCAAGCAGCACACTCAGATCACGCTCTGAGAAGCGCTGCGCACGTTCACGGGCCTTCTCCATGTCTTCAGGCGCTATTTGGGTCCAGCAGCAGTGTTCAGGCCTAGCTGGAGGGCTCCACCATCCAGGGCGTGGCAGCAGACACAGTCGACCCTTCCCCCTTAAGAGCTGGCCGGCGCCAGGGTGTCTGCTGTCAGTCACGAGATGGCCGCACCTGCGCTGCGCCCGGCCTCGGCGCTATCGAGCACCACCTCCGGCTTAGCGCCCAAAGAGAGGCGTCCAACAGCAGTTTTAGCGCTCGCCCGAACTAGTAGGGCGAAGCTAATGAATATCGGAGAAGTGGCCTAGATTTGGCGGCGGCCGCAAACTTTAGCGGATGCCCCACTTTAGCGCCCCAAAAGTGGCGTCAATGAATTTCTAGGCCACTGAGAGATATTCAAGGCAAAAGGAGATGGTAATGGGACAGGTTAAGAAACAAAGGATGGCTCTGGATGAAGGGTAAATTGCGCTGGCAGAATGAAAGACAGCTGCCATGTGGGAGAGAAGAAAAAAAAAGACACAGACAAAAAGGGCTGGATTTTCCCAGCCCTGGGGAGGTGGGTTTGGAGGCGGGACAGCCGGGAAAATGGCAGAATTTGGGTGCGGGTGCCCAACCCGCACCCAACCTGCCTCCACGCCATCTTGCCAGGAGGCGAGTAGCCGACCCGCGCCGGGTCCCGCCTCCTTGAAGTAGTTAACAGGCAGTTTTTTGGCTAATCCCTATTTTGAGCCCTGAAGTGTGGGCTTCCCGACGGCTCCGAACCTCGCCAGGTTCAGCGAGGCGGGCCATCGGTCTGCGGGGGTTGGAGATGCCAAGATGTCCGGTGTGCAGGTGAGTAATGGGTGCATGTGTGCAGAGGTAAGTGTGTGAGGTGTGTGTAAAGTGTTTTAATAAGTTTTACTTACCTTTACTTCTTCCTGCAGGCTTCCTCCCTTCAGGACTCGGGAGTCCCTCAGCTCAACGGCACAGAAAGCAAAGTGGCCGCTGAACTGTCAAAAGCTGCAGCCTTCGGCTTTCTGGTCCGGAAGGCTTTCTAATTCAGTCTTGAGTAAAGGCACAACTTAGAAGACAGATTGTCAGTGTTTGACAACTTCACAGAGCTGTCAAACGGTGGCATTTCATCTGTCAAACGCTCGTGACAGATGAAACGGCACTCGCTGACGTCACCTGTAACTGGCTTTCCCTTAATTGGCCTGCTGAGCCCGCTGGGCGGGCTTAACAAGGTCAATCAAGGGAAAAGAGCGTGGGTTGGCCACAAATCGATGGAGGCGGGACTAAAACACAACAAGTGGGAGTCCCGCCTCCAAAAGCTCCCCATTGACAAAATCCAGCCCATAGTGTGGATAAAAAATATATATATGATAGGGGCCGAGGTTATGATCTGAAATTGTTGAACTCTATGTTGAGTCCAGAAGGCTGTAAAGTGCCTAATCGAAAGATGAGGTGCTGTTCCTCGAGTTTACGCTGAGCTTCAGTGGAACAATGCAAGAGGCCGAGGACGGTGAGGTCAGAGTGGGAGTGGAGTGGAGAATTAAAGTGACAGGCGACTGGAAGCTCGGGGTCATCCTTATGGACTGAACAGAGGTGTTCCGCAAAGCGGTCATCCAATCTGCGTTTGGTCTTTCCAATGTAGAGGAGACCGCATCGTGAGCAGCAAATACAGTATACTAAATTGCAAGAAGTACAAGTAAATCGCTGTTTCACCTGGTAGGGGTGTTTGGGGCCCTGGACAGTGGGGAGGGGGGAGGTATAAGGGCATGTGTAGCATCCCCTGTGCTTGCACAGGAAGGTGCCGGGCAAAGGGGAAGAGGTGTTGGGGGTGATAGAAGAGTGGACCAGGCTGTCGCGGAGGGAGCAGTCCCTTCGGAATGCTGAAAGGGGAGGTGAGAGGAAAATGTGTTCGGTGGTGGGATCACGCTGGAGGTGACGGAAATGGCGGAGGATGATCCATTGAATGTGGAGGTGGGATGAAAGGTAAGGACAAGGGGAACTTTATCGTGGTTCCGGGAGGGAGGGGCAGGGGTGAGGGCAGAAGCGCAGGAGATAGAATGGACACAGTCAAAGGCCGTGTCAACCACAGTATAGGGAATCCTCGGTTGAGGAAAAAGGAAGACATGTCAGAAGCACTGGTATGGAAGGTGGCATCGTCAGAGCAGATGCAGCGGAGACGGAGAAACTGGGAGAATGGAATAGAGTCCTTACAGGAGGCGGGGTGGGAGGAAGTGTAGTCCAGGTAGCTGTGGGAGTCAGTGGGCTTGTAGTGAATGTTTGTCAATAACCTATTCCCAGAGATGGAGACGGAGAAGTCGAGGAAGGGAAGGGTAGAGTCAGAGATGGACCATGTGAAGGTGAGGGAAGGGTGGAAATTGGAAGCAAAGTGAATGCAATTATCTAGTTCAGGGCGAGAGCAGAAAACGGCACCAATACAGTCATCAATGTGCCGGAAAAAGAGGTGAGGGAGGGGACCTGAGTAGGACTGGAACGAAGAGTGTTCCACATATCCCACGAAAAGGCAGGCATAGCTAGGACCCATGCGGGTTCCCATAGCAACACCTTTGATTTGGAGGAAGTGAGTGGAGTCAAAGGAGAAGTTGTTCAATGTAAGAACAAGTTCAGCCAGGTGGAGGAGGGTGGTGGTGGATGGGGACTGGTCGGGCCTCTGTTCAAGGAAGAAGCGGAGCACCCTCAGGCCATCCTGGTGGGGGATGGAGGTGTAGAGGAGTGGACCAGGCTGTCCATAGTGAAAAGGAGGCGGTTTTAGCCAGGAAACTGGAAACTATTAAAGTGGCGGATGGTGTCGGAAGAGTCACGGATGTAGGTGGGAAGAGACTGGACAAGGGGAGAAAAAATAGAGTTGAGATAGGAAGAGACAAGTTCCGTGGGACAAGAACAGGCTGAAACGATAGGTCTACCAGGGCAGTCCTGTTTGTGGATCTTGGGAAGGAGGTAGAAGTGGGCTGTCTGGGGTTGGGGAACTATGAGGCTGGCGGCCGTGGGGGGATGATCTCCAGAGGAGATGAGGTCAGTCTTGGAAATGGTGGCTTGATGTTCAGTAGTGGGGTCATGGTCCAGGCTGAAGGGATTCGCAAAATTTCATATGTTCCCCCCCCCCACCGAAGATTAATTGGAGTTATTAAAGAAACCTTGGAGTGACTGTGTTTTAAAAATCCAGGGCCTCTCAAAATGGCTGCGGTCAGACACATGGCCAAAGGGCCTGCGGCATCCATATGGATTTTCTGATAGCTTCACAGACTGCATGTTTAATTTGAACAATGCAGTGAGGCAAGCTCAGTTGTATTCACGCCCTGGGGCAGGTTATCAATTGTTTGCCTACACAATCTAAGTTCGGGCGGAGATAGTCCCAGTTGCTTGAGGAACATTCAGAACAATTGAGGAACATTCAGAACAATTAAGGACATTCAGAAAACAATGGAAAGGCAGTTGTGGTACTGATCGGTGCCATCAACGTAAATGGGCCAAAATCAAGGTCCTCTTGTCTTACGTTTTCGAGCCCAAATCGGACAATGGAACGGACTGATGAGGCGCGATAATGACCCATTGCCGAGAGGATATAACTGGGGCGGCCCAGCACCTCTCTCTCTCTCTCTTCACCTCGGCCCAGTGTCCTGTTTGTCTGCTAGCAACCAAGAAGGAAAACCATCTAGAAAGCATTGCAAACACATTTCGACGGCAGCAGCGGGGCACAAGGGCCAGGCCTTTTCATCTGTTTCACCGGTGAGCATTATCTTTCTGGCCGTCACAAGACAACCTAGCTAGGTGTAAGGGTGGGAGTTAAAGGGGTATTACAAAATTGTGATTTTAGAATTTTTCCCTCGTTGTGTCCGTTTCTTCTCCCGTTAAGTGTAAAACTGTATTGCATCCATAGCGATTTCTTTTATCTTCTGTATAATACTGTTTTCCTTGTAGTGTTAGCTTTTCTAATGAATAAACATTGGTTTCCCTTGCACCAATCCACTGGTCTGTTCGTTTGTCCTTGTTACCACTCGATAAGTCCTGAGCTCAGAATCAGGAAGGGGAAAGCGATTCGCAACCGCACAGCGGGCAGGGCAGCTCAGGAAAACATAACTGGCTGACCTACAATAAGCCCCTGGAACAAAACCCCCTACAAGGCGGAGGAAGGAGGAGGTGTCAGAGAGTTGGTGTTCAGCTTCTGCTAGGTAGAGGTCGGTTCGCCAAACAAGAACAGCACCACCCTTGTCAGCAGGTTTAATGACAATGTTGGGGTTGGATCTGAGAGAATGGAGTGCTGCAAGTTCAGAGGGAGGTAGGTTGGAGTGAGTGAGGAGAGCAGAGAAATGGAGACGGCCGCTGTCACAGCGGCAGTTTGCAATGAAAAGATCTAGAGAGGTTAACCTAACTGGCCGGGCAGGAACAGAATGTGTTCCAGTCTGACGCCAGTTTAGAGTGGAACGGTAGCATAGTGGTAATGTCACTGGGCTAGTAATCCAGAGACATGAGTTCAAATCCCACCATGGCAGCTGGGGAATTTAAATTCAGTTAATTAAGTAAATCTGGTATCAGTAATGGTGACCATGAAACTGTTGGATTGTCGTAAAAACCAATCTGGTTCACTAAGGTCCTTTAGGGAAGGGAATCTGCCATCCTTACCTGGTCTGGCTTATATGTGACTCCAGACCCACAGCAACGTGATTGACTCTTAACTCTTAATAGCAAGTCACTCAGTTGTAACTAACCGCTACGAAACAAAATAATAAGAATGAAACCGAATGGACCTGGCATCGTCCTTGGCACTGGCTATGGAGACGGCAAAGGCACACCCAGCCCAGTCGAACCTGCAAAGTCCTCCTCACCAACATCTGGGGAATTGTGCCAAAATTGGGAGAGCTGTCCCACAGACTAGTCAAGCAACAGCCTGACATAGTCATACTCACAGAATCATACCTTTCAGCCAATGTCCCAAACTCCTCCATCACCATCCCTGGGTATGCCCTGTCCCACCAGCAGGACAGATCCACCAGGGGTGGTGGCACAGCGGTATACAGTCGGGAATGAGTGGCCCTGGGAGTCCTCAACATTGACTCCGGACCCCATGAAGTCTCATGGCTTCAGTATGGGCAAGGAAACCTCCTGCTGATTGCTACCTCCCGCAGCTGATGAATCAGTACTCCTCCATGTTGAACACCACTTGGAAGAAGCACTGAGTAGTAGCAAGGGCACAGAATGTACTCTGGGTGGGGGACTTCAATGTCCATCACCAAGACTGGCTCGGTAGCACCACTACTCACCAAGCTTGCCAAATCCTGAAGGGCATAACTGCCAGTCTGGGCCTGCGACAGGTGGTGAGAGAACCAACACCCCATCCTCACCAATCCATCTGTCCATGACAGCATTGGTAGCAGTGACCACCGCACAGTCATTGTGGAGACGAAGTCCCAACTTCACACTGAGGACAACCTCCATCATGTTGTGTGGCACTACCAGCGTGCTAAATGGAGTAGATTCAGAACAGATCTAGCAGCTCAAAACTGGGCATCCATGAGGTGCTCTGGGTCATCAGCAGCAGCAGAATTGTATTCCACCACAATCTGTAACCTCATGGCCCAGCATATCCCTCGCTCTACCATTACCACCAAGCCAGGGGACCAACCCTGGTTCAACAAGGAGGGTAGAAGAGCATGCCAGGAGCAGCACCAGGCGTATCTAAAAATGAGGTGCCAACCTGGGGAAGCTGCAACACAGGATTACATGCATGCTATAAAGCGGAAGCAGCATGCTATAGACAGGGCTAAGCAATCCCACAATCAATGGATCAGATCAAAGCTCTGCAGTCCTGCCACATCCAGTCGTGAATGGTGGTGGACCATTAAACAACAATGGGAGGCGGAGGCTCCAAGAATATCCCCATCCTCAATGATGGTGGAGCCCAGCACGTGAGTGCAAATGACAAGGTTGAAGCGTTTGCAACCAACTTCAGCCAGAAGTGCCGAGTGGATGATCCATACCGGCCTACTGAGGTCCCCACAATCAGCCAGTCTTCAGCTAATTCGATTCACTCCACGTGATATCAAGAAACGGCTGAGCGCACTGGATACAGCAAATGCTATGGGTCCGGACAGCATCCCAGCTACAATGCTGAAGACTTGTGCTCCAGAACTAGCCACGCCTCTAGCCAAGCAGCTCCAGTACAGCTACAACACTGGCATCTATCCGACAATGTGGAAAACTGCCAAGGTATGTCCTGTCCACAAAAAGCAGGACAAATTTAACCCGGCCAATTACCACCCTATCAGTCTACTCTCAATCATCAGCAAAGCGATGGAAGGTGTCATCGACAGTGCTATCAAGCGGCACTTACTCCCCAATAACTTGCTCACTGATGCCCAGTTTGGGTTCCGCCAAGACCACTCGGCTCCTGACCTCATTACAGCCTTGGTCCAAACATGGACAAAGGAGCTGAATTCCAGAGGTGAGGTGAGAGTCACTGCCCTTGACATCAAGGCAGCATTTGACCAAGTCTGGCATCAAGGAGCCCTATTAAAACTGAAGTCAATGGGAATCATGGGGAAAACGCTCCACTGGCTGGAGTCATACCTAGCACAAAGGAAGATGGTTGTGATGGTTGAAGGTCAATCATCACAGCCCCAGGACATTGCTGCAGGAGTTCATCAGGGCAGTGTCCTAGGCCCAACTATCTTCAGCTGCTTCATCAATGACCTTCCCTCCAACATAGGGTCAGGAATGGGGATGTTCACTGATGACTGCATAGTGTTCAGCGCCATTCACAACTCCTCAGATAATGAAGCAGTCCATGCCCGCATGCAACAAGACCTGGACGACGTTCAGGCTCGGGCTGATAAGTGGCAGGTAACATTCGCGCCACAGAAGTGCCAGGCAATAACTATCTCCAACAAGCGAGAGTCTAACCACCTCCCCTTGACATTCAGTGTCATTACCATCGCCGAATCCCCCATTATCACCATGCTGGGGGTCACCATTAACCAGAAACTTAACTGGACCAACCACATAAATAGTATGGCAACAAGAGCACTGTGGGAGTACCTTCACCACACGGACTGCAGCAGTTCAAGAAGGCAGCTCACCACCACCTTCTCAAGGGCAACTAGGAATGGGCAATAAATGCTGGCCCTGCCAGCGACGCCCACATCCCATAAGCAAATTTTTTTTAAATTTACACTCCGTCTAATTTTACTCAATTGAGAGAGGTCTAAAATGGGCATCAGATTCCTGCATTAAAATGGAGAACATTAAAATCAGGGCTCAGATCTTCCAAATCTCCACGCCCTCTAATCAATCAAGAGATCAGGCAATTCTTCCCCACCACCCCCCCCCCCCCCATTCCGCTGCATTGAGTTGAGGATGCAGCCCCCATCCCACAGAGATTGCACCATCCATCCCCCCTAAAGAGTAGACATTGCATCAACCCCGGCAAGATAAGTAAAGATCACAATAACCCCCCACCCTCCACCAAATCGCAATTCTACTAGGTCTAAGAGCGTTAAAAAAACAAGCCTGAAGGCTCTGTGTCTTAATGCAAGGAGCATTTGTAATAAGGTGGATGAATTGGCTGCGCAAATAGAAGTAAACAAATACGATTTGGTTGGGATTACGGAAACGTGGCTCAAGGAAGGCCAGGACTGGGAACTCAACATCCAGGGGTATTCGATATTTAGGAAAGATAGACAAAAAGGAAAGGGAGGTGGGGTAGCATTATGGTTAAAGAAGGGATTAACACAATTGTAATGAATGATATTAGCTCTGATGAGGTGGAATCTGTATGGGTAGAATTGAGAAATACTAAGTGGAAAAAAATGTTAGTGGGAGTGGTTTATAAACCTCCAAACAGTAAGGTGGAGGTTGGGGATGGCATTAAAAGGGAAATTAAAGAAGTGTGCAATAAGGGCACAGCAGTCATCATGGGTGACTTTAATCTACATATAGATTGGGCCAACCAAATTAGTAACAATACTGTGGAGGAGGAATTCCTGGAGTGTTTACGGGATGGTTTCCTGGACCAATATGTCGAGGAACCAACCAGAGATCAGGCCATCTTAGACTGGGTATTATGTAATGAGAAAGGATTAATTAGCAATCTTGTTGTACGAGGCCCCTTGGGTCCGAGCGATCATAATATAATCGAATTCTTCATTAAGATGGAGAATGAAGTAGTTGACTTGGAGACTAGGGTCCTCAATTTAAATAAAGGAAGCTACGATGGTCTGAGGAGCGAGTTGGGTAGGATTGATTGGGGAATGGCACTCAAAGGGTTGACGGTGGATAGGCAATGGCAAACATTCAAAGACCGAATGGATGAACTACAGAATTTGTTCATCCCAGTTTGGCATAAAAATAAAACAAAAAAGGTGACCCAACCGTGGCTAACAAGGGAAATTAGGGATAGCATAAGGTCCAAGGAGAGGGCATATAAATTGGCCAGAAAAAGCAATAATCCTGAGGATTGGGAGCAGTTTAGGATTCAACAAAGGTAGACAAAGGGATTAATTAAGAAAGGGAAAATAGAATATGAGAGTAAGCTTGCAAGGAACATAAAAACTGACTGTAAAAGCTTTTATAGATATGTGAAGAGAAAAAGATTGGTGAAGTCAAGCGTAGGTCCCTTGCAGTCAGAATCAGGGGAATTTATAATGGGGAACAAAGAAATGGCAGACCAACTAAATATATATTTTGGTTCTGTCTTCACAAAGGAGGACACAAATAACCTCCCAGAGATGCCGGGGAACATAGGGTCTGATGAAAGGGTGGAACTGAAAGAAATCAGTATTTGTAGGGAAATGGTGTTAGGAAAATTGATGGGATTGAAGGCCGATAAATCCCCAGGGCCTGATAATCTACATCCCAGGGTACTTAAGGAAGTGGCCCTAGAAATAGTAGATGCATTGCTGGTCATCTTCCAGAACTCGATAGACTCTGGAACGGTACCCATGGATTGGCGGGTAGCTAATGTTACCCCACTATTCAAAAAAGGTGGTAGAGAAAAGGCGAGGAATTATAGACCGGTAAGCTTGACATCGGTAGTGGGGAAAATGCTAGATTCCATTATAAAAGATGTAATAGCAGAACACTTGGAAAGCAGTGACTGGATCAGAAAAAGTCAACATGGATTTACAAAAGGTAAATCATACTTGACTAATCTACTGGAATTTTTTGAGGATGTAACTGGTAAAATAGATAAGGGAGAACCAGTGGGTGTGGTGTATTTGGACTTTCAGAAGGCTTTCGATAAGGTCCCGCATAAGAGATTAGCGTGCAAAATTAAGGCACATGGGATTGGGGGCAAGGTATTGACTTGGATAGAGAACTGGTTGGCGGACAGAAAGCAAAGAGTTGGAATAAACGGGTCGTTTTCCGGGTGGCAGGCAGTGACTAGTGGGATACCGCAAGGATCGGTCCTAGGACCCCAGCTGTTCACAATATATATTAATGATCTGGACGAGGGAATTGGATGTAATATCTCCAAATTTGCAGATGACACAAAGCTGGGTGGGAGGGTATGCTGTGAGGAGGATGTCGTGAAACTCCAGTACGATTTGGACAGATTGGGTGATTGGGCAAAAACATGGCAAATGCACTATGATGTGGATAAATGTGAGGTTATCCACTTTGGTGGCAAAAACAGGAAGGCAGATTATTATTTGAATGGCAATAGATTGGGAGAAGGGGAAGTGCAAAGAGACCTGGGTGTTCTTGTGCACCAGTCGCTGAAGGTAAGCATGCAGGTGCAGCAGGCGGTTAAGAAGGCAAATGGTATGTTGGCCTTCGTAGCAAGAGGGTTCAAGTACAAGAACAAGGATGTCTTGCTGCAGTTGTACAGGGCCTTGGTGAGACCACACCTTGAGTATTGTGTGCAGTTTTGGTCGCCTTACCTGAGGAAGGACGTTCTTGCCATGGAGGGAGTGCAGCGAAGATTCACCAGGCTGATACCTGGGATGGCAGGAATGACGTATGAGGAGAGATTGTGTCGATTGGGCTTATACTCACTGGAGTTTAGAAGATTGAGAGGGGATCTCATCGAAACCTATAAAATTCTGTCAGGCCTGGACAGACTAGATGCAGGAAGGATGTTTCTGATGGCTGGGGAGTCCAGAACCAGGGGTCATAGTCTAAGGATAAGGGGTAAGCCATTTAGGACTGAAATGAGGAGGAATTTCTTCACCCAGAGAGTGGTGAACCTGTGGAATTCTCTGCCACAGGGGGCGGTGGAGGCCAGTTCATTAAGTATATTCAAGAAAGAGTTGGATATATTTCTTAAGGCTAAAGGGATCAAGGGATATGGGGAGAAGGCAGGGACAGGGTACTGAATTTGGATGATCAGCCATGATCTCATTGAATGGTGGAGCAGGCTCGAAGGGCCAAATGGCCTACTCCTGCTCCTATCTTCTATGTTTCTATGTTTCTATGTATGGAAACGGATTCAGGTGCCACCTTGCTGAACCAAGATAAGGAGCTGAACACCATAATAAACATTTCCTATATAAAAAGAATTTGGGAACAAAGCACCACGCATAGGCAGCAGTCTCCCGCTGTTCCGTCCCTCATGGACAGCTGCACACATGCACCAATTAGTAACCTTAAACTTTGGATTGAAAGCTTCCAACCAACTCCCCCAACAGACCAATAGGGAACCAAGCACCTTGGATGGGGAGTACACTGCTTCTTGCCCTCCCCGACACATACTACGCCCCCAATGCACTGAGGTTATCCAGCAGACAATATTGATTAACAGAACTAATAGCAGAATACCATAGAAGTTGCCACCTTGATGCCACAGCCTTCCTGGACTACCAGTAAAATACACCAATCTGGTGATCCAGGTTTGACACAGATAGTTCTCTTGGATCACCAAGGAAATGGATGAACCACCACAGAAACTCTCCAGATCAGATTAAGTAAAAAAAAAAATCAAGAACAAGAGGCATATCCCGTCAATAAACCATAGCTAACACCAGGATACTCTGAAACATAACAGAGTAAAACAAGCAAAAACATAGAAATCCATCCCTGCTCATAGGAATGATTTTCTTAAAAGGCACAGGAACAAAACGCCAAACTGGGATAAAATTTGGAGTTTTGAAAACATTCAAATCCCATCAATTCTAACGTAAAACTTTTGGGAAGTAAACTTGCGTTCAGTGTATCTCATTTATTACTCTCACCCTAGCTTAGATGAGTTTGAGTTCAGGAATCATCTAAAAGAAGAACTGTGCTGCTTAAAAAAATTATCTGAAGCAGATATCTTGGCTAAGGAAAGGCTTATTTCAAGGTATTAACACAGTACTCTCCACCAATTTTTCAGTAGGTTGTGCAGTAGGTGTGAATCACCTTACATTTTCATACAATTTATCATGCTTATGTGATTGTTTCCAAAATCAACATCTTAACATTTTCTGACATTATGTCAGGGAAGCCTATCCACTGTTTTAAATGAGTCAGTACGTGCTATTGAGTGAATCGAAAGTAATCAAAAAGCATATCGTTCAATTCAATTTTAACATCAAATCCCACACACTGAAAATGACCTGTATTCTTTGGTCATTAACCTTAGTGCATGATTATGCCAAAGGGAGTCTTTGGTAATTGAACAGTACCCTTTTCACTGTGACATTGAGAAGGGTTTTCTAGCAGTAAACAAACACAGTTCTGTAACAACTAGCTGTGGCACTAATAGTGAATGTGTTAAAACACATGCTGGGAAAACAGGTTGTCATGAAATTATTCAGGAGCTATAAATTTCACACATATAAAATAGGTTTCAATTTCACATTCATTATTTTCAGAATATAGTCAGATGCACTCCCACTATTCAGAAAAGCACCTGGATTTTCAGGTAAGTATGCTTACTTTGAATAATATGTCCTTTACATTAAAAGCAAAAGAAAATTCCAGGGATTTAATAGCCATTGCTTGAATTAGTACAACCTCCCTTCATTCCTTTAACAAGACTGTCAACCTTTGAATTTGGTTACCTTTACTGAAGCTGACCACTACCTAGGTGTTTTTTTAATTTAGTATTACCTAATTAAAATATCACACCCCCAAGCTTATCATCCAAATGACATGCTGATAGAATTAAGAGCTTTCAATTAATCACTACCCTGCATGTAGCCCCATGCTGCCAACAACATTACTGCATAAACAAATTCTACAGTCACGAGCAGCTCTGGAGACCAAAAATATAGTAAAATCCTGCCTCCATGACACCACTTACCTCTTTCTGTAGCAAAGCCCCAAAATGTCTCCCTGCAGGCTTGCACGGATGCTCGCCTAGGTTTTTGATGAGGAGGCTAAAGAAAGCAGAGCTTATCCTGTGATAAAAGGCAGCTTTGCCTGAGACTATTCAGCTGTGTGTACTATTCCATGCACTCTCTAGACAGATCTGCGTTGATTAGCTCTCCTTGAATGGATGCATTTAAATTAAACACAGCATCTCTTCGCCAAGAGTCAACCTCTCGTCAAAGCAGGAGTGGATTCTCCCAACAACTGAAGCAGACTCACAGGAACTTGATTACCATGGTGCAAAGGGGGAAGACTGACACATTCTCCTAATCCTTGTCTACTGAAGAACACACTGGGGAATTCACTGACTTCAGGGCATCAGGGCCTGCATTTAATAGCTGTCATATACATGATATCTTTTAAATCTCATTGAAATTATTTTTTGTCACTGTACCAGGCAACTCTTCTTAGAATGCCTCTGCATAATAGAAACAAGTGAAATTTACATCAAGCTATCTAATTCAGTCTTCCCTCATCTTTTAAAAAAATCAACATATTTTCTTGAGTAATTACACAAATAGGAATATGTTTTTATTTGTCTGGAACTAAACAAATCTTCACTGCAACAGGTGTTGGATGCCAGTACAAAGTATAATAACATATGTCAGCTCATCAGGAGACCTCTAGCTGTTGAATGTTGTTGTGTATGTACCTTTAAGGGAAGAACTGGTTTAGACTGCAGTACCGAAAGTGACCACCCCTGTATAAAAGGCCCTAGCAGGCTTCTGTATTTCAGTCTGACGTTGCCCTCCTGTTCAGTAAAGTACCTGTTAAACTGTTCTCCTGAAGTCCGTGTATTATTGAGGCGCGGACTTTACAGTGGCGACGAGTAAGTTCGAACTCACCTGCAGTGTGGCATCATCTCACAGGGATCTCGCCCTGAGAAGAGGGTTCTTGGAGGTCGTAGTCTGAGCAACGGGCGTCGACCGCAGGCAACCGCCCAAAGAATTCATCAGTGTTCGGAGAATTGCGGGAGAGACTGTGGAGAGCTGTGCTTGGCTCCCCAGTTAAAGTGTTCCAGCAAATCGTGCTGGTAGCAGGTAGTGCGCTGACCCTTCCGGACTGCGGCGGGCTCAAGCTCGATCGAGCAGCACTACAAAACGGGCCGCGCAGCGTCGCCGGGAAAAGAAAACAAGAGAGAGAGAGGGTGGAGCACACAGGACACGGTCGGTGCTCAAGAACCGGGCAGCGGAGAGAAAATAAACGGGGGGGAAGGAAAGCGAGACGCGCCGAAGCCGCGGGTCACCGCCATTACCCCGTAGAACGCTAGGAGCAGCGCGGCAGCAAGGGGAAGAAGGAAAAGTGCGGGAGGCGCCATTTTATCCCGTTGGGGAAGAAGGAAAAGCGCAGGAGGCGCCATTTTATTCCATTGGGGAAGAAGAAAAATCGCGGGAGGCACCATTTTAAATCACCCAAGATGCCAAAAAGTGGCAGTATCACTGCTTTCGACAACGAGGTAGAAGACTGGACCACGTATGTGGAAAGAATTGAAGTGTACTGCAAGGCAAATGAGGTGGCCGATGGAAAGAGGGCATCGGTATTATTGAATTTGATGGGCGCGAGTACGTACGGCCTATTGCGGAATTTAATTACCCCAGCTAAACCAATGGAGAAAAGTTTTGAGGAGATTGTTAACACCTTACAGGAACACCTAAACCCTACACCACTGCTGATAGCAGAAAGATTCAAGTTCCATAAAAGAAACCAGCACAAAGATGAGAGCAATGCTGACTATCTTACGGAACTACGCAAGTTATCGAAGCACTGCCAGTTCGGAGCAGGACTGGCAGACACCTTGCAGGATAAGTTTGTCTGCAGGCTCCAGAGTGAAGGAACCCAGAAACGACTACTTTCAAAAAAGGACCTGATGCTAGAACAGGCTTTCAGCGTGGCAGTATCCTACGAAGCAGCAGCATGGGGAACTGCGGAAATACAACAGAAACCACAAGAATACAGCGCTAACGAAATGGCGTATGGAGCAGAAAAGTGCTATCGCTGCAGCAGAACAACCCATGAGCAGAAGGACTGCTGGTTTAAGGACAAAGTATGCAGGCAATGCGGAAAAATGGGACATATAGCAAGAGTCTGCAGGTCGGGAAAGAAAACCAACATGACAAGAACTACTAAGGAACAGTACAGGACAGTAAAGAAACTGACAGACAGTAGTTCGGAAGATCAGGAGAGTGATAAGGACTCCGGGAGCAGGAGACTAAGTTGTCTAAAGTTACACAACGTGATCGCAAAGGAAGATCACCGAACCATTTGAGTCACCCTCATGATAGCAGGGTCCCCAGTAAAGATGGAATTGGACACAGGATCAGCCCTAACTGTCATGAATCGACGAGACTATGAGCGGCTATTCTCACACATACCCTTAAAGGACATGTCCAATGTATTGAAGACATACATGGGGCAAAAGGTCTACCCCAGAGGAAAAATAAGGGTGCCAGTTAAATATAACGGCAAGGAAACACAGAAATTATATATGTATATACTACGAGATGGAGGACCACCATTATTGGGACGTGAATGGATCCGAAAAATACAATTGGATTGGCATTCCATTCTGGCGCTAACTGTGACTGACAAAAAGGATGATGACGTCGCACCTGGACGTCTGTCACAAATTCTATCTGACGCGGAAGAGGTGTTCCAACAAGGACTTGGGACTCTAAAAGGAGTAAAGGCAACCATAAAGATTGAGGATAACGCAAACCCAAAATTTTTCAAGGCCAGACCGGTGCCATACGCGATCCGCCTAGCCGTTGAAGCTGAACTGGAGAGTCTGGAGCGTTCGGGTGTGCTGTCCAAGGTGGACTGGAGCGAGTGGGCCACAACCATCATTCCTGTAATGAAGAAAGCATTGAGCAGCATGCCTGGGGAGCCAAAGAAGGTTCGCATCAGTGGGGACTTCAAGGTAACTGTGAACCCAGTCGTGCACACAGTACAGTATCCACTTCCGTGGATAGAAGATATTTTCGCCTCACTATCTGGAGGGAAACGTTTTACAAAGATTGATCTGGCCCAAGCGTATCTACAAACGGAGGTGGAAGAAGCATCTAGAAAATACCTCACGATAAACACTCACAAAGGCCTTTACCAGTACAATTGACTGGTATTCGGGGTAGCATCGGCCCCGGCTATTTGGCTGAGGGCAATGGAACAAGTCCTGCAAGGGATCCCGGGGACCCAGTGTTATTTGGACGACATCCTGGTTACGGGCGAAAATGACAATGAACACCTTGCCAACCTGGAGCAGGTGCTCACGAGATTACAGGAATATGGGCTACGAGCCAACCGCCCCAAATGCGAGTTCTTCAGGAGACAAATCTCGTATTGTGGCCACATGATTGATGAGGAAGGGTTGCATAAGTCGCCGGACAAGATTGAGGCTGTAGTCAAGGCTCCAGCACCGGAAAATGTGTCGCAACTGAGGTCGTTCCTTGGGTTGGTGAACTACTACCATAAGTTCTTGCCGAATTTATCTACAATTCTGCACCCACTGAACGCCCTGCTGCAAACTGGAGTGACATGGAAATGGAGTGATGAGTGTAAGCGTGCCTTTCAGGAATGTAAATGCCTAATCACTTCAAAAAAGTATTGGCCCACTACAACCCAACACTACCGATTCAGTTGGCATGTGATGCGTCACCCTACGGCATTGGAGCGGTTGTGTCACACAAATTCCGTGACGGTTCAGAGAGTCCAATAGCCTTTGCGTCGCGCTCGCTAACCTCAGCCGAGCGTAACTACACCCAGATTGACAGGGAGGCCCTCAGCCTGGTGTGGGGGGTGAAGAAGTTCAATCACTATCTGCACGGGCAGAAATTCACCCTACTGACTGATCATCAGCCGCTGGTCTCCATTTTTAACCCAAAGAAGGGTGTTCCGGTGATGACGGCGCAACGGCTGCAAAGATGGTCACTTTTTCTAGGGGCACATCAGTGTGACATAGAGTAAAAGGGTACAAAACAGCATGGAAACGCTGATGGGCTGTCGCGCCTACCGTTGCCTACGGTAGAAGAAACACCGGCAGTGGACCCTGTTGAGATATTCCATGCGACCATAGTCGAATGTTTGCCTGTTACAAACTCGAGTATAGAGAAGGAAACCCGAAATGACTCGTCTACGATTTGACGGTGAAGGGATGGCCAGCATATGGCGACTCACTGTTGCCAGCATTCTCGCCAAGGAGAGAACAGCTGTCAGTGTGCCGGGGAAACTTGATGTGTGGATCCCGAGTGGTAATTCCACCCAAGTTGAGAGATAGAGTGCTCAATGAGCTTCATGAGGGTCATCTGGGAGGGGTAAAAATGAAGAGCCTAGCCAGGGCGTTTGTGTGGTGGCCGGGAATCGATAAAGAAATCGAGGATATGACCAAGTGATGCACAGGATGCCAGAAGGTCCAAAACGCTCCAGCACAGGCCCCGCTACATCCATGGGAGTGGCCCTCATCTCCATGGCAATGGATACACATTGATTTTGCTGGTCCATTTATGGACTCAATGTTTCTAATCGCTGTGGACGCCCAGTCGAAATGGCCAGAGGTCATTAAAATGTCCTCCACCACCACGGAGAAAACTATTGCAGTCCTAAGGACCATCTTCGCCAGGAATGGGTTGCCAGAACAGATTTGCTCCGACAATGGGCCACAGTTTGTGTCTGAGGATTTCCGGAGGTTCCTGAAGAGTAATGGGGTGAAACATTACACATCTGCCCCATATCATCCAGCCACAAATGGATTGGCTGAGAGGTTTGTTCAGACCTTTAAAAAGGCCAGAAAGGCAATGTATAATGACGACATACCACTACAACACAAGGTGGCTAGTTTCTTGTTTGCTTACCGGAATGCAACACATGCAGTAACCAACCAAGCTCCAGCCGTACTGTTCTTCAACTGAAGGCTAAGATGTCGCCTGGATTTGCTCAAACCAAACATAAGACAAGATGTTGAGGATTAGCAATTCCAGCACATAAATGAAAAGCCAACCCGAAGCTTCAAGGTAGGGCAACCAGTCTTGGCCCGCGACTGCCGAACAGAAAAATGGCAGCCAGGAACGATATGCACACAGCAGGGACCACTAATGTACACAGTGGACGTTGGAGAGAGCATTGTGAGGCACCATGCTGACCAGATTCTAGAGTCACAGGAACAAGCCAAACCCGTGCCACAAGAAGGTGCACCTGGTAATCAACCTGAAGTACAGATTGCGTCTACCTCAGAAGCAGTGGTATTGGAAGCTGATGAACCAACCAGTGACCATGAACCAGAATCAGCTTCGCCGCTGTTGTGTATGTACCTTTAAGAGAATAACTGGTCTCAGACTGCAGTACCGGCAGTGACCACCCCTGTATAAAAGGCGCTAGTAAGCCTCTGTAGTTTCAGTTTCCCGATTGACTCCTTTCAGTAAAGACTTGTTTTGTTCAACTCCTGCTGTCCGTGTCTCAATCATACATGGACATAATACTGGCGACGAGCAGATACGAACTTACCTACAGTCTGCACCACCTCCTGGGATCCATTCCTGCAGCGAAGTGAGCAGAGGTCGAGGCCAGAAGGAAGAAAGAAGCAGTAGAAACGGGCGTCGACCGTGGGCATCCGCCCCTGTGTTAGCGGAGTTGAAGATTGCTGGAGAAGCTGTCGAAAGCGGGGCCTGGTTCCTGTTGACGGTGCTTCAGCTAATCGGGCTGCTGGCAGGTAGTACACTGATCCTTCCTGGGCTGCGGCGGTCGTGAACTCGAGCGGGTGGCTTGCAACGGGGCCGAGCAGCGTTGTCGGGAAGAGGAGAGAGAGAGGGTGGAGCACACAGGGTGCGGCCGGTGCTATGAAGCCGGGCTGCGTATAGACCCGAGAAGAGGGAGGCAAGAGTCCCACAGGGTTGTTCCACGACGGGAAAATAATTTTAAAAAGAAATATTTAACGCGCAGGAAACCGCGAGGAGCTGCAGGTTGCAACGGAAACCGCGGAAAGCAGCGCTAGCAACAGCGGGGAAGAATGCAAAAGCGCGGGAGGCGCCATCTTAATCAACGGGGAAGAAGGCAAAGCGCGGGAGGCGCCATTTTGTTAAATCGGGGAAGAAGGCAAAGCGCGGGAGGCGCCATTTTAGATTGTCAAGATGCCAAAGACTGGCTGTATCATTTTGATAATACAATAGAGGACTGGACCACATATGTGGAAAGAGTCGAGGTATATTGCGAGGCAAACGAAATAGCCGAAGAGAAAAGGGCATCGGTATTGCTAAACTTAATGGGCGCTAGAACGTACAGCCTATTGCGGGACCTGATTACTCCAGCCAAACCGAAGGCGAAGAGTTTTAACGAAATTGTTGCTGTCCTACAGGAACACCTAAACCCTGCACCGCTGTTGATAGCTGAAAGATTTAAATTCCACAGGAGAACTCAGCATAAAGATGAGAGCAATGCTGAGTACCTTACGGAACTACGCAAGCTATCAAAGCACTGCCAGTTCGGAGCAGGACTGGCAGATACACTACGGGACAAATTTGTCTGTGGACTCCTGAGTGAAGGAACACAGAAGAAGTTACTCTCAGAGAAAGAGCTGACGCTAGATAAGGCTTTCAGCGTGGCAGTATCGTACGAAGCAGCAGCCAGGGGAGCTGCAGAAATTCAACAAAAGCCATAGGAATACGGCACCCACGAAATGACACGGGGATTTGCAAAATGTTATCGCTGCGGCAGAACTAACCATGACCAGAAGGACTGCTGGTCCAAGGACAAAATATGCAGGCAATGCGGAAAGATGGGACACATTGCACGAGTTTGCAGGTCTGGGAAGAAGACCAGCGACAACAAAAAGGCTACTAAGGAACCGTACAAGAAAGTACAAAAGATGACGGGCAGTCGTTCCGAAGACCAGATGAGCGATAGTGAATCCGGGAACAGGAGACTAAGCTGTCTCAAACTACACAATGTAATCGCAAAAGAGGATCACCGAACCATTTGGGTCACCCTCATGATAGCAGGGTCCCAAGTTAAAATGGAATTGGATACAGGATCAGCGCTAACCGTCAATAATCGACGAGACTACGACCGGCTATTCTCACACATACCCTTGAGAGAGACATCCATCGTCTTGACGACATATACGGGGCAAAAAGTATACCCCAGAGGAAAAATAAGGGTGCCTGTCGAATACAACGGCAAGAAAATACGGAAATTGTATCTCTACATACTGCAAAATGATCGACCACCGTTATTGGGACGTGAATGGATCAGGAAGATAAGCTTAGATTGGCACTCCATTCATGCAATGACGGTGGACGGTAAAAAAGATGAAGACGTCACTCCTGGACGATTGTCAACAATCTTAGCTAACGCCAAAGAGGTATTTCAACAAGAACTGGGCACTCTTAAAGGCGTAACCGCCTCGATAAAAATAGAAGAGAATGCAATTCCCAAGTTTTTCAAAGCAAGACCGGTACCATATGCAATTCGCCCAGCCGTCAAGGCAGAGCTGGAGAATCTGGAGAAGGCAGGCGTGTTGTCTCAGGTCGACTGGAGCGAGTGGGCGACACCCATCGTTCCTGTCATGAAGAAAACGTTAAGCAATAAGTCTGAGGAGCCAAGGAAGGTTCGCATCTGTGGGGATTTCAAGGTGACGGTCAACCCAGTCCTTCACACAGTACAATATCCTCTTCCAAGGATAGAAGACATCTTCGCCTCACTGTCTGGAGGGAAGCGTTTTACAAAAATTGACCTAGCACAAGCATATTTGCAGATGGAGGTTGAAGAATCCTCGAGGAAGTATCTCACGATTAACACTCACAAAGGTATTTACCAGTATCATCAATTGGTATTCGGAGTAGCATTGGCTCCAGCGATATGGCAAAGAGCGATGGAACAAGTCCTGCAAGGGATTCCGGGGACTCAGTGTTACTTGGACGACATCCTTGTGACAGGTGAAGATGACAGTGAACACCTTAACAACCTAGAACAGGTGCTCACTAGACGACGGGAACATGGGCTACGAGCCAACTGCACCAAGTGCGAGTTTTTAAAGAAACAGATATCGTATTGTGGCCACGTGATTGATGAAGAGGGGTTACATAAGTCCGTTGACAAAATTGAAGCGGTTGTTACGGCCCCAGCGCCTGAAAATGTGGCGCAACTGAGGTCATTCCTCGGGTTGGTGAATTACTACCATAAGTTTTTGCCGAATTTGTCGACAATCCTGCACCCGCTGAACGCCCTGCTACGAACGGGAGTAGCATGGAAATGGAGCAATGACTGTAAGTGGGCCTTTCAGAAGAGTAAGGACTTAATCACTTCAAGAGAAGTATTGGCTCACTACAACCCAGCACTGCCAATCAGACTGGCGTGTGATGCGTCTCCCTACGGCATTGGGGTGGTACTGTCACATAAATTCCTTGATGGTTTAGAGAGGCCGATAGCTTTTGCGTCACGCTCGTTAACTTCTGCCGAGCGTAACTACGCCCAGATTGACAGAGAGGCCCTCAGCCTAGTGTGGGGGGTGAAGAAGTTCAATCACTACCTGCACGGTCAAAAATTTACTCTACTAACCGATCATCAACCTCTTGTCTCCATTTTCAACCCTCAGAAGGGCATACCGATAATGACAGCACAACGGCTGCAGAGGTGGTCCCTTTTCCTAGGGGCACACCAATATGACATCGAGTACAAAGGAACTAAACAGCATGGGAATGCTGATGGATTGTCACGCCTACCATTGCCGATAGTGGAAGAAGAAGACCTTGCAGTGGATCCAATGGAGTTATTCCACTCGACCATAGTCGAATGTCTCCCTGTGACGAATGCAAACATAGAAAAGGAAAAACGGAATGACCCGACACTATCACGGGTCTATGATTTAACGGTGAAGGGATGGCCAGCACATGGCGAACCACTGCTGCCAGCATTCTCGCCGAGAAGAGAACAGCTGTCCGTGTGCAGAGGAACCTTGATGTGTGGATCCAGAGTAATAATTCCACCTAAGTTGACGGATAGAGTGCTCAATGAGCTTCATGAGGGTCATCTGGGTGGGGTAAAAATGAAGAACTTAGCCAGAGCATTTGTGTGGTGGCTGGGAATCGATAGAGAAATCGAAGAGATGACCAAGAGCTGTGCAGGATGCCAGAAGGTCCAAAACGCCCCACCACAAGCTCCTCTACATCCATGGGAGTGGCCCTCATCTCCATGGCAAAGGGTGCACATTGATTTTGCTGGTCCCTTCATGGGCTCGATGTTTTTAATTGCGGTGGATGCACATTCAAAGTGGCCAGAGGTAATAAAAATGTCCTCAACCACCACGGAAAAAACTATCACAGTCTTACGAACCATATTCGCCAGGAATGGGCTGCCTGAACAGATTTGCTCTGACAATGGACCACAGTTTGTGTCTGAAGAGTTCCGGAGGTTCTTAAAGAACAATGGTGTTAAGCATTACACATCCACCCCATATCATCCAGCCACTAATGGATTGGCCGAGAGGTTTGTTCAAACATTCAAGAAGGCTATCAAGGCAATGTGTAATGAAGATATACCCCTACAACACAAGGTGGACAACTTCTTGTTTGCCTACCGGAATGCGACACATGCGGTTACCAACCAAACTCCAGCCATGATGTTCTTCAATCGAAGACTACGATGCCACTTGGATTTGGTTAAGCCAAACGTCCGAAGAGATGTGGAGAACAGGCAGTTTCAGAATATGAATGAAAGGCCGACCAGGAGTTTTAAGATAGGTCAACCAGTTTTGGCCCGGGACTACCGCACTGAGAAATGGCAGCCAGGAACGATTTGTACACGGCAAGGACCTCTCATGTATACCGTGGACGTTGGAGAGAGCATTGTAAGACGCCATGTTGACCAGATTCTAGAGTCACTGGAAA
This sequence comes from Somniosus microcephalus, assembly GCF_052327205.1. NCBI lineage: Eukaryota > Metazoa > Chordata > Chondrichthyes > Squaliformes > Somniosidae > Somniosus > Somniosus microcephalus. Next base: position 244,762,193 of record NC_140987.1, read on the forward strand.
ACGTCAACTCCACACCACGATCTGATACACCTGGTAATGAAATCGACGTACCAATTGCAGCTACCGCAGAATCGGTGATATTGGAAGCAGATGAACCAAACAACGACATTGATCCCGACTCAACCCTGCCAGAGGAACCTGATACCCCAAAGAGGCGTTATCCAGACAGAATCAGGAAGCCTCCTCAAAGACTGAACTTATAATTGCTTAAACTTAACCAATGTATCTAGCAACCGTAATTGTGATTGTAATTAGTTATCATTTAGTTGTTAAATGAATGTTATGTACTGTTTATCTAAAAGGGGAGGAATTGTTGTGTATGTACCTTTAAGAGAATAACTGGTCTCAGACTGCAGTACCGGCAGTGACCACCCCTGTATAAAAGGCGCTAGTAAACCTCTGTAGTTTCAGTTTCCCGATTGACTCCTTTCAGTAAAGACTTGTTTTGTTCAACTCCTGCTGTCCGTGTCTCAATCATACATGGACATAATAGCCGCAAGAACAGGATACTCGAGAAAGGCGCTATCCAGTCAGGATCAGGAAGCCTCCTCAAAGACTGAACTTATAAATGATTATTTCAGTTGATGTATATAATATCCAGAAAGTTGTCATTAGTTATTATTTAGTTGTTAAATGAATGTTATGTACTGTTTATCTAAAAGGGGAGGAATTGTTGTGTATGTACCTTTAAGGGAAGAACTGGTTTTAGACTGCAGTACCGACAGTGACCACCCCTGTATAAAAGGCCCTAGCAGGCTTCTGTATTTCAGTCTGGCGTTGCCTCCTGTTCAGTAAAGTACCTGTTAAACTGTTCTCCCGAAGTCCGTGTATTATTGAGGCGCGGACTTTACAAATGTCACAAATGTAGATGACTCTACAGAGACGCACACCGCTTACTGCACATATACATTGATGGACATCGGCAAATGGTACAGTAGCAGCTGGTCAGAGGTAAATTACAGTGCTGTACATGGTCCTGTTTAGTTCAGTTTTTGGCCAGTATGTCAATAAGTAACAAAGCCACAGTAGAACATACAAGCCCAAAAGCAATGACATACATCTGGAACTCATTGATTTCCATAGAAACATAGAAGATAGGAGCAGGAGTAGGCCATTCGGCCCTTCAAGCCTGCTCCGCCATTCAATGAGATCATGGCTGATCATCCAAACCCTAGCACCCGGTCCCTACATTGACAGCCATCCCACCCAAGCCCTATCCCTGTAACCCCGTAACCCCACGTATTTAATCCCCCCTAACACTAAGGGCCAATTTTTATCATGGCCAATCAACCTAACCCGCACATCTTTGGACTGTGGGAGGAAACCGGAGCACCCGTAGAAAACCCACACAAACATGGGGAGAATGTGCAAACTCCACACAGACAGTCACCCGAGGCCGGATTTGAACCCGGGTTCCTGGCGCTGTGAGGCAACAGTGCTAACCATTATGCCACCGTGCTGCCCATCTGCTATTTACATGCAGGATTTTGGTTTACACTGTGAAAAATGATTACCATCAATCTAATATGCACAAGTCCATAGCACAAAACTGCCCATCATATAAGATCATTAATCGGGCTTCTTTATTACAGGTCTCATAGATAAAGGCCGGAATTTTCCGTACCGGGGCGGGGCGGGGCGGGGCGGGTGAGGTGTGGACGGTTGCCATGGCGGGTTGCGACCCCGTTCCTGATTCCATGCCGCTCCTCAGATCAAATTTGCGTTAATGGGGCCTATTTAGACCGCCCTGCGCATTACCCATTTTGAGTCGCTGCCACGCCAGCAAACACACCCAAGGGAAAGGTGCGTGGGGCAGGATGATGACAGGTTCCCGACCTGCTGCAAGATATCTCAAATTTCCCACTCGACCCGCCTCCAATCGCGCCCGCACAGACCTCAGAAAAATCCAGCCAAGGAGTCAGTCACAAATTAAAATCAGTCAAGTCTGTGCCATACTAAACAATGACAACATAAGCACATAGTTCACAAAAAATTATTGTATAATTTTCAAGAAAAAATAGGGAATGAAGGTACCTTGTATAAATAATTTGAAGAAATGTCAGAAAATGAAGAAGTACATGTCTTATTGTTCTTCCGATTTTTGTGAATCTTGAAAATGGTTATTTGCAAAATCAGTAACAAAATCGATTAATGCGAGTCAGAAATGTAGATATATAATCACGATTGAACCCCAAGGTGTCAAATATATACTTTCCACAGTACTGTGAGGCAAAGTGGATGGTTAATTGTTAATAGATCAGTGAGGATCAGATGGCAATCCCCCCTCATCTGTAATGCCTAGATATCTATAATATTAACAGATGGTTGTGCGAGCATGTATTCTATGCTTCTTGCTCTTCTGGTAGGATGCCATCCTTCACATCTACTGACCCACAGTACAGACATGTGAAAAATTATTTTTTAAAAGCTTACCTTTATTTGTGCTAGATACCAGATGCCATGATGGAGCAAAAGGATATGTGGGCAAAGAGGCCGAGACCGACAGGTAGACATAGAAATAGAGGGCGCAAAAGTGTTCATAATGGCCCGGCTTTTGTGTTAAGAATAATGGTGAGGCTATCAGCACACATCATTATGATGAAGTAAATCAGACAGCAACTTACGGAGTCCGCACATGTGAAGTTAAACGCGGAAATCGGAGGTTGCTGTCCGATTTGCTCTGCTCCTCCACAAGCTGCCCTACACCAGTACATCTCCAATACACTTGGCATTGAAATCCATGTAAGGCGTGAAATTGCTGTATTTAGCCACTAGTTACCCACTAAACACATCAGTAAAGTTAAGGCTGGTGCATTTAGGTGTAAGTGAATTTTTAACAGCATAAGTCTTAATTACTGCCAAACAATCTCTCTAGCACTGAAATTTTAATTTTACAAGTGTGGAGTCTCATTCCTTCAGAATTTAATTATTGTGGGAGATTTTATTGTAAATTAGAATTAAATTAAAACTTTTTTTAACTTTTTCTTTCTGTCTCTTTTATCTCTCTATCTTAATCCCATCTTTCTTTCCCTCCATTTATTTCACATTCTGGACATCATTTTAAAATGAATTAAATATTCAAATTTATACTTCCTGGTTTAGGCTCGGCAGGGGTAATTTTAACTACAAAAATCAGGTGGGTTTGGGTCAGGTGGGATGTTAAAATTTTAAATATCTCCATGGTATGCTACTCCTGCACTATGTGGGAAATCAGGGACACTTCCTCTGTACCTGACGACCATAAATGTGGGAAGTGTATCCAGCTGCAGCTATTGGCAGACCGCATTGCGGTGCTGGAGCTGCGAATGGGTACATACTGGAGCATGTGCAATGCTGAGGACGTCGTGGATATCACATTTAATGAGCTGGTCACACTGCAGGTGAAGGCTGCACAGGCAGGAAGGGAATGGGTGACCACCAGGCAGAGTAGTAGGTGCAGACAGGTAGTGCAGGGGTCCCCAGTGGCCATCCCCCTCTCAAACAGATATATCACTTTGGCTATTGTTGGGGGAGATGGCTTATCGGAGGAAGACAGCAGCAGCCAACTTCCTGGCACCGTGAGTGGTTCTGCTGCACAAGACGGGAGGAAAAAGAGTGGAAGAGCTATAGTAATAGGGGATTCTATTGTAAGGGGAATAAATAGGCATTTCTGCGGCCGCAAATGAGACTCCAGGATGGTATGACGCCTCCCTGGTGCAAGGGTCAAGGATGTCTCGGAGCGGCTGCAGAGCATTTTGGAAGGGGAGGGTGAACAGCCATTTGTCGTGGTGCATATAGGTAACAACGACATAGGTAAAAACCGGGATGAAGTCCTAAAAGCTGAATATAGGGAGTTAGGAGGTTAATTAAAAATTAGGACCTCAAAGGTAGTAATTTCAGGATTGCTACTAGTGTCACGTGCTAGTCAGAGTAGAAATAGAAGGATATTTCAGATGAATACATGGCTAGAGGAATGGTGCAAGGGGGAGGGATTCAAATTCCTGGGACATTGGAACCAGTTCTGGGGGAGGTGAGACCACTACAAACTGGATGGTTTGCACCTGGGCAGGACCGGGACTGATGTCCTAGGGGGAGTGTTCGCTAGTGCTGTGGGGAGGGTTTAAACTAAAAAGGCAGGGGGTTGGGAACCTGTGCAGGGAGACAGAGGAAAGGGAAACAAGGATAGAAGCAAAAGACAGGAAGGAGAAAAGCAAATGTGGCAGTCAGAGGGTTTAAATCAAACATGGCCACAGTAAATAATAATTCTAAAAGATCTAAGAGTGTTAAAAAAACAAGCCTGAAGGCATTGTGCATTAATGCGAGGAGCATTCATAATAAGGTGGATGAATTAGCCGCGCAAATAGATGTAAACAGATATGATATGATTGGGATTACGGAAACATGGCTCCAGGGTGACCAAGGCTGGGAACTCAACATCCAGGGGTTAGCCAGGCTAACCAAATTAGTAACAATACTGTGGAGGAGGAATTCCTGGAGTGTATACGGGATGGTTCCTGGACCAAAATGTCGAGGAACCAACTAGAGATCAGGCCATCTTAGACTGGATATTATATAATGAGAAAGCATTAATTAGCAATCTTGTTGTACGAGGCCCCTTGGGCCAGAGCGATCATAATATGATAGAATTCTTCATTAAGATGGAGAGTGAAGTAATTGACTCAGAGACTAGGGTCCTGAATTTAAATAAAGGAAACTACGATGGTATGAGGCGCGAGTTGGGTAGGATTGATTGGGGAATGTCACTCAAAGGGTTGACTGTGAATAGGCAATGACAAACATTCAAAGACTGCATGGATGAACTACAGAATTTGTTCATCCCAGTTTGGCATAAAAATAAAACAAAAAAGGTGACTCAACCATGGCTAACAAGGGAAATTAGGGATAGCATAAGATCCAAGGAGAGGACATATAAATTGTCCAGGAAAAGCAGCAAACCTGAGGATTGGGAGCAGTTTAGGATTCAGCAAAGGAGGACAAATGGATTAATTACGAAGGGGAAAATAGAGTAAGAGAGTAAGCTTGCAGGGAACATAAAAACTGACTGTAAAAGCTTTTATAGATATGTGAAGAGAAAAAGATTGGTGAAGTCAAGCGTAGGTCCCTTGCAGTCAGAATCAGGGGAATTAATAATGGGGAACAAAGAAATGGAAGACCAATTAAATAAATATTTTTGTTCTGTCTTCACAAAGGAGAACACATATCACCTCCCAAAGATGTCGGGGAACATAGGGTCTGATGAAAGGGAGGAACTGAAAGAAATCAGTATTTGTAGGGAAATGGTGTTAGGGAAATTGACGGGTTTGAAGGCCGATAAATCCCCAGGGCCTGATAATCTACATCCTAGGGTAATTATGGAAGTAGCCCTAGAAATAGTAGATGCATTGCTGGTCATCTTCCAACATTCGATAGAATCTGGAACAGTCCCCATGGATTGGAGGGTAGCTAATGTTACCCCACTATTCAAAAAAGGTGGTAGAGAGAAAACGGGGAATTACAGACTGGTAAGCCTGACATTGGTAGTGGGGAAAAAGCTAGAGTCCATTATAAAAGATGTAATAGCAAAGCACTTGGAAAACGGTGACAGGATCGGACAAAGTCAACATGGATTTACAAAAGGTAAATCGTGCTTGACTAATCTACTGGAATGTTTTCAGGATGTAACTGGTAAAATAGATAAGGGAGAACCAGTGGACGTGGTGTATTTGGACTTTCAAAAGGCTTTCGATAATGTCCTGCATAAGAGATTAGCATGTAAAGTTAAGGCACATGGGATTGGGGGCAAGGTATTGACTTGGATAGAGAACTGGTTGGCAGACAGAAAGCAAAGAGTTGGAATAAACGGGTCTTTTTCCAAGTGGCAGGCAGTGACTAGTGGGGTACTGCAGGGATCGTTCCTAGGACCCCAGCTATTCACAATATATATTAATGATCTAGACGAGCAAACTAGATGTAATATCTCCAAGTGTGCAGGCGACACAAAGCTGGATGGGCGTGTGTGCTGTGAGGAGGATGCCGAGAAACTCCAGTATGATTGGACAGGTTGGGTGATTGGGCAGAAACATGGCAGATGCAGTTTAATGTGGATAAATGCGAGGTTATCCACTTTGGTGGCAAAAACAGGAAGGCAGATTATTATCTGAATGGCAATAGATTGGGAGAAGGAAATGCAACGAGACCTGGGTGTCCTTGTGCACCAGTCACTGAAGGTAAGTATGCAGGTGCAGCTGACGGTTAAAAAGGCAAATGGTGTGTTAGCCTTCGTAGCGAGAAGGTTCGAGTACCGGAACAAGGATGCCTTGCTGCAGTTGTACAGGGCCTTGGTGAGACCACATCTTGAGTATTGTGTGCAGTTTTGGTCGCCCTATTTGAGGAAGGGTGTTCTTGCCATGGAGGGAGTGCAGCGAAGATTCACCAGACTGATACCTGGGATGGCAGGAATGACGTATGAGGAGAGAGTGGGTCGATTAGGCTGATACTCGCTGGAGTTTAGAAGAATGAGAGGGGATCTCATTGAAACTTATAAAATTCTAACAGGACTAGACAGACTAGATGCAGGAAGGATGTTCCCGATGGCGGGGGAGTCCAGAACCAGGGGTCACAGCCTAAGGATAAGGGGTAAGCCATTTAGGACTGAGATGAGGAGGAATTTCTTCACCCAGAGAGTGGTGAACCTGTGGAATTCTGTACCACAGAACGCAGTTGAGGCCAATTCATTAAATATATTCAAGAAGGAGTTAGATATATTTCTTAAGGCTAAAGGACTCAAGGGATATGGGGAGAAAGCAGGGACAGGGTACTGAATTTGGATGATCAGCCATGATCTCATTAAATGGCGGAGCAGGCTCAAGGAGCCAAATGGCCTACTCCTGCTCCTATCTTCTATGTTTCTATGTTTCTTTGTAATCCAACCCCAACCCATCTCCAACACACCCACTTACCGAGGCAGGACGAGGGGCCCAGGAGGTGGTTTGGCCATTTAAAAATTATAATAGGAGCATAGGACCTAGGAACAGAAGTAGGCCATTTAGCCCCTCAAGCCTGTTCTGCCAATCAATGAGATCATGGCTGATTTGTGACCTATTTCCAGATACCTGACATAATCCTTAATAGCTTTGGTTAACAAAATCTATCAATCTCAGATTAAAAATTAACAATTGATCTAGCATCAATTGCCATTTGCGGAAAAGAGTTCCAAACTTCTACAACCCTTTGCGTGTAGAAGTATTTCCTAACTTCACTCCTGATAGGCCTGGTTCTAACATTTAGGCTATGTCCCCTAGTCCTAGACTCCCTAACCAGCTGAAATAATTTCTCTCTATCTATGCAATCAGTTTCGCTTAATACCTTGAAATCTTCAATCAAATCACCCCTTAACTTTTTCAATTTCAGGGAATACAACTCTAAGTTTATGTAATCTCTCCTCGTAATTTAACCCTTGGAGTCTGGGTATCATTCTGGTAAATCTACGCTGCACTCCCTCCATGGCCAATATATCCTTCCTAAGGTGTGGTGCCCAGAACTGAACACAATACTCCAGGTGTGGTCTAACTAATGCTTTGTATAACTGTAGCACAACTTCTAACTCTTTGTATTCTAGTCCTCTTGGTATAAAGGTCAGTATTCCATTAGCCTTTTTGATTATTTTCTGTACCTGTCCATGACATTTTAATGATCTATGTACATGGAGTCCTAAGTCTCTTTGGACTTCCACTGTTTCTAGCTTTTCACCATTTAGAAAGTATTCTGATCTATCTTTTTTAAGTCCAAAGTGGATGATCTTGCACTTGCCGATACTAAAATCCATTTGCCATAGCTTTGCCCATTCACTTAATAATAATATCTCTTTGTAATTTTATCTACACTGCTTATAATGCCACCTATCTTTATGTCATCAGCAAATTTGGCTATGTGGCTCTCTATCCCATCATCTAAGTTGTTCATAAATTCAGTTGAGGCCCCAACACAGGTCCCTGTGGGATGCCACTAGTTGCAATCTGCCAATTAGTGTACCGGCCCATTAAACCTAATCTCTGTCTCCTGCCGCTCAGCCAATTTCCCAACCAGGTCAATAATTTGTCTTCAATTCCATGAGCTTCAACTTTAGCGAATAGTCTCTGGAAGTCCATATAAATAATATCCATAGTCATTTCCCTGTCACCTCTTCAAAAAATTCAATCAGGTTAGTCAGGCATGACCTACTTTTTACAAATCCATACTGGCTCTCTGACCAGCTGAAAATTTTTAAGGGGTTCAGTCAGTCTATCCTTAATTATAGACTCTAGTAATTTCCCAACAACAGATGTTAAGCTAACCAATCTATAATTTCCTTGTTTCCCGCACACCTTTCTTAAATAGCTTAGTGACGTGCAATTTTCCAATCTACAGGAACAGTTCCTGAATCAAGAGAATTTTGGAAGATTATAGTTAGGACATCTGCGGTGTTTTTACCTACTTCCAAAACCATCTGGTCTGGGGATTTGTCACTCTTTAGTGCCATTATTTTCTTCATTATGGTTATTGTGCTTAAGTTAATTTTATTGATTCCCCATCACTAATTCAATGTTAGTTTCCTTGGGATGTCCGACATGTTATCCTCTTCCTCTACTATAAATACTCACGCAAAGTAATAATTCAAAATTGTCCGCCATTTCCTTATTTTCATTTACAATATCGCCATTATTAGTTTTCAAGGGGCCCACATTGCTCCTGACCAGCCTTTCTTTTCCCAATATAGTTGTAAAAAATATTGTGTTGATTTTGATATCCCTTGCAAGTTTGTTTTCATAATCCCTTTTTGTACCTCTTACTAAGTAGAGCTCTTGCCCCTTAGGGGTATAAACTGGCTCTGTATCACATTAATTTCTTAATTAAACAACTCCCATTGATCTTCTATTGATTTACCCATTAAAAGATTTGCCGAGTTTACTGTGGACAGTGTCTGTCTCACCCCATTGAAGTCGGCCTTACCTAAATCTAGAATTTTAGTAGCTGTTAAACATTTCTCCCTTTCAAACACAATGTTGAACTCGATCATATTACAGAAGAAAATAAGAACATAAGAAATAGGAGCAAGAGTAGGCCATTTGGCCCCTCGAGCCTGCTCCACCATTCAATAAGATCATGGCTGATCTGATCTTGGCCTCAACTCCACTTTCCTGCCTGTTCCCCATAACCCTTGACTCCCCTGCAGCTCAAATATCTGTCTATCTCCACCTTGAATATATTCACTGACTCAGCCTCCACAGCTCTCTGGGGTAGAGAATTCCAAAGAGTCACGACCCTCAGAGAAGAAATTCCTCCTCATCTCCATCTTAAATGGGTGACCTCTTATCCTGAAACTATGCCCCCTAGTTCTAGATTCCCCCACGAGGGGAAACATCCTCTCAGCATCTACCCTGTAAAGCCCCCTCAGAATCTTGCATGTTCCAGTAAGATCATCTCTCATTCTTCTAAGCTCCAATGAGTATAGGCCCAACCTGCTCAACCTTTCCTCATAACACAACCCTTTCATCTCCAATGGAGGTGGGTTGGAGGCGGGTTTCGGTTTGGGTGGGGTCCAAACTCGCCTTCACAGTGAGGTGGGAAAAATTTGCGATTTTCCTCTAATTGGCCAGTTAATTTCAGAGGTGTGGGCTCCCCTGGCCCAATTAGTCTTTTGGGACTGAAACTCGCCTCTGCTGACATCACTTATCCAGCTTCATTTAAGGACTGCTTGCTGTCTTGGGTCTTCCACTGGTTTTTGGTCGATGATGCACCACCTCCAGACTTATCTCCTTGAAGAATGGCCAGCTCCATGGCAAGGGCCTCCCTGAGGTTCTTGGATGAGATGCTGGGTATGCTGGTTGAGGGGGCGAGAACTAGCAGGGAGGTACTATTCCCCTCATCTGGGAGGAAGAGGCCTCCCAAAGATAGCAAGGCTGTGCAGGTCCAGCTGGCAAGGGATATAACCTCCAGATCTGTGTGCAGATTGGGTGATTGTTTCTGTTTATTGATGAAATGGCATTCCTGTGTGAATGTATTAAAATTAGGTGATGGCAAACTGTTGGCGTGACGGCATCTGTTATTTCGGCTTAGGCAGCACCACATTGCGGGCTCCGCAACACTTGCGTGGTCAGGTTGGTGGTCAGAGTGAAAGGAGACCACAGAGTCATGTCCACTGTCTATCATGTGTTAAGAAGGAGCCAAGCACATGTACCACAATGGGCAACCTATGCAAATCTGGCCAGGATGAGTGCATCCCTTGCATCACGGGCAACCATGTGCTCGCGTGCTGCCGCTGCTGCTGGTCAATACGCCGCCGCTCGGTCCTCCTCCTCCTCCTCCTCCTCATCTGAGGATGCTATGAACTGAGCCACTTGCTCATCAGGAAGCTGCAAGCCACGACGCTGTGCCATGTTGTGCAGTGCATAGCAGACCACGACCATTCTGGAGACCCTGGCTGCTGAATATTGCAGGGCTCCACCTGATCTGTCAAGGCATCGGAATCGCATCTTCAGCAAGCTAATGGTTTGCTCGATGATGGACCTGGTTGAAATGTGGCTGGCATTGCAGCACTCCTCAGCCTTGTTAGCTGGCCTCCTGATCAGCGTCATTAGCCACTTCTTCAGGGGGTAGCCCTTGTCACCAAGGAGCCATCCGTTAAGTTGGTTTGGCGGATTGAAGAGCGGAGGAACACTAGAGTTCCGCAGGATGAAGGAGTCATGGCATCTACCACAGAACTTGGTGCAATATGCAAAATCTCCGTCTTGTGGTTACAGACCAGCTGTACGTTGAGGGAGTGGAAGCCCTTGCGGTTGACAAAGATAGCTGGGTTTTGATGGGGTGCCCTAAGGGCCACATGTGTACAGTCTATGATGCCCTGCACCATTGACAAGCCTGCCATATTTGCAAAGCCAACTGAATGTGTGGTTACACTTGCTTGATCGCTTGAGAAGTGGATGTAATTGTGCACCTTTGCGAAAAGGGCATCGGTAACCTGCGTGATGCAACTGTGGGCGGCCGACTCAGAGATGCCGCTGAGGTCTGCTGATGATCCCTGGAAGGAGCCTGAGGCAAAAAAGTTGAGTGCAGTGGTGACTTTGACAGCCACTGGTAAGGGGTGTCCACCTGCTCCTCTGGGCTCCAGGTGTTGGTGAAGTAGTGCGCAGATGTCTCCGACAACCTGTCGCGAAAGTCTCAGCCTCCTTTGATACTGCTGCTCAGTCATGTTGAGGTAGCTCATCCTCTGTCTGTAAACCCTGAGAAGAGGGTATCTCCTGCGGCGACGTGCTTCCATGCACTGGCGCCTTCTGTCCTTTGCAGCATCAGGTGGATGGGGCTCCTGCTGTTCTTGATGCTGAGCTGCCTGGTTCTGCTGCTGCCGTGGCTGCTCCTCATCCGAATCTGAGGTCCATGGTGAAAGGAAATAAATGGTTCCCATGCTGCTGGCAGATACCTCCATTGGGGAAGTACTCAGTCCAAGCAGGGAGAGGATCTTCCAAAGAGATCCCACAGTTGAGAGACAGAAGCTGCAGCACTTCCGACTTTGGTAGGCCTGTTAAAAGTGCTGAAAGACCTGTGGAACAAAAGTTCTGCCACCTGCAACTGATCCCTGATGAAAGCTCTGTTTTAATGGTGGAGCTGCAGCTGTGAGGAAGCCACCCACTTGTCAACCCGCCAGGATTAGCTGGCGTGGTTTAGGAGGGTCATGCAACATGCACAAAATGTGGCAAAATAACAAAGGCCTGTCAAAATAGGATTATAGAGGTCCTCAACTACTATTTAAGAGTCTTAACTACCTCTCCCGACTGATGGAGGTGGAACCGAATCGCACCTATCAAACCCGCCTCCGGCAAAATTGCACGGAGGCGGGTTGGAGGCGGGTTCCGAACCCGCCCTCAGTTTTTGCCATTTTGCCAACTGTCCCACCTCCAAACCCGCCTCCTCGGGGTTGGGAAAATCACCTCCAAAGCGTCTGCAAAGGGATTTAGATTGGTTAAGTGAGTGGGCAAAAATTTGACAGATGGAGTTTAATGTGAGAAAATGTGAGGTTATCCACTTTGGTAGGAAGAATAGAAAAGCAAAATATTATTTAAATGGAGAGAGACTACAGAATGCTGTGGTAGAGAAGGAGCTGTGTGTCCTCGTACATGAAACACTATGGCCCAGAAATTAGTGTCCCAACGCACGAGTAAGCACCGTGTACTCACGCGTGGGCCCGATGGAAGTGCCGGTTTTCTGCATACACAGTGCATGCGCGGGAAATCGGCACTTCCGTTCCCCTGAAATTGGGGTTAAGAGGTGGAACGCGTGCGACCTTTGAGGCAGCGCGTGCGCATTGAACTTCGGCGTTTTTGTGAATTGCTGCAGTGAGGGTAAGTCCCCAGCATTTACACATCTGAAAAGGATGAGTAAGGCCCCCAAGAAGCTCCGTAACGCTCAGGAGGAAGAACTCTTTCATCAGTGGAGCTTCTTAACGGCACATTTTTGGTTGTGAAAGGGAGAAAAGTTATTTTAAGAAAGTTTGAGGTAAGTTTGCTACTTTAATTTTTTTTTTTAAACGTGTTTTGAGTAATGTAGGTACAGGGAGCAACTCTGGCTGTCTGCAAGGTCTAATTGAATCTGATGTGTTTATTAAAAGTGAAAATGACTTTGAAAATTAATAATGTAACATTTCCAAAATTTTTAAGAAAGTTTTCATCAGTAATATATTCCTTTAAGTAAGTATGTATGTATGTCTGTATATATTCCTTTATGTATGTGTATGTATGTATGTATATATTCCTTTATGTATGTGTATGAATGTATGTATGTAGTTATGACTTTCAGAAAATGTTAGTTATTGGAAAATCATCTCAGGCTGTGATATTCATCAGGCGGGTATGACGTGTTACCAAGCCGATAACGCGTTTTTCCTGCCATAGCCCGTGGTGATTTTCTAGCCAGTCAGTTCATTAAAATTACTTTAACAACTCCTTGCATTTTTTCCTTACAAGGACATCTGTGTAAGGAGGAGGCCTGTGAGCGAGAAAAATGCCCTCCAGAAATGCTGCCCTGATGCTGTGTGTGATTTTGCTTCAAAGAATTCGAAACACCAGGGAACAACATAGAAGACTGAGGAACCATAACCATCTCCTGATCAGAAGGAACTACTACCCACCCCAGAGAGTGTGCAGGGAGAGGCGATCATTTGAGATGCTGTCGGAGGAGTTGTGTGTGAGGAGGCTGCGCTTCAGTAAAGAGGCAATCGGCCGACTGTGTGACATGTTGAAGGAGGACCTTCAACCACACTCGAAGATCCGCACTGCCTTGTCAGTGAACATGAAGGTAACCACAGCATTGAACTTCTTTGCAAGTGGGTCATTTCAAGCAGGCACCGGTGACATAAGCAGCAGCTCTAAGAATGCTGCGAGGGTCTGCATTCACCAGGTCACAGATGCCATTATGCGTAGGCTTTCAGAGTTCATTAAGTATGACTTGTCCACTCGACATCAAAAGGAGATGGCCCTTGCATTTCATCGCATTGCTGGATTCCCCAAAGTGATTGGGGCCGTCGATGGAACCCATATTGCATTGAAGGCACCATTGGATGCACCTGTGACATACATCAACAGGAAGGGCTATCATTCATTGAATGTTATGATAGTATGTGATGCGCACCTCAGGATCCTAAACGTGAATGCAGCGCACCGGGGAAGTAATCATGACTCCTTCGACCTCCGTAACTCTAACTTATATGCTGCCCTCAGTAAATTGCCTCAAGGATCCGCATGGATATTGGGAGACAAGGGCTACCCGCTAAGACCATGGCTGATGACTCCCTACCGCAAAACCAATAATGAGGCTCAGGAGAGATACAACCAGGCACACGTGTCCACACGTCAAGTGGTGGAGAGGACAATCGGAGTTCTGAAATCACGCTTCCGGTGTCTGGATAGGTCAGGGGGGACCTTGCAGTATTCTCACCAGAAAGTGACAAGCATTGTGATGGCCTGCTGTGCTTTGCATAACTTTGCCCTGCAGGAAGGACTGACCCTTAACACTGCAGAAGAGCTCCCCGCTGAAATGGAGGACTTAAGCGATGCCAATGTGCCTGTGGCCAGGCCTCATGGGGAGGAGCCAAGTGCTTCCGAAAGTAAGGCTGCTCGGGAACTGCTAGTAGCCAACGCCTTCACGAGGTAGTGTCGCCTTGTACCTACCCCTCCCCCCGCAAGGCAAAGAAAGGAGCAGACACAATTTAAAGTGAAGCAGTGAACTTTTATTGCAGCATCAAAGAGTTTTCAGGTTCAGCTTTGATGTAGATAGTTTGTAACTTTTAAATGTTAACTAGCTATTTTCTACTTTTCAAACATTTGTAAACATGAATAGTTCAGGAAAAAAATGTGTTAACAGTTTAACGTGACTTTTTCTGGTTTCTTAGTGCAATAAAGACATTCAAGGTGGAAACTGGCTATTTTCTAATTTTCAAACAGTTGTTGTAAAAATACTTTTACTCCAATAAAAGCTGAATTTTTTTTCAAAGTGACTACAAGCTGTACTGTTTAAACGAAAAGGTTACATATCCTTTCAGTCACAAATATACATTTCAATGAAAAAAGCAAAGACATTTAACATGTCAATAAAATGAAAAATTTAACAATTGAACAATTTGCCCCCTCGCATCTGTGACTGAGGGTCCAAGGAGGTGCATTGCGCAAAAGGTCGTCGTCGTACGTGTCTTCGCACTGTTCCCTTTGGGGAACTGTATGAAGTGGTGGAAGGATTTCTGGCCGCGTTAACGCTCCTTCCGTGACCGTAACCATCTTCATACCAGCCGTTAGGGTGGTTAGTCCTATGGCGGGAGGGTTTTACGGGCTCCCACAACCCATACGAGAGGGGGGCCACCCACACCCACGGACACAAGTATTCCACTGGATGTCAACCCAGAATTTAGAGTCGGAGCTCCGACTCCACTTGCCGGGACTGTCTGGAGCGGGGATCGAAACCCTACTCCTTCTGGCCCAGCGGCGGGGATGCTTACCGCTACGCCAAAGGCCCACTCCGCGCAAAAGGTGACACCCTAACGTTTCCTGCGCCTTTTCCCTCCCCGTGACTGGAGCCCTATGCTGCCACTTGAAAGACCAAGCTATCATCTGTCCTTTTCGCGGCGCCCTGGACTTCTCATTCCCAATGATGCGCAGGCACTGCGCCTGCACCTCGTTGAGGAGATTGCTGCGGTCATCGTCAGTGAAATTTTGAGTTTTTTTAATGACGTGAATTGTGCTCATTCCAGCCATTCCACGTTGCTAATTAAATAAATTGAATGAAAAAAATGCTTTCAGGGCTTTTAAAACTCTTTAAATTGCTTAAATTCTGTTTAAAACTACTTCAGATTCTTCAAAATCATGTAAAAGTATTTAAAAGTTTATAAAAGTTACCAAAAGATTCATAAAAATACAAGGAACCTACTTAAAATGCTGCTCTGCATGTAACAAGGCTTTGCAGCTTGTGAGAAAGATTGGGGGCATGTCCTATGCTATTGCGACCTCACAGGGCGTGTCTCACTTACACTCCGCGCTGGACGCTTCGCGCTGGCTGCACTCCTGGGCGGCGTGACGTCAGACGCTGCCCGGGAGTGATCCTCAGAAAAACGGAAATCCACGCAGGCCCAGGCCTCAAATGTTGGTGCGATAGGTAAGTGCAGGTCAGGGGCTTGCACCCGTGGGAAGCCCCCGACACGAATTTCTGGGCCAAAAAGTTAGCATGCAGGTACAGCAAGTAATTAGGAAGGCAAATGGAATGTTGGTCTTTATTGCAAGGGGGATGGAGTATAAAAGTAGGGAAGTCTTGCTACAACTGTACAGGGCTTTGGTGAGACCACATCTGGAGTACTGCGTGCAGTTTTGGTCTCCTTATTTAAGGAGGGATATACTTCCATTGGAGGCAGTTCTGTTGAAGATTCACTAGTTAGAATGCCGAGAGCGGGAGCAGCGGCACAAAGAGTGCCGAGAGCGGGAGCAGCGGCACAAAGAGCGCCGAGAGCAGGAGCAGTGGCACAAAGAGCACCTAAAGCAGGAGCAGCAGCACAAAGAGTGCCGAGAGCAGGAGCAGCAGCACAAAGAGTGCCGAGAGCAGGAGCAGCAGCACAAAGAGCGCCGAGAGTGGGAGCAGCACCGGGAGGAGCGGATCTGGTGGGAGCACAGCGACAGCGAGCAGTTAAAAGGAGCAGTCCCGAGCGGCAGCAGCTCAACGGAGGCAGTTTTTGGAAAACATGACGTCAGAGTAAAAAAAGTGACATCAGCACAAGGGAACAAGCTGATTGGTGAGTAGCTGGTGAGTGGCTTTTTTTAAGTTTTATATTTATTTCTACTGGGTTAGATCTTAGTCTATTAAATAAAGGCATGGCAGGGCAGCTCAGTCCTGTGGAGTGCACACCCTGTGCCATGTGGGACGTCCTGGATGCTTCGCATAGGCTGGATGACCACATGTGTGGGAAGTGTCGCCAGCTACAGCAACTGGAGCTCCGGGTTTCGGAACCTGAGCGGCGGCTGGAGTCACTGCGGTGCATCCGCAAGGCTGAGAGTTACGTGGATAGCACGTTTCTAGAGGTGGTCACCCCGCAGTTTAAGAGTATGCAGGAAGAGAGGGAATGGGTGACCAGCAGAGGAGGACCAGGCAGGTAGTGCAGGAATCCCCGGAGTGCATCGCGCTCTCCAACCAGTATTCTGTTCTGAGTACTGGTGAGGGCGATGGTTCCTCTGGGGAGTGCAGCCAGAGTCAAGTCCATGGCACCACGGGTGGCTCAGCTACATGGGGGGTGGGGGGGGGAGGAAAAAGAGTGGAAGAGCAATTGTGGTAGGGGATTCAATAGTTAGGGGAGCAGACAGGCATTTTTGCGGCCGTAGATGTGACTCCGGGATGGTATGTTGCCTTCCTGGTGCCAGGTTCAAGGATGTCACTGAGCAGCTGCAGGGCACTCTGAGGGGGGAGGGTGAACAGCCAGAGGTCATTGTCCATATCGGTACCAACGACATAGGCAGAAAGAGGGATGAGGTACTGCAGGCAGAGTTTAGGGAGCTAAGAGAGAGATTAAAAAGCAGGACCTCAAAGGTAGTAATCTCCGGATTACTCCTGGTGCCACGTGCTAGTGAGTACAGGAATAGAAGGATAGAACAGATGAATGCATGGCTGGAGAGATGGTGCAGGAGGGAGGGCTTTAGATTCCTGTGGCATTGGGACCATTTCTGGGGAAGGTGGGACCTGTACAAGCCGGACGGATTACACCTCAACAGAGCCGGGACCAATATTCTCATGGGGAGGCTTGTTAGTGCTGTTGGGGAGGGTTTAAATTAGCTTGGCAGGGGTATGGGCACCAGCATACAGGAGTAGAAAAGAGGAATAAGGTGCATAAAAGAGTGATTGTGTTGGATAGTACTAGAGAAGATAGTACTAGAGGTGGTAGTAGTACCATATTAGATAGGAGCAGACTAAGAAAGACTACAAATTCAAAAATGGGTTTAGAATGCATTTACGTAAACGCACAAAGTGTGGTGAATAATGTTGGTGAACTACAAGCACAATTAGTCATGTGGCAATATGATGTTGTGGCAATGACAGAAACGTGGCTTAAAAACAGTGAGGACTGGGCACTTAATATTCAAGGGTACAAGGTGTTCAGAAAAGATAGGAAAGGAAAAAAGGGAGGTGGGGTGGAAGTGCTGATTAAGGAAGACATTATAGTGTTGGAAAGGGAGGATGTTCTTGAGGGGACAAGGACAGAATCCATTTGGTTAGAGTTGAGGAGCAAAAAGGGTATGATCACGCTATTGGGGGTATTCTATAGGCCTCCAAATAGTGAGGGAGTGGGGTAGAGGAGCAAATCTGCAGGGAAATCGCAGAGATATGCAAGAGCTATAGAGTGGTGATATTGGGGGACTTTAATTACCCAAATATCGATTGAGATAATGCTAGGGTAAAGGGAAAGGAGGGGGAGGAATTTCTGAAATGTGTTCAGGTGAATTTCCTTGACCAATATGTTCTTGGCCCAACTAGGAAGGAGGCATTGCTGGATCTGGTGCTGGGGAATGAGGTGGGCCAGGTTGACCAAGTATCTGTGGGTGAACACTTGGGTACGAGTGATCATCGTATCATAAGATTTAGATTAGCAATGGAGAGGAGCAAGGAACAATCTAGAGTGGAACTTCTAAACTGGAATAGGGCTCACTTCAATGGATGCGAAAGGATCTAGCCAGGGTAAAATGGAACCAAAGACTGACAGGAAAAACTGTAACGGAACAATGGGTGATCTTTAAGGAGGAGATATTCCAAGTACAGGCTAGGTACATTCCAACAAGAGGGAAGGGTAAGGGAATCAAAGCAAGGGTTCCTTGGATGACGAGGGAGATAGAGAAGATGATGAAACAAAAAAAGAGGGTGTATGATGCATGTCAGGTGAATTCTTCAAGGGAGAGCCAGACCAAACACAATAAGGTGAGAGGGAAAAGATGAAAATAAGATTGGCAAAGAGAGAATATGAGAGTAGAATGGCGATTAACATAAAAGGGAACCCAAAAATATTCTACCAGCATGTAAACAGTAAGCAGGTAGTAAGAGGCGAGGTGGGACCTATTAGAGACAAAGAAGGTGATAAATGCTTAGAGGCGCAGGGCAAGGCTAGCATACTCAATGAGTACTTTGTATCAGTGTTTACTAAGGAGGTGGATGCTGACAAAATATCAGTAGAAGTGGAAAAGGTAGAAGCAATGGAAGGGGTGAAAATTAATAGACAGGATGTGCTAGAAAGGCTGGGTATGCTTAGAGTGGACAAGTCGCCTGGTCCAGATGGCTTGCATCCTAGGTTGCTAAGGGAATTGGGGGAGGAGATAGTGGAAGGGCTTGCCATAATTTTCCAATCTTCCCTAGGGGAGGTGCCTGAGGATTGGAAAGTGGCAAATGTGACGCCATTGTTCAAGAAAGGGTGTAAGTACAATCCTAGTAACCACAGTTAAATATCAGTGATGGGTAAAGTTTTAGAAACAATCATCAAGGAAAAAATTAATGGGCACTTGGAGAGGTTTAAGCTAATTAAGGAGCGCCAACATGGATTTGTAAAAGGCAGATCATGTTTGCCAGGGATTCCCTGGTGTCGGTGGGGATGTTACACTTTTTCAAGGAGGCTTTGAGGGTGTCCTTGAAGCATTTCCTCTGCCCACCTGGGGCTCTCTTGCCGAGCCGGAGCTCCAAGTAGAGCGCTTGTTTTGGGAGTCTCGTATCAGGCATGTGGACAATGTGACCCATCCACCGGAGCTGATCGAGCATGGTCAATGCGTCGATGCTGGGGATGTTGGCCTGAGCAAGAACACTGATGTTGGTGCGCCTATCCTGCCAATGGGTTTGCAGGATCTTGCAAAGGCAGCATTGGTGGTACCTCTCCAGTGCTTTGAGGTGCCTGCTGTACATGGTCCATGTCTCTGAGGCATACAGCAGGGCGGGTATCACTGCTGCTCTGTAGACCATGAGCTTAGTGCCGGGTTTGAGGTCCTGGTCTTCAAACACTCTCTTCCTCAGGCGAATGAAGGCTGTACTGGTCTTCTACCATGGAGACAGATACAAAATATTTGTTCAATGTCTCTGCCATTTCCTTGTTTCCCATTATTAATTCCCCAGTCTCATCCTCTAAGGGACCAACATTTACTTTAGCTACTCTCTTCCTTTTTATATACTTGTAGAAGCTCTTACTGTCTGTTTTTATATTTCTTGCTAGTTTACTCTCATAATCTATTTTCTCCCTCTAATATTTTTTTCGTTATCCTTTGCTGTTTTTTAAAAAGTTCCCCCACCCACAAATGGTCACATTGGAGGCGGATTGGGTTGGGTTGGCCTCCGCCCTCGCATCTTTCCCTCCCGTCCTGGTGGTTAAAATCCCCCCTTAGTGTCTCCATTATAATTGACCATTCATCCGTACTGTTCATGACTGCTACTATTATGGTTCTACTGTACAGACTTGCATCACCTGACAGCAATGGGATTTAGATGAAGATGCCAGATCACCATTAGAACAAGAGACATTATGGAGTATTGTGTCCAATTCTGGGCACCACACTTTAGGAAGGACGTGAAGGCCTTAGAGAGGGTACAGAAAAGATTTACGAGAATGCTTCCACGGATGAGGGTCTTCAGTTACGTGGATAGACTGGAGAAGCTGGGCTTGTTCTCCTTAGAGCAGAGAATGTTGAGAGGAGATTTGATAGAGGTGTTCAAAATCATGAGGGGTCTAGACAGAGTAGATCGAGAGAAAGTGTTCCAATTGGCGGAAGGGTCGAGAACCAGAGGACACAGATTTAAGGTGATTGGCAAAAGAACCAAAGGCGACATGAGGGAAAACTTTTTTATGCAGCGAGTGGTTATGATCTGGAATGTACTGTTTGAGAGGGTGGTGGATGCAGACTCAATCGTGGCTTTCAAAAGGGAGTTGGTTAAGTACCGGAGGGGAAAAATTTGCAGGGCTATGGGGAAAAGGCGGGGGAGTGGGACCAGCTGAAGTGCTCTTACAGAGAGCCAGCACGGGCTCAATGGGCCTAATGGCCTCCTTCTGTGCTGTAACCATTCTATGATTCTAAGACAATGGAATATTCCCCTTTACACAGTTATGAAAGTTGCTTATGTATTTTTATATTTACAAAAAGGATATGATAGTAAGATAGGAATTACTTTCTATTGAATAATGGAAACCATCTACAATTCATTTGATAGGATGGTTTGTTTAAAATTACTACCAATAAGAAGCTGTGAATTATTGACTAAAAGATACTTATTTAAAGTGAATCCAGTCACCCGAAGGGTGCAAGATCTGTCACATGTCCAACCAATGCAGAGCAGCAATCAACAAAGCCATAAATCTAGGCTGACATTCCAGTGCAGTACTGAGGGAGTGCTGCACTGCTGGAGGTGCCATCTTTTGGATGAGACGTTAAACCGAGGCCCTGTCTGCTCTCTCGGGTGGACGTAAAAGATCCCATGGCACTATTTCGAAAAAAAGCAGGGGTGTTATCCCCGGTGTCCTGGCCAATATTGATCCCTCAATCAACATAACAAAACAGATTATCTGCTGTATGTGGGATCTTGCTGTGTGCATTGTCCACATTACAACAGTGACTGCACTTCAAAAGTACTTAATTGGCTGTAAAGCGTTTTGAGATGTCCGGTGGTCATGAAAGGTGCTATATAAATGAAAGTCTTTCTTTCATAATTATTTTGAGATCCTGTAAAGTATATTCTTGTTCATGAGCACACCTGCTGGTGAGTCCTCACATACTTATACCAAATTAACTGTACAGCTTAAAGCTACTTAGCATTGAATATCAGACCCACTTGAGAGGCAAATAAGTTCCCAGAGAACCCCACTCCTTTCCTTCCTCTGGACAATCTCTTCCTCTGCTTCCCCTATCAAACTAACTCATAATCAGTTATCTTTCATAGAGTTTCCACACTCCTGCTCTGCACAGCCATGATCAGCATCAAAATCACATCCAAACCTTCTTTAAGCATTTCCTTTCCACTTTAGAATTTCCCAGATCTCCTCATTATCTTTCCATTCCCTTAACCTCTTTCCCTTTTGGCCTCTTCCTGGCAATGCTCCTGCACATAACGTGTAACTGCTCGCTGGCACAGAAATTGATATATACTGTATTGCTAAAGTTGCTGATGCAGCCTTGTGTAAAGAGACAACATTTACAAGTTACTAACATTTAAATTGCTGCTTTGCAAACACAAATTCCTATAGGTACAAATAATGTAGCATATTAATGCATTTAACAAAGCTAGTTTTCTACTTGAAGTATATGTAGCCAAGTGGGAAAATGCAGTGAATATTTAAGTCCACTAGATGGCGCGGTTCATTTTCCCCTTTAGAATTTGAAAAAAGGAGAAAAGGGTTATGGGTAAGGCCATGTGATGCCAAAGGAACCTCCCCTTTCTTCACAGCCTCCATTTTCTAGATCCAGCGTGGGGGGTGTGCTCTGAGGAGAGTTGGGGTGAATATGACTTTTGAAATGAACTTAGTCTGCGTAAAGTACAACTAAAACAGCATTTAGTGCAGCCAGACATAGTTTTAAAGTGATATTGTTTCCCAAATCACTCGATATCACGGGGATGCTTGTAGATTGTCCCACCATGTGCTGGTGTTAACCTTTGTTAAAATTGTTGTTGAGTCCTTGGGGCTACGTTTCGAACGAGTTTAATTCTTTCTGTTTGCTTGTAAGAGGTGACAAGTGATAACGGGACATACGAATGTATGGTATGATATGTTTTGTTTTGTATAATGATTGTTAGTTAATTAACTGCCTTCACCTGTGGTTTGCCTCATGTTCTGTTTTGCAGCAAGCCACTGCCGTATTTTGTCGACTGTGTTTTATGTATTTACAATTTCATCCTAAACCTAGACCCAAGTTATTAATACAGAATAAAAAACCCCAAAAACGAAAGTTCGTGTCCTGTGCTGCTCCATTTCGCCAGGCTACATATACAAATAAAAATTGCAAACTATAGGACTACTACAGCTTAATTCCCGTCACGCACACCCCCCAACATATTAATAAGACTATCCCAGGAAAGGGTATTTGCAGCTTAACTATACATTTAAGTTTTGTGGGGAGGAAGGCTCCTCACATTGCGGACTGCACCCGATTCCTTCAGCAATTTTGAGTCAAAATGTTAGACCCTCCTGAGGAGGCGGGTGGAGCTCACAATTCGGATGGTGAGGACAATACCTCTAGTGTGGGTGAGGGCAACCAGATAGATGAACTCAAGGCACAGATTTCAGAGTTGAAAAAAAACCATGACCAAGCAATGGCAATTATTGCCACTCTAGGTAATGGGGCAACCAAGTCATATGTGTATGTACCCAGAGAGCGTCAGATCCAACCATTCAGTGGTGAGGTATCCAAAGATAGTCGTTCAGTTGATGAGTTCATTGAAGAGGTTGAAAGTGTACTACGAGCTAGAGATCAGACTCCTGCAGAGCAGGTAGATTTCATTCGATCTTTGTTGAGGGGGGCAGCCCTTCAGGAAATTAGGTTACGGTTGGGTGGAGAGTCTAAGCAGCCCAGTGACCTGTTCAGTTACCTAAGGGGGGCTTTCACCGAAAAACGCAGTGAGTCCCAGCTGTTAGAAACTTTCTATGGACGCAAGCAAGAAGAGGGTGAAGATTTCCGAGAATACTCACATGCACTCTCTCAGATTATTAGAACTTTGGTAAAGCAATCACCTGATGCTGTGCCGGACACAAAACGGGTTGTCAGAAACAGATTTGTTGATGGTGTTAGAGATCCCTCACTCCGGAGAGAGTTGCGCAAGTTTGTACGAGACAACCCCCAGTCTACCCTGTTCGATGTACGTGAGGAAGCTGTCTTATGGTCCTTAGAAGACCAGCCCTGTAGCACTAAAGTTGCAAAGAGCAAGAATGTAGTGTGTGACAGTACGGGGAGGGATCTTCAGTGTTCTGCCATTGGGGTACCAGGCAGCCAGGCTGTCACTTTACAGGATGTTCTTAAAGTGGTGGTGGAACAGGGTAAAGCTATCGGGGAACTAACAGAGGCAGTACGGGGTCTTGCTCTACAGAAGGAAAACACGGGTAATGACAAGGTTGGGAAACCTAGAGCCAAGCCAAAGTTCACTGATGAAGGTCAGCCTATTTGCTTTAAGTGCAACGGGGCGGGGCACATTGCCAAACAGTGTCCTCAGAAGCACGAGGTAGCAAACACATCCACCGATACGGGCTGGGGTGCAGGAAAACTAGCTCCCTCGATTGCCATGAGCCGGGCAATGCGAGGAAAACCTGCAGGCTCTCAGAACAGTACTGGTATTCGTGACAGATTTCTTGACCGTGCAGTAGGTAAATGTCCAGTAGTAGATCTCAAGATTGGGGGGGTTACTGCTAACTGTTTACTGGATACCGGGAGCCAAGTCAGCACTATTACTGAAGTTTTTTTCAGAGAGCACTTACTTGGGAGGGAGGAGGATATGCTGCCTACAACCGGGTGGCTTAAGATCACTGCTGCCAACGGGTTGGACATTCCCTACTTGGGCTACCTTGAGTTAGACGTTGAAACTATGGGCATAACCTTACCCGAATGTGGTTTCCTGGTAGTCAAAGAGCATCAGCAGTCACAGCCTGCAGCACCAGGTCTTATTGGTATGAACATCATCAGCCGATGCAGACAACTAGTTCATGCTGAGTTTGACACTACTCTAGGGGGAAAGTTGGATTCAGATTGGAGGGAAGCATTTCAGCAAGTACAACAGTGTAACATCACTCCAAAGTCATCTTCTGTCCGTGTAGCTGGTAGGGGTGCTGTACATGTGCCTGCGTCTTCCATAGCTACAGTCTACGTAAAGGGACTTAAAACTCAGTCAGGTGGCAGCACTAAAATGCTGTTGGAGCCAGGTAACACACCATTGCCAGGTGGCCTGGTAGTTGTCCCCACTCTAGTTGAATCAAAGGGACATTTATTTCCAGTGCAGGTGGTAAATTTCTCTGAGGAGGATGTGTGGTTAAGCCCCAGGACCAGGCTTGGTATTCCGACTCAGGCAGAGTGTGTAGACAAGGACTCCTGTGAGGTGCGATTTCAACGCATCTCCGCTGACACAGAGGAAGTAACTGTTGGCAGACAAGAAGGACAGATGACAGACAAAGACATTCAGTTGCTTTTGGACAAACTACACATAGGTGGCACACAGGGCCAACAAGCAGAGTTAGGTGCACTTTTAGCCAGGTATTCGGAAGTATTTGCTTTTAAGGATGAGGACCTAGGCTACACTGATAAAGTTGAGCATGAGATTAACTTGGTAGATGACGCACCAGTTACAGAGCCATACCGTCATATCCCACCTACACTGTACAAAGAGGTGAGGGACCACATCACTAAGCTTTTAAGAAAGCGTGTCATCCAGGAGAGCAATAGTTCATACGCTTCACCCATAGTGGTAGTTCGTAAGACTGATGGAGACATACGACTATGTGTTGACTTTAGGAAACTAAACTCAAAAACCAGACGTGACGCATTTCCTTTGCCCCGCATTGACGAGAGTTTTGATGCCCTTCATGGTGCAAAGTTCTTCTCGACCATTGATCTTGCAAGTGGGTACCACCAGGTTGCTGTTCGTGAAAGTGACAGGCCTAAGACTGCTTTTACAACTCCTTTTGGCCTTTTTGAGTACCTCAGAATGCCTTTTGGTGTCTGTAATGGACCTGCGACTTTTCAACGACTTATGCAAGCGACTATGAGCGACTTAGTGTTCCACATCCTATTAGTGTATTTAGATGACATCCTTGTGTTCTCTCAGACCTTCCCGGACCATTTAGAGAGGCTTGAGACAGCTCTAAGACGACTGAAAGAGACAGGGTTGAAAGTAAAGCTTGAAAAGTGTCACTTCCTGCAGCAGGAAGTCAGGTTCCTTGGGCATCAAATTTCAGGGGAGGGTATAGGGACAGATCCAGAGAAAATTGCCGCCGTAAAGAAGTGGCCGGTCCCCAGTACAGTCAAAGATCTGAGGTCATTTCTTGGTTTCTGTAGTTATTACAGGAGGTTCATTGAGGATTTTTCTAAACGAGCTGGCCCTCTCCATGACGTAGTCAATGCATGCCTTAGGGAAGACAGCCCAGCAAAAGCAAAACGGTTGTTTGAAGGTTCATGGACAGCTGCGTGCCAAGCTGCTTTCGAACAGCTGAAAGAAAAGCTGATCAGTGCTCCAGTGTTAGGTTACGCAGATTTCACTCAGCCTTTTATTGTAGAGACGGATGCCAGTAACCTAGGATTAGGTGCCATCCTCCACCAGCAGCAGGGAGATAGGAAGAGAGTGATAGCATATGCCAGTAGAAGGCTCCGTAATGCTGAAAGAAATGACAGAAACTACAGCAGTATGAAACTAGAGCTCCTCGCCCTCAAATGGGCTGTTTCAGAGAAATTTCGAGGTTACCTTCTAGGTTCCAAGTTCACTGTCATAACAGATAACAACCCCCTGTGTCACCTTTCTACAGCTAAGTTAGGTGCTGTTGAGCAAAGATGGGTGGCTCAGTTAGCTGTTTTTGACTTTGACGTCAAGTACCGCCCAGGCCGCTGTAATGCAGCAGCAGATGCCCTCTCTAGGCAGCCGTTAGCAGGGGAGCCCGAGTCAGACAGTGGGGATGCGGACTATGATGGTTGTGTGGCCATATGTAATGTCACTCACAAGGGAACAGCTCTAGGACCAGACTTAGGGACAGCAGGAGTCAAGTGCTGTAAAGTCAGACAGATCCGTGTTTCGGACGCAGAAGAAAGTACTGAGCGTAGTGAGTTGCAGGGTAACACACCAACACTTCCCGGTTACTCTAAAGAGGAACTACGTAAGTTTCAGGACACAGACCCCACCCTCAGCGTGTTTAGGAAGTTTTGGGGTGAGCAGCGAAGGCCAACTTACAAGGAGAGGTCGCAGTTATCCAAGCTAGTATTATCCACGTTAAAGCAGTGGCCCCGTATTTGTGAGCAAGATGGTTTGTTGTACCGTGTAATCGAGGATGTCCATGTTGGTGAGTGTCACCAGCTACTACTGCCCTCTTGTTTGAAAGAAGTCGTGCTTGAAGGTGTGCATGATCGTATGGGCCATCAGGGAATAGAGCGCACACAGAACCTTTTGAGACAGAGATGTTTTTGGGTTGGGATGTATGGGGATGTGGAACAGTGGGTCAAGAAATGCGAGAGGTGTGTTTTGACAAAAATGCCCCACCCCAAGATACATGCCCCTATGAAATCATTTCTAGCCTCCCGGCCCCTTGAAGTAGTTGCTGTAGATTTCACCATGCTGGAACCGGCCTCCGATGGTCGTGAGAATGTGTTAGTGGTGACCGATGTTTTCACTAAATTCACACAAGCCTTCCCTACTCGGGACCAAAAGGCTGATACCACGGCAAAAGTCCTTCTCAAAGAGTGGTTCATGAAGTATGGGGTCCCAGAAAGATTGCATTCAGACAGAGGTCGAAATTTTGAGAGTGAAATCATTGCCGAGCTGTGTAAGCTTTATGGTGTAAAGAAAACCCGCACTACCCCACACCACCCGGAAGGAAATGCTCAATGTGAGAGATTCAACAGATCTTTACATGATCTTTTGCGTACACTGCCTCCAGCAAAGAAGCGCCGCTGGCCTGAGCACTTATCTGAGTTGGTGTATGCCTACAATGTAACACCCCATGCTACGACTGGCTACTCTCCGTACTATCTGCTTTTCGGGGTTCATCCACACCTTCCTGTAGATGCTTTATTAGGTCAGGAGCAAGTGTTAGACAAGAAACATGAGTGGTTGGTTGTCCACCAAGAGCGTTTGAAGGAGGCACATGCAAGGGCAAGAGAGTACACTGAAAAGAAATCAGCTCAAAGAATTGAACTTAACAAAGACAAAGTGTACTGTCCAACCATTGAGGTGGGTCAGTTGGTATACTTACGACACAGGCCTTTGGGTAGGAACAAAATTCAGGATGCTTGGGGTCCTACTGTGTACAGAGTGGTGGAGGTACAGGGTACTACACATGCAGTTGAGCCTGTAGAGGGCGGTCCTTTAAAAAGGGTCCATAGAGTTAATCTTAGGCCATGTGTTACCCCTGTCCCTGAGCCGAGGCGGACGAGAACCAAGTCCCCTGTCACCGTACCCCCTGTCACTCTTTTGACAGAATCGTTGCCAGAGCCCTCTGATACTGAGTTTGTTGTGGTAGAGGAAGTCACCTATCCAGAGTTAACTCAGGAGGAAAAAGTAAACAATGATCCTGTTGATAACGCCCAAGATGTACAGGAATCAGAGGCTGTTTCTGAGCCAGAGCATTCAGATCCTTCTGAGTGTGGGACTGAGGTTGAGGTACCCATTCCGGCTCCTCGCAGAACTAAAAGAGCCAATGCTGGGGTAAACCCTAACCCATACCATTTGCCTCAGTCAGCCTGTAATGCAGTCTCACTCAGTCCTGAGGTGTTCTCTCATGTTTTATCGAGTCTGGGTACTGCATTTTTTCGAGAAGCTGTAAAAGAAGTGAAAAACGGGTGCTAAGTCACCGAGGACGTTGACTTTAAAGCAGGGGAGAATGTAGCCAAGTGGGAAAATGCAGTGAATATTTAAGTCCACTAGATGGCGCGGTTCATTTTCCCCTTTAGAATTTGAAAAAAGGAGAAAAGGGTTATGGGTAAGGCCATGTGATGCCAAAGGAACCTCCCCTTTCTTCACAGCCTCCATTTTCTAGATCCAGCGTGGGGGGTGTGCTCTGAGGAGAGTTGGGGTGAATATGACTTTTGAAATGAACTTAGTCTGCGTAAAGTACAACTAAAACAGCATTTAGTGCAGCCAGACATAGTTTTAAAGTGATATTGTTTCCCAAATCACTCGATATCACGGGGATGCTTGTAGATTGTCCCACCATGTGCTGGTGTTAACCTTTGTTAAAATTGTTGTTGAGTCCTTGGGGCTACGTTTCGAACGAGTTTAATTCTTTCTGTTTGCTTGTAAGAGGTGACAAGTGATAACGGGACATACGAATGTATGGTATGATATGTTTTGTTTTGTATAATGATTGTTAGTTAATTAACTGCCTTCACCTGTGGTTTGCCTCATGTTCTGTTTTGCAGCAAGCCACTGCCGTATTTTGTCGACTGTGTTTTATGTATTTACAATTTCATCCTAAACCTAGACCCAAGTTATTAATACAGAATAAAAAACCCCAAAAACGAAAGTTCGTGTCCTGTGCTGCTCCATTTCGCCAGGCTACATATACAAATAAAAATTGCAAACTATAGGACTACTACAGCTTAATTCCCGTCACGCACACCCCCCAACATATTAATAAGACTATCCCAGGAAAGGGTATTTGCAGCTTAACTATACATTTAAGTTTTGTGGGGAGGAAGGCTCCTCACATTGCGGACTGCACCCGATTCCTTCAGCAATTTTGAGTCAAAATGTTAGACCCTCCTGAGGAGGCGGGTGGAGCTCACAATTCGGATGGTGAGGACAATACCTCTAGTGTGGGTGAGGGCAACCAGATAGATGAACTCAAGGCACAGATTTCAGAGTTGAAAAAAAACCATGACCAAGCAATGGCAATTATTGCCACTCTAGGTAATGGAGCAACCAAGTCATATGTGTATGTACCCAGAGAGCGTCAGATCCAACCATTCAGTGGTGAGGTATCCAAAGATAGTCGTTCAGTTGATGAGTTCATTGAAGAGGTTGAAAGTGTACTACGAGCTAGAGATCAGACTCCTGCAGAGCAGGTAGATTTCATTCGATCTTTGTTGAGGGGGGCAGCCCTTCAGGAAATTAGGTTACGGTTGGGTGGAGAGTCTAAGCAGCCCAGTGACCTGTTCAGTTACCTAAGGGGGGCTTTCACCGAAAAACGCAGTGAGTCCCAGCTGTTAGAAACTTTCTATGGACGCAAGCAAGAAGAGGGTGAAGATTTCCGAGAATACTCACATGCACTCTCTCAGATTATTAGAACTTTGGTAAAGCAATCACCTGATGCTGTGCCGGACACAAAACGGGTTGTCAGAAACAGATTTGTTGATGGTGTTAGAGATCCCTCACTCCGGAGAGAGTTGCGCAAGTTTGTACGAGACAACCCCCAGTCTACCCTGTTCGATGTACGTGAGGAAGCTGTCTTATGGTCCTTAGAAGACCAGCCCTGTAGCACTAAAGTTGCAAAGAGCAAGAATGTAGTGTGTGACAGTACGGGGAGGGATCTTCAGTGTTCTGCCATTGGGGTACCAGGCAGCCAGGCTGTCACTTTACAGGATGTTCTTAAAGTGGTGGTGGAACAGGGTAAAGCTATCGGGGAACTAACAGAGGCAGTACGGGGTCTTGCTCTACAGAAGGAAAACACGGGTAATGACAAGGTTGGGAAACCTAGAGCCAAGCCAAAGTTCACTGATGAAGGTCAGCCTATTTGCTTTAAGTGCAACGGGGCGGGGCACATTGCCAAACAGTGTCCTCAGAAGCACGAGGTAGCAAACACATCCACCGATACGGGCTGGGGTGCAGGAAAACTAGCTCCCTCGATTGCCATGAGCCGGGCAATGCGAGGAAAACCTGCAGGCTCTCAGAACAGTACTGGTATTCGTGACAGATTTCTTGACCGTGCAGTAGGTAAATGTCCAGTAGTAGATCTCAAGATTGGGGGGGTTACTGCTAACTGTTTACTGGATACCGGGAGCCAAGTCAGCACTATTACTGAAGTTTTTTTCAGAGAGCACTTACTTGGGAGGGAGGAGGATATGCTGCCTACAACCGGGTGGCTTAAGATCACTGCTGCCAACGGGTTGGACATTCCCTACTTGGGCTACCTTGAGTTAGACGTTGAAACTATGGGCATAACCTTACCCGAATGTGGTTTCCTGGTAGTCAAAGAGCATCAGCAGTCACAGCCTGCAGCACCAGGTCTTATTGGTATGAACATCATCAGCCGATGCAGACAACTAGTTCATGCTGAGTTTGACACTACTCTAGGGGGAAAGTTGGATTCAGATTGGAGGGAAGCATTTCAGCAAGTACAACAGTGTAACATCACTCCAAAGTCATCTTCAGTCCGTGTAGCTGGTAGGGGTGCTGTACATGTGCCTGCGTCTTCCATAGCTACAGTCTACGTAAAGGGACTTAAAACTCAGTCAGGTGGCAGCACTAAAATGCTGTTGGAGCCAGGTAACACACCATTGCCAGGTGGCCTGGTAGTTGTCCCCACTCTAGTTGAATCAAAGGGACATTTATTTCCAGTGCAGGTGGTAAATTTCTCTGAGGAGGATGTGTGGTTAAGCCCCAGGACCAGGCTTGGTATTCCGACTCAGGCAGAGTGTGTAGACAAGGACTCCTGTGAGGTGCGATTTCAACGCATCTCCGCTGACACAGAGGAAGTAACTGTTGGCAGACAAGAAGGACAGATGACAGACAAAGACATTCAGTTGCTTTTGGACAAACTACACATAGGTGGCACACAGGGCCAACAAGCAGAGTTAGGTGCACTTTTAGCCAGGTATTCGGAAGTATTTGCTTTTAAGGATGAGGACCTAGGCTACACTGATAAAGTTGAGCATGAGATTAACTTGGTAGATGACGCACCAGTTACAGAGCCATACCGTCATATCCCACCTACACTGTACAAAGAGGTGAGGGACCACATCACTAAGCTTTTAAGAAAGCGTGTCATCCAGGAGAGCAATAGTTCATACGCTTCACCCATAGTGGTAGTTCGTAAGACTGATGGAGACATACGACTATGTGTTGACTTTAGGAAACTAAACTCAAAAACCAGACGTGACGCATTTCCTTTGCCCCGCATTGACGAGAGTTTTGATGCCCTTCATGGTGCAAAGTTCTTCTCGACCATTGATCTTGCAAGTGGGTACCACCAGGTTGCTGTTCGTGAAAGTGACAGGCCTAAGACTGCTTTTACAACTCCTTTTGGCCTTTTTGAGTACCTCAGAATGCCTTTTGGTGTCTGTAATGGACCTGCGACTTTTCAACGACTTATGCAAGCGACTATGAGCGACTTAGTGTTCCACATCCTATTAGTGTATTTAGATGACATCCTTGTGTTCTCTCAGACCTTCCCGGACCATTTAGAGAGGCTTGAGACAGCTCTAAGACGACTGAAAGAGACAGGGTTGAAAGTAAAGCTTGAAAAGTGTCACTTCCTGCAGCAGGAAGTCAGGTTCCTTGGGCATCAAATTTCAGGGGAGGGTATAGGGACAGATCCAGAGAAAATTGCCGCCGTAAAGAAGTGGCCGGTCCCCAGTACAGTCAAAGATCTGAGGTCATTTCTTGGTTTCTGTAGTTATTACAGGAGGTTCATTGAGGATTTTTCTAAACGAGCTGGCCCTCTCCATGACGTAGTCAATGCATGCCTTAGGGAAGACAGCCCAGCAAAAGCAAAACGGTTGTTTGAAGGTTCATGGACAGCTGCGTGCCAAGCTGCTTTCGAACAGCTGAAAGAAAAGCTGATCAGTGCTCCAGTGTTAGGTTACGCAGATTTCACTCAGCCTTTTATTGTAGAGACGGATGCCAGTAACCTAGGATTAGGTGCCATCCTCCACCAGCAGCAGGGAGATAGGAAGAGAGTGATAGCATATGCCAGTAGAAGGCTCCGTAATGCTGAAAGAAATGACAGAAACTACAGCAGTATGAAACTAGAGCTCCTCGCCCTCAAATGGGCTGTTTCAGAGAAATTTCGAGGTTACCTTCTAGGTTCCAAGTTCACTGTCATAACAGATAACAACCCCCTGTGTCACCTTTCTACAGCTAAGTTAGGTGCTGTTGAGCAAAGATGGGTGGCTCAGTTAGCTGTTTTTGACTTTGACGTCAAGTACCGCCCAGGCCGCTGTAATGCAGCAGCAGATGCCCTCTCTAGGCAGCCGTTAGCAGGGGAGCCCGAGTCAGACAGTGGGGATGCGGACTATGATGGTTGTGTGGCCATATGTAATGTCACTCACAAGGGAACAGCTCTAGGACCAGACTTAGGGACAGCAGGAGTCAAGTGCTGTAAAGTCAGACAGATCCGTGTTTCGGACGCAGAAGAAAGTACTGAGCGTAGTGAGTTGCAGGGTAACACACCAACACTTCCCGGTTACTCTAAAGAGGAACTACGTAAGTTTCAGGACACAGACCCCACCCTCAGCGTGTTTAGGAAGTTTTGGGGTGAGCAGCGAAGGCCAACTTACAAGGAGAGGTCGCAGTTATCCAAGCTAGTATTATCCACGTTAAAGCAGTGGCCCCGTATTTGTGAGCAAGATGGTTTGTTGTACCGTGTAATCGAGGATGTCCATGTTGGTGAGTGTCACCAGCTACTACTGCCCTCTTGTTTGAAAGAAGTCGTGCTTGAAGGTGTGCATGATCGTATGGGCCATCAGGGAATAGAGCGCACACAGAACCTTTTGAGACAGAGATGTTTTTGGGTTGGGATGTATGGGGATGTGGAACAGTGGGTCAAGAAATGCGAGAGGTGTGTTTTGACAAAAATGCCCCACCCCAAGATACATGCCCCTATGAAATCATTTCTAGCCTCCCGGCCCCTTGAAGTAGTTGCTGTAGATTTCACCATGCTGGAACCGGCCTCCGATGGTCGTGAGAATGTGTTAGTGGTGACCGATGTTTTCACTAAATTCACACAAGCCTTCCCTACTCGGGACCAAAAGGCTGATACCACGGCAAAAGTCCTTCTCAAAGAGTGGTTCATGAAGTATGGGGTCCCAGAAAGATTGCATTCAGACAGAGGTCGAAATTTTGAGAGTGAAATCATTGCCGAGCTGTGTAAGCTTTATGGTGTAAAGAAAACCCGCACTACCCCACACCACCCGGAAGGAAATGCTCAATGTGAGAGATTCAACAGATCTTTACATGATCTTTTGCGTACACTGCCTCCAGCAAAGAAGCGCCGCTGGCCTGAGCACTTATCTGAGTTGGTGTATGCCTACAATGTAACACCCCATGCTACGACTGGCTACTCTCCGTACTATCTGCTTTTCGGGGTTCATCCACACCTTCCTGTAGATGCTTTATTAGGTCAGGAGCAAGTGTTAGACAAGAAACATGAGTGGTTGGTTGTCCACCAAGAGCGTTTGAAGGAGGCACATGCAAGGGCAAGAGAGTACACTGAAAAGAAATCAGCTCAAAGAATTGAACTTAACAAAGACAAAGTGTACTGTCCAACCATTGAGGTGGGTCAGTTGGTATACTTACGACACAGGCCTTTGGGTAGGAACAAAATTCAGGATGCTTGGGGTCCTACTGTGTACAGAGTGGTGGAGGTACAGGGTACTACACATGCAGTTGAGCCTGTAGAGGGCGGTCCTTTAAAAAGGGTCCATAGAGTTAATCTTAGGCCATGTGTTACCCCTGTCCCTGAGCCGAGGCGGACGAGAACCAAGTCCCCTGTCACCGTACCCCCTGTCACTCTTTTGACAGAATCATTGCCAGAGCCCTCTGATACTGAGTTTGTTGTGGTAGAGGAAGTCACCTATCCAGAGTTAACTCAGGAGGAAAAAGTAAACAATGATCCTGTTGATAACGCCCAAGATGTACAGGAATCAGAGGCTGTTTCTGAGCCAGAGCATTCAGATCCTTCTGAGTGTGGGACTGAGGTTGAGGTACCCATTCCGGCTCCTCGCAGAACTAAAAGAGCCAATGCTGGGGTAAACCCTAACCCATACCATTTGCCTCAGTCAGCCTGTAATGCAGTCTCACTCAGTCCTGAGGTGTTCTCTCATGTTTTATCGAGTCTGGGTACTGCATTTTTTCGAGAAGCTGTAAAAGAAGTGAAAAACGGGTGCTAAGTCACCGAGGACGTTGACTTTAAAGCAGGGGAGAATGTAGCCAAGTGGGAAAATGCAGTGAATATTTAAGTCCACTAGATGGCGCGGTTCATTTTCCCCTTTAGAATTTGAAAAAAGGAGAAAAGGGTTATGGGTAAGGCCATGTGATGCCAAAGGAACCTCCCCTTTCTTCACAGCCTCCATTTTCTAGATCCAGCGTGGGGGGTGTGCTCTGAGGAGAGTTGGGGTGAATATGACTTTTGAAATGAACTTAGTCTGCGTAAAGTACAACTAAAACAGCATTTAGTGCAGCCAGACATAGTTTTAAAGTGATATTGTTTCCCAAATCACTCGATATCACGGGGATGCTTGTAGATTGTCCCACCATGTGCTGGTGTTAACCTTTGTTAAAATTGTTGTTGAGTCCTTGGGGCTACGTTTCGAACGAGTTTAATACTTTCTGTTTGCTTGTAAGAGGTGACAAGTGATAACGGGACATGCGAATGTATGGTATGATATGTTTTGTTTTGTATAATGATTGTTAGTTAATTAACTGCCTTCACCTGTGGTTTGCCTCATGTTCTGTTTTGCAGCAAGCCACTGCCGTATTTTGTCGACTGTGTTTTATGTATTTACAATTTCATCCTAAACCTAGACCCAAGTTATTAATACAGAATAAAAAACCCCAAAAACGAAAGTTCGTGTCCTGTGCTGCTCCATTTCGCCAGGCTACATATACAAATAAAAATTGCAAACTATAGGACTACTACAGCTTAATTCCCGTCACGCACACCCCCCAACATATTAATAAGACTATCCCAGGAAAGGGTATTTGCAGCTTAACTATACATTTAAGTTTTGTGGGGAGGAAGGCTCCTCACATTGCGGACTGCACCCGATTCCTTCAGCAAGGTAACAATATTTTGACTAGTAAGAAGAATTAATTTTTTTTAAGCTTGCTGACATTTTTTTAATGTATTTCTACATTACAGTATATAGCTGCACAACACATAGAAACATAGAAACATAGAAGGTAGGAGCAGGAGTAGGCCATTCGGCCCCTCAAGCCTGCTCCGCCATTCAATGCGATCATGGCTGATCATCCAAATTCTGTACCCTGTCCCTGCTTTCTCCCCATACCCCTTGATCCCTTTAGCCTTAAGAAATATATCCAACTCCTTTTTGAATATATTTAATGAATTGGCCTCTACTGCCTTCTGTGGTAGAGAATTCCACAGGTTCACCACTCTCTGGGTGAAGAAATTCCTCCACATTTCTGTCCTAAATGCCTTACCCCTTATTGTTGTATCTGTGTATAATAAGACACAGACTGCAGGAGAACGGTATAACAGGTGTTTACTCAACGTGGCTCACACGGGAACTGATCTGTACAGATTACTACTCAGTGTTATATACAGGTGTGGTCACTGCCGGTACTGCAGTATACATGAGCTGTAAAAGATTGTTCCCCCCTTAAAGGTATATACATTACAATTCCTCCCCTTTTAGATTAACAGTACCATAACACTCATTTAACAATTAAATATCAAACTAATTACAATTAACACTTTTAACATACAACATTAGCTGAAAATAGTCTATTTATATATTCAGTCTTTGGGGAGGCTTCCTGATCCTTTCTGGATAGCGCCTTTCCCGAGTGTCTTGCTCTTGGTGCGGAGGCGACTCTGGCCCCCTGTCGTCGGTTGGTTCATCAGCTTCCGATGCTACTGTTTCTGGGGTAGATGCGACCTGTACGTCGGGTTCATCACCAGGTACGTATGGGCGAGGTATGGGGTTGACTTGTTCCTGTGACTCTAGGATCTGGTCAGCATGGCGTCTCACAATGCTCTCCCCAACATCCACTGTGTACATTAGTGGGCCCTGCCTTGTGCATATCGTTCCTGGCTGCCATTTTTCTGTTTGGTAGTCGCGGGCCAAGACTGCTTGCCCTACATTGAAGCTCCTTGTTGGCTTCTCATGGATGTGCTGGAATTGCTTACTCTCAACATCTCTTCGTACGTTTGGTCTGAGCAAATCCAGGCGAGATCTTAACCTTCGGTTAAAGAACATCATGGCTGGGGCTTGGTTGGTGACTGCATGTGTCGCATTCCGGTAGGCGAACAGGAAATTGTCCACCTTGTGCTGCAGCGGAATGTTGTCATTGTACATAGCCTTTATTGCCTTCTTAAAGGTTTGTACGAACCTCTCAGCCAATCCATTTGTGGCTGGATGATACGGGGCGGATGTGTAATGCCTTACCCCATTCTTTTTCAAGAACCTCCGGAACTCTTCGGACACAAACTGTGGTCCGTTGTCGGAGCAAATCTGTTCTGGCAAGCCATTCCTGGCAAAAATGGTCCATAGGACTGCAATCGTTTTCTCCGTGGTGGTGGAGGACATTTTGATGACCTCAGGCCATTTCGAGTGCGCATCCACAGCTATTAAAAACATTGAGTCCATGAATGGACCAGCAAAATCAATATGCACCCGTTGCCATGGAGATGAGGGCCACTCCCATGGGTGTGGAGGGGCCTGTGGTGGTGCATTTTGGACTTTCTTGCATCCTGAGCAACTCTTGGTCAGGTCCTCGATTTGTTTATCAATTCCCGGCCATCACACATAAGCCCTGGCTAGGCTTTTCATTTTTACTCCTCCCAGATGACCTTCATGGAGCTCATTGAGCACTCTATCCCTTAACTTGGGTGGAATGACCACTCGGGATCCACACATCAAGGTGCCCCGGCACACTGACAGCTGTTCTCTCCTTGTCGAGAATGCTGGCAACAGTGAGTCGCCATGTGCTGGCCATCCCTTCACCGTCAAATCATATACCCGAGACAGTGTCGGGTCATTTCGGGTTTCCTTTTCGATACAAGTGTTCGTTACCGGTAGGTATTCAACTATAGTCGAATGGAATATTTCGACAGGATCCACTGCTGGTGCTTCCTCCGCAGCAGGCAGTGGCAGGCATGATAGCCCATCAGCATTTCCATGCTGTTTCGTGCCCTTATATTCAATCTCATAGTGGTGCGCCCCTAGAAAAAGTGACCATCTTTGTAGTCGTTGCGCAGTCATCACCGGAACGCCCTTCTTCGGATTAAAAATGGAAACAAGACCCTGGTGATCAGTCAGCAAGGTGAATTTCTGCCCGTGCAGATAGCGATTGAACTTTTTCACTCCCCACACTAGGCTGAGGGCCTCCCTGTCAATCTGGGCGTAGGTACGCTCGGCTGAGGTTAGTGATCGTGACGCAAAGGCTCTTGGCCTCTCTGAGCCGTCCGAGAATTTGTGTGACAGCACCGCTCCAATGCTGTAGGGTGACGCATCACATGCCAACTGAACTGGTAATGCTGGGTTGTAATGGGCCAATACCTCTTTTGATGTGATTAGTGTTTTGCTCTTCTGGAAAGCTCATCTACATTCGTCACTCCACTTCCATGGCACCCCAGTTTGCAGTAGGGTGTTCAGTGGGTGTAGTATTGTAGACAAATTTGGCAAGAACTTATGGTAGTAGTTTACCAGCCTGAGGAACGACCTCAGTTGTGACACATTTTCCGGTGCTGGAGCCTTGACTACTGCCTCAATCTTCCCTGGGGACTTATGTAACCCCTCTTTATCGATAACGTGGCCACAATACGAGATCTGTTTTCTAAAAAACTCGCATTTGGGGCGGTTAGCTCGGAGCCCATATTCCTGCAATCTAGTGAGCACCTGCTCCAGGTTGGCAAGGTGATCACTGTCATTTTCGCCCGTGACCAGGATGTCGTCCAAATAACACTGGGTCCCTGGGATCCCTTGCAGGACTTGTTCCATTGCCCTCTGCCAAATAGCCGGAGCTGATGCTACCCCGAATACCAGCCGGTTGTATTGTTGGAGACCTTTATGGGTGTTGATTGTGAGGTATTTTTTTGATGCTTCTTCTACCTCCATTTGCAGATACGCCTGGGCCAGATCAATCTTAGTGAAACGTTTCCCTCCAGATAGCGAGGCGAAAATAT
Organism: Somniosus microcephalus; assembly: GCF_052327205.1. Lineage (NCBI taxonomy): Eukaryota > Metazoa > Chordata > Chondrichthyes > Squaliformes > Somniosidae > Somniosus > Somniosus microcephalus. The sequence continues at coordinate 244,800,456 of NC_140987.1, forward strand.
CTTCAATCTGCGGAAGTGGATATTGTACGGTGTGAAGGACCGGGTTCACTGTTACCTTAAAGTCCCCACAGATGCGAACCTTCCTTGGTTCCCCAGGCATGCTGCTCAATGACTTTTTCATCACAGGGACGATGGGTGTAGCCCACTCACTCCAGTCTACCTTCGACAGTACACCTGAACGTTCCAGACTCTTCAGCTCTGCTTCGACTGCTGGGCGGATCGCATAAGGTACCGGTCTGGCCTTAAAACATTTTGGGCTTGCGTTTTCTTCAATTTTAATCGTCGCTGTCATGCCTTTTAGTGTTCCAAGTCCTTGCTGGAACACTTCTTTCGTGTCAGTTAGGATCTTTGACAGTCGCCCAGGTGTGACGTCGTCATCCTTTTTGTCAGCCACAGTCAGTGCCTGTATGGAATGCCAATCCAGTTGTATTTTCCGGATCCATTCACGTCCCAGTAATGGTGGTCCTCCATCTTGCAATACATACAGGTCTAGTTTTGGTGTTTCCTTACCGTTATATATAACGGTCACCCTTATTTTTCCTTTGGGGTAGACTTTTTGCCCCGTGTACATCTTCAAAATAATTTTTGTGTCTCTCAAGGGTATGTGTGAGAATAGCCGCTCGTAGTCCCATCGGTTTATGACTGTTAGGGCTGATCCTGTGTCCAATTCCATCTTTACCTGGACTCCTGCTATCTTGAGAATGACCCAAATGGTTCGGTGATCCTCCGTTGTGATCACATTATGTAGTTTCAGACAACTCAGTTCCCTGCTTTCGGAGTCGTTATCACTCTTTTGTTCGTCTGAACTATTCTCCATCATCTTATGTACCTTCTTGTACTTTCCTTTGGTAGGTTTCTTATTGCTGGTTATCTTTCCCGACCTGCAGACTCGTGCTATGTGTCCTACTTTTCCACACTTTCTGCACACTTTGTCTTTGAACCAGCAATCATTCTGGTCGTGTGTTGTTCTGCCGCAGCGATAGCACTTCTCTGTTCCATATGACATTTCGTTTGTGCCATATTCTTGCGGTCTCTGTTGTATCTCTGCAGCGCCCTGTGCTGCTGCTTCATATGATACCACAATGCTGAAAGCCTTTTCCAGCGTAAGGTCCTTTTCAGATAAAAGCCGTTTCTGGGTTCCTTCACTTTGAAGCCCACACACAAACTTGTCCCTTAAGGTATCTGCCAGTCCCGCTCCAAACTGGCAGTGTTTCGATAGTTTGCGCAGTTCTGTTAAATAATCAGTACTGCTTTCATCCTTATGCTGGTTCCGTTTGTGAAACTTGAATCTTTCTGCTATCAGCAGCGGTGTGGGGTTTAAATGTTCCTGTAGTAGCATTACTATGTCTTCAAAACTCTTTTCCATTGGCTTCGTTGGGGTTACTAGATTTCGTAATAAACCATACGTCTTTGCACCCATTAAATTTAACAATACCGATGCTTTCTTGTCATCTGACACCTCATTTTCCTTGCAGTATATCTCTATTCGTTCGACATATGTAGTCCAATCTTCGACTTCATTGTCAAATGCGGTGATGCTGCCACTCTTCAGCATTTTGGGTGTGGTTTAAAATGGCATCTCCCAATGGCTTAAAATGGCGTCTCCCGCGCTTTCCTTCCTCCCCTGCTGCTGCCAACGCTGCTCCCGGCGGTTCTCGTGGCAATGGCGGCACCCTGTAGGTTTCGCGCGCTTCTCCTGCGCTGCTGCCAACGCCACTCTCGGCGGTCCTCGTGGCAATGGTGGCGCCTCACGGATTTCTGCGCATCTCTCGCTCCCTCTCTTCGACGCTGCTCGGCCCCTGAACACCGGCTGCGCCCTGTGCGCTATGCCCTCTCTCTCTCTCCCCCATCGACGCTGCTCGGCCCCTGAACACCGGCTGCGCCCTGTGCGCTCTGCCCTCTCTCTCTCTCCCCCGTCGATGCTGCTCGGCCCTTTGCTGTGCCGCTCGGTCGGGCTCTAGCCTGCTGCTGTCCGGGAAGGGTCTGCACACTAACTGTTGCCAGCCCGTTTCGCTGGACCACCTCGACTGGAAAGCCAAGCCTGGCTCTCGATAGCCTCCCCCGCAATTCTCGAGTCTCTGCTGGATGACTGGGTGGTTGCCCGTGGTCAACGCCCGAGTGTCTGGCCTTGACCTCCAATCCACTGATCTCCAGGAATGAATCCCCGGGAGGTGATGCAGAGTTGTAGGTAGGTTCGAACTTGCCTTGTCGCCAATGTTGTGTCTGTGTATAATAAGACACAGACTGCAGGAGAACGGTATAACAGGTGTTTATTCAACGTGGCTCACACGGGAACTTTCTGTACAGATTACTACTCAGTGTTATATACAGGTGTGGTCACTGCCGGTACTGCAGTATACATGAGCTGTAAAAGATAGTTCCCCCCTTAAAGGTATATACATTACACTTATCCTTAGACTGTGACCCCTGGTTCTGGACTCCCCGACCATCGAGAACATCCTTCCTGCATCTAGTCTGTCCAGTTCTGTCAGAATTTTATAAGTTTCAATGAGATCCCCTCTCATTCTTCTAAACTCCAGTGAGTATAAGCCCAATTGACCCAATCTTTCCGCATACGTCATTCCTGCCATCCCAGGTATCAGCCTGGTAAATCTTCGCTAAACTCCTTCCATGGCAAGAACATCCTTCCTCAGATAAGGCGACCAAAACTGCACACAATACTCAAGATGTGGTCTCACCAAGGACCTGTACAATTGCAGCAAGACATCCTTGTTCCTGTACTCAAACCATCTCGCTACGAAGGCCAACATACCATTTGCCTTCTTAACCGCCCGCTGCACCTGCATGCTTACCTTCAGCGACTGGTGCACAAGGACACCCAGGTCTCGTTGCACTTCCCCTTCTCCCAATCTATTGCCATTCAGATAATAATCTTCCTTCCTGTATTTGACACCAAAGTGGATAACCTCGCATTTATCCACGTTATATTGCATCTGCCATGCTTCTGCCCAATCACCCAATCTGTCCAAATCATCCTGGAGTTTCTCGGCGTCCTCCTCACAGCGCATATGCCCACCCAGCTTTGTGTCATTTGCAAACTTAGAGATATTACATCTAGTTCCCTTGTCTAGATCATTAATATATATTGTGAAACAGCTGGGATCCAAGGACCGATCCCTGCGGTACCCCACTAGTCACTGCCTGCCACTCGGAAAAAGACCCGTTTATTCCAACATTTGCTTTCTGTCTGCCAACCAGTTCTCTATCCAAGTGAACACCTTGCCCCCAATCCCATGTGCCTTAACTTTACACGCTTTAGGGATTTTGCAATAATTTCGAGATTTCCTACAGTTCCAAAGATTGAATTTTGATTAAAGAATACCTGGGTAATATGCCTTTAAAAATCGAGGGATCAAAATGGCCTCCAGACCGCATGGCAGAAGACAAGGAATTGAACAGGCAGCTATTTTTAAGTAAAAGACACTAAGCAAAGGTGCTGTAGTGAGCAAGGTGTTTCTATATTAAAAAGTGCTATTAAAAAGGGTGTTGCACTAAGCAGAGAAGTGCTTCAGTGAATACTGAGAGTAGCTGTATTAAAGTGCTGTTTATAAGTAAAAGCCACTAAGCAAAGGTGCTGTAGTGAGCAAGGTGTTTCTATATTAAAAGTGCTGTGTTTCAATAAAGGAGTGTTGCACTGAGCAAAGGGCGCTCTAGTGGACACTAAGTGTACTGCATTAAGCAAAAGTGCTGTACCAGGCACAGGTGTGCTGTCAATTATTTTAAGTTGTTTCTTTCCTTTTGTTTCAATAAATGCTGGCCTGTTTTGCACCCAAACCACGAGTCACGTTTTCTGTCTACATCAATACCGAATAAGTCCGGCGGTCAGAACCTGGAATAGGGGAGCGCTTCAAAACCGCACAGGGGTCCCTGGAGCAGCTCAGAGGCTTCTGACTGGCCAGAGACAATAACCCCAACCCCGCTGTTAATTCCTACAAAATGGCAACCGCGGCAGGACTGTCGGCAATGGTGTGCGATGTGGCAGACAGTGGTTTGGGTCTGGAGAGAGCAGCAGTTATTGGGTTTCTTTTTATCCCACTGGTTTGTTTGTGGTTAGGTTCCCGCAGGCTTGGGGAGGTTACCCGCAGGCTTAGGGAAGCCTGGGCAGAGAGTTGGGATAGGGAAAGGGAGGTTGAGGAATACCAGGCCAAGGTAGAGTGCCTGGTAGTTAAGTTTAGTGAGGGCAAAAGCCACGCGAGGTATGAGTCAGAGTACCTGAAGTGCCTAGTGGCAGAGGCCAAGAACAATGAGATGACCATACGGGAGGAGAATGCTCGCCTCATACAAGAAATAAAAGGGCAGGAGGAGAAGGTTAGGGAAGTAAAGGCAGCATATAAGCTGGCCTGCGAGCAAGGGTTTGAGGAAGCAGATCATGGCCCCTGTAGGGCAGAGATAGAAAGCCTGAAGATGGCTTTAAGGAGGGCCAAGGGGATGATATGTCTGATCAGCCCAAAGGCAGGTCTGAGCTTTCAGGAGCTCTGGCAGCAAAGGGGGGTGGAGGATGAGGTGGTAGAGACAGGAATTTCGCCCCGCACCCCGGGTCGAGTCACTATTGGAGGCAGTGCGGTCTCTTCTGACTGGCCAGGGGAGCGTAGTGACCCCGTCTGTCCCATCCCACTCCCAGCAATGGCTAGAGCCAGCGCGGCCTGTTGACCTGTGTCCCCGCAAAAATGCTGAGGGGAGCAGGCCCTATGTTGGGACGGGGGTGAAGATGGTGCAGGGGAGATATTCGGTGGAGACTGGAGCCTCCAGCACGGTGGTCCACTCGGAAGATCTGACCAATTCACCCCGGTCTAACGGGGTCCCATCTAGCTTAATGGGACCCACAGGGAAACAGGCAGCTGGGAGTGAACCTGAGAATAGAAATCCCCAGTCCACAGCAGTTACAAGCTCACAGGCTGCACAGGCAGGCGCTGTGGCTTGTGTCAGGGGAGGAGCTATTCATGATTTTGAACAGGATTACTGGCAGGCAGCCAGTTATATCAAACAATGCGGGTTTTTTAAGTGGGCGGCAGGGGAACAGACAGCTGGAATTGTAGAAGCTCCCCAGTACTTGGCCCGAGCGATTCCCCCTCTCTTGTGGGACTCCGGGGAGGAGCCTGAACCAGGTTTTAGACCTGAAGGGGAAGGCTCTCAGCCACCAGCAGCCGGTGGCAAGGGATTGCCTATCCCCAGCCCAGGTTTGGGAAGGGAGGGACCCGAAGGAGGAGGTCCCCAGCCAGCAGGGAGTGTGACCCAAGCTAAGGGTCTGCTCGCCAGGGTAGCCTCACCGGTGACACTTCCTAGGAGATCTCTTCGGGTACCCCAGCCCAAGAAAGTATGGTCACCCACTTTCCAGTGGAGTAGGTCAGGCTCCCTAGTCTGGAAGAAGCCAAAAGGCAGAGGTCCCCAACCAGCAGCCATAAGCTGCGAGGGACTCGAAGCTGGAATCAGTCCAGCCATGCCACAGGGAGCAGCCTGTGGCAGCCCAACCAAGGATTAAGCTGGCCACCTGGAGATGGGCGGCGCTTGTATATAGTTTGGGGCAAGTAATGTATATATGATTAAGGTAGAATGTGTTAATTTTGTTTTTATATTGCAATTAATATTAGTGTATAAGTTTTAAGTGTGGTAACGTTCCAGAATTGTAGTGTGGATCAAGGTCGCGGGATCTGATTACACTCCCCCCCGAGCCAGTGGACCTGGCAAGATGTTTTTTTTTGTCTTTTTCAGAGCTCTGGAAGGCGCAGAGGACCAGAGTGTCATGGGATTCGAGAAAGAAAGCACTCCTAGCCCGTGAAGGAAGGGGTCTGCAGGAGGTGGATGCCCACAACATTTAAACTGTTACTGGAAATACAATTTAAGACTAAGAATTTACAAAAACTTGTTAATTATTTTACTGCTTGTTTGGAGTTAAGGGAACAAACAGCATATGCCCAGGAATTGTTGCGCTTGCAGTTCAAGAATATTTAAAATACATTTCTGGCTGAAGAATAGTGCCATTTAATAAAGTGCCAGGCAATTGCAATGTAATACAAAAAAAAGGGGGAAGCTCGTTGTCTTCCATGTGTATTTTTAGCAGATATGTTGGCTGGGTGACAATCCCATTAAAGATGTTGTATCATGTTAAAATTATGTTACAAGCAGTACAGGGGCATCGGAGCCCCTCCATGCTTGAGTTACTGTGAATATAAGTGGTGCAGGGGCATTGGACCCCCTCCGTGTATTGATTATTTAATTTAATTTTGGTTTTCTGTCGATAGATGCCTACCGTACTGCGATTCTCTCTCGGCAGGGGAGATGGAGGTGTTGGGGGATCAAAGATAGATTTAGATAAGTATAAGGGAAGGTTGTTTGTGGGGGGTCAGAATTTATTGCACACTTCTAGACAGGATACTACAAGCAAGTTTTAGTATCCGATGGGGGACTGTAGGGATTTCGCAATAATTTTGAGATTTCCTACAGTTCCGAAGATTGAATTTTGATTAAAGAATACCAGGTTAATATACCTTTAAAAATCCAGGGATCAAATTGGCCGCCAGACCGCATGGCAGAAGACAAGGAATTGAAAAGGCAGCTTGTGTGTGTGTCTGTGAAAAAGGTGAAGATCAAAGATGGCTGACCAGACTGCCAATCAAAGGCAGTTCAGGGAGTTTCCCCTCCCTGCAGAGACAATCGATGTGTTCACAGAAACTGCTACACAAAGGATTAACCACTTGAGACTGGTTTCAGTCTGACCACAAGGACAATGACTTTTGTTTACACTAACCTACTCAAGCAATCAAGGAAATAGACATGCTTTTTTTCAAACCACGGCAACTTTATTCAAAACCCATCACAGACAATGAGGACACATTTAAACTGCAGCTTTATTCAAAAGCCCATCACAGACAATGAGGACACATTTGAACTGAAAAAAAACCAGTTTAAACGACTGGGTGATTCATCCAAACCCATTACAAGACAATGGGGACAGTTTGGATACCTTTTTGTTTAGCCCAGATACATCCGGATTTGGGCGGGCCCCAAATGGGGTATAAAAGATGGCTTCTCAGAAGCCATCTCTCTCTCTGTGGCCTTGCCTCCGTGCTCTCCACAACGTGGGAGCCTGCCTAAAGGAGTGGAACACCAGCAGTTTACTTTTAAAATACTGGGGTGTTTTTACTTTGGGGCAGTGAAGATCAAAGATCACAGGGCACGGAGCAGGTATTCTTCATTGGTGAGCATATATTTTTCTGGCCCATTACAAGGCAACTTAGAATAGGTATAGGGGTGGGAATTAAGTGGGAATTTTGTTAGAACTGTGATTTTAGTCGATTTTCCCTCGTTGTGCCCATTCTCTCCTCCCCTATTTATGTAACAGTGTTGCACTAGCAGATAAGGCTGTAGTGAGCACTGAGAGTAGCTGTACTAAAGTGCTGTTTTTAAGTAAAAGCCACTAAGCAAAGGTGCTGTAGTGAGCAAGGTGTTTCTATATTAAAAAGTGCTATTAAAAAGGGTGTTGCACTAAGCAGAGAAGTGCTTCAGTGAATACTGAGAGTAGCTGTATTAAAATGCTGTTTTTAAGTAAAAGCCACTAAGCAAAGGTGCTGTAGTGAGCAAGGTGTTTCTATATTAAAAGTGCTATTAAAAAGGGTGTTGCACTAAGCAGAGAAGTACTTCAGTGGACAAAAAGGGTTCTGATTAAACTGCTGTTTTTAAGTAAAAGCCACTAAGCAAAGATGCTGTAGTGAGCAAGGTGTTTCTATATTAAAAGTGCTGTGTTTAAATAAAGGAGTGTGTGCACAGAGCAAAGAGTGCTCTAGTGGACACTTACTGCACTGCGTTAAGCAAAAGTGCTGTACCAGGCATAGGTGTGCTGTCGATTATTTTAAGTTGTTTCTTTCCTTTTGTTTCAATAAATGCTGGACTGTTTTGCACCCAAACCATGAGTCACGTTTTCTGTCTACATCGCTACCGAATAAGTCCGGCGGCCAGAACCTGGAATAGGGGAGCACTTCAAAACCGCACGGGAGTCCATGGAGCAGCGCAGAGGCTTCTGACTGGCCAGAGACAATAACCCCAACCCCGCTGTTTAATTCCTGCAATGCTAATCTCTTATGCGGGACCTTATCGAAAGCCTTCTGAAAGTCCAAATACACCACATCCACTGGTTCTCCCTTATCTATTTTACCAGTTACATCCTCAAAAAATTCCAGTAGATTAGTCAAGCACGATTTACCTTTTGTAAATCCATGTTGACTTTGTCCGATCCCATCACTGTTTTCCAAGTGCTCTGCTATTACATCTTTTATAATGGACTCTAGCATTTTCCCCACTATCGATGTCAGGCTTACCGGACTGTAATTCCCCATTTTCTCTCTACCACCTTTTTTGAATAGAGGGGTAACATTTCAAAAATATGGGTATTGTTCCAGATTCCATCGAATGTTGGAAGATGATCAGCAATGCATCTACTATTTCTAGGGCCACTTCCTTAAGTACCCTAGGATGTAGATTATCAGGCCCTGGGGATTTATCGGCCTTCAATCCCATCAATTTCCCTAACACCATTTCTCTACAAATACTGATTTCTTTCAGTCCCTCCCTTTCATCAGACCCTATGTTCCCCGACATCTCTGGGAGGTTATTTGTGTCCTCCTTTGTGAAGACACAACCAAAATATTTATTTAATTGGTCTGCCATTTCTTTGTTCCCCATTATAAATTCCCCTGATTCTGACTGCAAGGGACCTACGCTTGACTTCACCAATCTTTTTCTCTTCACATATCTATAAAAGCTTTTACAGTCAGTTTTTATGTTCCCTGAAAGCTTACTCTCATATTCTATTTTCCCCTTCTTAATTAATCCCTTTGTCCTCCTTTGTTGAATCCTAAACTGCTCCCAATCCTCAGGTTTACTGCTTTTTCTGGCCAATTTATATGATCTCTCCTTAGATCTTATGCTATCCCTAATTTCCCTTGTTAGCCATGGTTGAGACACCTTTTTTGTTTTATTTTTATGCCAAACTGGGATGAACAAATTCTGTAGTTCATTCATGCAGTCTTTGAATGTTTGCAATTGCCTATCCACCGTCAATCCTTTGAGTGACATTCCCCAATCAATCCTACTCAACTCGCGCCTCATACCATCGTAGTTTCCTTTATTTAAATTCAGGACCCTAGTCTCTGAGTCTTCATTCACCATCTTAATGAAGAATTCTATCATATTATGATCGCTCCGACCCAAGGGGCCTTGTACAACAAGATTGCTAATTAATCCTTTCTCATTACATAATACCCAGTCTAAGATGGCCTGATCTCTGGTTGGTTCCTCGACATATTGGTCCAGGAAACCATCCCGTAAACACTCCAGGAATTCCTCCTCCACAGTATTGTTACTAATTTGGTTAGCCCAATCTATATATAGATTAAAGTCACCCATGATGACTGCTGTGCCCTTATTGCACGCTTCTCTAATTTCCCTTTTAATGCCATCCCCAACATCCACATTACTGTTTGGAGGTCTATATACCACTCCCACTAACGTTTTCTGCCCCTTGGTATTTCTCAGTTCTACCCATACAGATTCCACATCATCAGAGCTAATATCCTTCCTTACAATTGTGTTAATCCCTTCTTTAACCAGCAATGCTACGCCACCTCCCTTTCCTTTTTACCTATCTTTCCTGAATATTGAATACCCCTGGATGTTCAGTTCCCAGCCTTGGCCACCCTGGAGCCATGTTTCCGTAATCCCAATCAAATGATGTTCGTTTACCTCTATTTGCGCAGCTAATTCATCCACCTTATTACGAATGCCCCTCGCATTAAGGCACAAAGCCTTCAGGCTTGTTTTTATAACGCTCTTAGACCTATTAGAATTATTATTTACTGTGGCCATGTTTGATTTAAACTGTTGATTTCTCTGACTACCACTTTTGTTTTTCTCCTTCCTATCTTTTGCTTTTATCCTTGTTTCCCTTTCCTCTGTCTCCCTGCTCAGGTTCCAAACCCCCTGCCATTTTAGTTTAAACCCTCCCCCAAACCACTAGCAAACACTCCCCCTAGGACATCGGTCCTGGCCCTGCCCAGGTGCAAACCGTCCGGTTTGTACTGGTCCCACCTCCCCCAGAACCGGTTCCAATGTCCCAGGAATTTGAATCCCTCCCTCTTGCACCATTCCTTTAGCCACGTATTCATCTGAAATATCCTCCTATTTCTACTCTGATTAGCACGTGGCACTGGTAGCAATCCTGAGATTACTACCTTTGAGGTCCTATTTTTAAATTTACCTCCTAACTCCCTATATTCAGCTTTTAGGACCTCATCCCGTTTTCTACCTATATCGTTGGTACCTATATGCACCATGACAACTGGCTGTTCACCCTCCCCTTCCAAAATGTTCTGCAGCCGCTCTGAGACATCCTTGACCCTTGCACCAGGGAGGCAACACACCATCCTGGAGTCTCATTTGCGGCCACAGATACGCCAATCTATTCCCCTTACAATAGAATCCCCTATTATGATAGCTCTACCCCTCTTTTTCCTCCCGTCCTGTGCAGCAGAGCCACCCCTGGTGCCAGGAAGTTGGCTGCTGCTGCCTTCCTCTGATAAGCCATCCCCCTCAACAGTATTCAAAGTGGTATATCTGTTTGAGAGGGGGTTGTCCACAGGGGACTCCTGCACTACCTGTCTGTGCCTACTACTCTGTCTGTTGGTCACCCCTTCCCTTTCTGCCTGTCCAACCTTTGCCTGCGGTGTGACCAACTGCTTAAACGTGATATCCACGATGTTCTCAGCATCGCGAATGGTCCAGTATGTATCCAATCGCAGCTCCAGCACCGCAATGCGGTCTGCCAGTAGCTGCAGCTGGACACACTTCCTGCACACATGGTTGTCAGGAACACAGGAAGTGTCCCCGAGTTCCCACATAGCGTAGGAGGTGCATGCCATGGGGCCGGGCTCTCCTGCCATGACTTACCTTTTAATTAATTGAAATTAAATTAAATCAAATCAATCCCACCAACTACACTACAGTTAAATGATATATTTAAGGGCCCTGGTTTACCAACAGTCCCCGCTACACCACAGAGAGCTTAGAAACTATAAACCACAGAGTTTAAGTTTAAAAAGAGAGAAATACTTAACAAACAATCACTTACCTGCTTTCTGGTGACATCACACTTTGATTACATTTTACTTCTCTCCCTCCCTCTGAGCTCGGAGATTGGAGATTGGAGATTAGTAAGCCTACCTGGTCCTCGCCACTGGTTTTTATCCCACCGCTCGGCCGCCTCGTCTCCCGCAGGTCCGCCGCCGCCGCCGCCGCTCATTATTAATTCATCTCCAGTATTAGTAAGCATAAACTTGCCTGCTAAACTACACAGCCTCACACAAAATGCAGCCCCTGAGGTGATCATTAACATGAAACCCACACTCAGCATTTCTCTCCAACTGACTTTAACACTCTTGGTAAACTTAATTTCCAGCTGTCACATTTACTCTGTATAATGGGCACACTGATAGTTCTGAAAAAAGTGGAACAGTGCACATCGCTGTAAGTTGCATAAAATACCAGAGAGTAGCTGAAGGCAACATCTGAACAATAAGGATAATGTATTTGTTTAAATAGAGGAGACATCAATCCTAAAATGTTCAGGACTTGAAAAGGGAGAGATAATTGAGGTGAAACTGTTGCAGGCTGATATTAATAACAAACGGATTGACACATTTTTATGATGTTCTGCTGCTATTTTAACAAAGCTTTTAAGGTAGGTTACAGCCTTTGTTAAAATAATCAAAAGCAAAATAGCTTATGAATCCATTTGTTACTATTGGGTCATAATTTGCTTTGGGAGTGAATCTAACGGTGTCTGCTATTAGTTAGACTTGCCCTTACCCATTTAATCTCGATGCTCATTACAACAGTGACTACACTCCAAAAGTATTTCATTGGCTGTAAAGCTCTTTGCGACGTCCAGTGGTCATGAAAGGCGCTCTATAAATGCAAGTCTTTCTTTCTTTTCCTTTTATTTTGTGCTGCAAGTTGCTGAAAGTGCGAGCTGATAACGGTGCAGTGAGGGAAACCAGGCATCTGGGACCTGAGTGAACATGCTGGGCAAGTAACTGTGGATCTCCTTAAACAATCCGATCAAAGGATTGTGAAATAAACCACGCCAGGACTGAGAAGGAAGTGTAAATTTGAGTGGATGAATTCAATGTCAATTCAGGTACAGAAAGAGAAATAAAGAGAGGGAAGAAAAGATTGGATTAAGAGAGAGAAAAAAAATGACAGAAAGTAAAAATAAAAACAAATAAATTTCACATTTTTTAAATGTCCAAATCAATTAAAACCTGAAAGAATGAGTCTCCACAATTGTAATAGTTAATTTTCGATGCCAGAGAGCTTCATTGGCAGTAATTAATAATTAGCATATCATTAAAAGCTCTGACAGCTAATCCAGGCTAATTAAATATGCACGGACCTTAACTGCCTCCAAAACAGGGTAGCATCACTTCAGACCAGCTCTAATTTTCTGTGGTGAGTTTAGTTTATAGCTACTATGCAAGTACAGAAACTTCACACTGCTTAATGCATTTCAATGATAAGCCAGACAGCGATATGCCGTTTTCATGCAGTTAACAGCAGAGCAGCACATCTTGGATGGTAACTTTTGGATTTCCGCGTTTAATCACGCATCTGCCCTCGCCTAAGTTGCTGTAGCATTTGTGCATAGATAATGGCGAGGACCATTAGCCTCTTCTTCTTCTTAGGCAGCCCCTTGGAACCGAGGATGACTTGCTTCCACATTAAAAATGAGTTTGCAGGTGACTGATTAGTCCAATGCGGGACCTACAGTCTCTGTCACAAGTGGGGCAGACGGTGATTGAAGGGGCGGGTGGGTGGGGTGCTTGGGTTGACGTGCGCTCCTTGCGCTGCCTGCGCTTGGCTTCCGCTTGCTCCCGGCGAAGAGACTCGAGGTGTTCGGCGCCTTCCCGGATGCTTCTCCTCCACTTTGTGCGGTCTTGAGCCAGGGATTCCCAGGTGTCGGTGGGGATGTTACACTTTTTCAAGGAGGCTTTGAAGGTGTCCTTGAAGCATTTCCTCTGCCCACCTGGGGCTCTCTTGCCGTGCCGGAGCTCCGAGTAGAGTGCTTGTTTTGGGAGTCTCATATCGGGCATGCGGACAATGTGATCCGTCCATCGGAGCTGATCGAGCATGGTCAAAGCTTCGATGCTGGGGATGTTGGCCTGAGCAAGAACACTGATGTTGGTGCGCCTATCCTGCCAATGGATTTGCAGGATCTTGCAGAGGCAGCATTGGTGGTACCTCTCCAGTGCTTTGAGGTGCCTGCTCTACATGGTCCATGTCTCTGAGGCATACAGCAGGGCGGGTATCACTGCTGCTCTGTAGACCATGAGCTTAGTGCCGGGTTTGAGGTCCTGGTCTTCAAACACTCTCTTCCTCAGGTGACCGAAGGCTGCATTGGCACACTGAAGAGAGTGTTGGACTTCGTCGTCGACATCTGACCATTAGCCTCACCATTATTTTGACAGCAAATTATGGGCCAATGTTCTTGGCAATGAAATATGTTGACCTGCAACTAATTGGTTTATCCGTTCATTTGTTCCTAGTCTTGTTGAGTGCACCAATTGTATGTGTTTACTGATCCAGTGACTTGTAACATAAATGTTAATGTTCTACAAAGCCTCTGTCTTCCCATAATAAGTTAGGTTGCAGAGAATACAATCTATTTTTCCTGGACACAGTACAGAACAAAGCAATTCAGATCAGTGGACAGTTTATTAAAATAGAGGTTACATTTCTATGCTTTTATATAAAAATCAGAAGGCATCTTTCAGAGCCATAAAAATCAGGATGATCCGAATTTCTATCCCTGGTCTGTGATGAGTTAGCATCGCTGTATCTGAGAGACAGACCCTAAACTTGTAAAACTGCATTATTGGACACTTGAAAGGAAGATTCTCTCATTCATTTCCATCCAGTTTCATCCCATCCGTGCTTGAAGGTTTTTGCTAGGGCAGAGGAATGGGGTGCTACAATTAGACAAACTGTCTTGGTTTGGGGAGAGGACTATCGGACAGAGTTGATGCTCCTGAAGAGATTGCAAAGTTTCTGTTTGAAGAATGGACTCAGTCGAGAATATTTTTGTGGACTTTATGGGTTGAGGGTGTTTTCCCTGTGGTGGGATCGCCCTGTGCAGATGCATGGGGGACTGGTTTGTTAAAACTCCAGTGAACGCATGGCAGTTGGCTGTGATAAAAGAACTGTCAGTCATCCAGGATGTATGGGTTCGCCCGACAGTCCTGGAAAAAGGAAGGGGGGCCATTGAACTTGAACTTATTAGAAAGCCACTCTAATATGCAAAAGCACTTCTCACCTCCATCTCAGAAGAGAAGCAGAACAATGAACCTACTAACCTCAGCCAGCCGAAGAGGAGCCAGTTTTTCCCAACACAAAGACCAAAAGATACGTCCCAGACTTAGGGCCATTAATCCAATCACGGAATACTCATGGGTCCGATGATGACCCATCACTGATTAAGCACCAGAGTGCTTAGAAACAAAAGGATTTTAAAGATTGGCGGGAAAGATAGGGGTAGCCAGACTCCTATAAAGATAGATTCTTTTCCACCATTCTTTCTCTCTCTCGCCTTCGCTCCACCAAGATTGACCTAACAAGAAGTACCAGAGGAAGAAGTCGCTGAGCGGAGCAATCAAGACCGACTGTATGTGGTGGTAAGCATAGTCACGAGTGTCCCAAGCCAGTAACCAGATATCCCAGGCGAGCTGGGTGAGCTGTAAGGGCTCAGAGTTTTTCTCAGAAGTGAAGTTTTTGGGCTATTCTGAGGGTGGGAGCTTCATTTGGTGCAGCCAGGCGAAGGAGTTTATGCAACTGGATAATTCATTGGTAGGGGTGGAATTAGAGTCCACCATAGCAACAGGGGAATTACTGCTTGTTATAGTCCCCAGTTTTGTACTGTATGTATGTTGTTTGTAACCTAGATTTTATTCTCCACAGAGACAGTGATTTTGTTTAGTGGTGCATGTTTTAGCCAGTGTATGTTAGACCAAATAACTATAAGTCTGATTTTTCACCGGAGCATTCCTGTCCGTGACTTATTCCGTTTACACTCTGAATAATAATTCCCGGGTATAGAACTTTCGTAAGGTGGGGGCGAATCGAACCGTCCGTCTAGCAATTAGGCTTGGATCAAAAACCGCTTACACTCCTGATCGGTATCCACTGCTGCTGGAAGTGCATGTGTGTGGACATCAGGTGAGGACAATATTAGATGTGCCTGTGATTCCTTGCACAAACAGCCTGTGCGCACACTCAGTCCTGGCACATACATGACTAATGGCTATTTGAACGAGGCACTAGATGCCCCGCTGTCTGTGGAATCCTACCCCTACATGGGAGTCACAGTTTTCAAGGGGTGAAAACTAAGTAGAAATGAATCAGTAGACCCACCTTTCAAGCATCCGATGATGCAATTGTTACAAATTGGGGATCTGCCCTAGATATGCTCTGAGGTGCACTGCTGATGGTCACTCCTGTAAGTGTCTTAAATTTAGAAATGTGCCCATATTGCCAAATATTGAACTATAAGATAGTGTAACAATAGGATCACATGGTCATGTGATTTGGATAGCATGTCCCTGGCAGGTGTCCTCACATGCTTCTTTCCAATCTTTCCAATGGCAGACTGAAACATTTAGTGAAACAAGTCCAAATATGAATTGTTAAGCTGTTTTGTTTCACAGACAGCAAATGAACATATAGACTAACAGTCAAAGCAAATTGCACTTCTTGGGGAAAAAAAGGGGGAAAATTAAACCAGTCACAAAGATCGTGGACTCACTTCCGTGTTTTTGGCATACCTTTTTCACTAGATAACGTCTCACTGCAAGACTTGACCCACCTATATTTTTAGCTTCCATCTCCAGGCCAAGAGCGATGTCTTTCAAACCTGACTGCCTCCAAACATGGGTTTGGCCATTTCTATTCATCCTGATGCAGGAATCACAGGGATGGTGTCTCTGACACCTTCCCTATGCAGGAATTCACCAGGAGGACTGCCAGCCAAACCAACTCCCAGTAGTATATGATAGCAAAATACTGCAGATGCTGGAAATCTGAAATAACAACAGAAAACGCTGGAAAAACTCAGCAGGCCAGGCAACATTCATGGAGAGAGAAACAGAGTTAACGTTTCAGGTCGAAGACCCTTCGTCAGAACTGAGAAAAAAGCAGGAAATGAAACGGATGAAAAAGCAAGTTTGGGGGCTGGGAAATGGGGGAGGGGATGAAAGAACAAAAGGGAAGGTATGTGAGAGGTGAAGAGACATTAAGAGGTATTCAAGGCGAGATGAGATGGTAATAGGACAGGTAAAGAAACAAAGGATGGCTCTAGATGAAGTGTGAAATGCGCTGGCAGGGTGAAAGACAGCTGCCATGTGGGAGAGAAAAAAAAGGAAAAGGCACAAACCAAAAGTGTGGATAAAAAATATATAAAAATATGATAGGGGCCGAGGTTATGATCTGAAATTGTTGAACTCGATATTGAGTCCGGAAGGCTGTAAAGTGCCTAATCGGAAGATGAGGTGCTGTTCCTCGAGCTTACGCTGAGCTTCCGTGGAACAATGCAAGAGGCCGAGGACGGTGAGGTCTGAGTGGGAATGGGGCGGTGAATTAAAGTGACAGGCGACCGGAAGCTCGGGGTCACCCTTACAGACTGAATGGAGGTGTTCCGCAAAGCGGTCACCCAGTCTGCGTTTGGTCTCCCCAATGTAGAGGAGACCACATCGTGAGCAGCGAATACAGTATACTAGATTGCAAGAAGTACAAGTAAATCGCTGTTTCACCTGGAAGGGGTGTTTGGGGCCCTGGACAGTGGGAAGTGGGGAGGTATAAGAGCAAGTGTTGCATCCCCTGCGCTTGCACGGGAAGGTGCCGGGCGAAGGGAAAGTGGGGCTGGGGATGATAGAGGAGTGGACTAGGGTGTCTCGGAGGGAGCGGTCCCTACGGAATGCTGAAAGGGGAGGGGAGGGGAAGATGCATTTGGTGGTGGGATCATGTTGGAGGTGGCGGAAATCGCGGAGGATGATCCGTTGAATGTGGCGGCTGGTGGGGTGAAAGGTGAAGACAAGGGGAACCCTATCGTGGTTCAGGGAGGGAGGGGAAGGGGTGAGGGCAGAAGTGCGGGAGATAGAACGGACACGGTTGAGGGCCGTGTCAACCACGGTAGAGGGGAATTTTCTGTTGTTATTTCCCAGTAGTATATTCTCTGCAGGCACCTCATGCTCTGCCCACCTGAATTGATTATCCTCGCCACAATGGATGTGAACAGTTGGCCACCTGTGAGGAGATGATGAATTACTTAATGTTCCTGGCAATCCTGGTCAATGGGCCTGGGATGAGACAATAGATCTTCGTTTAAATAGACAGAGTTATGATATTCCTTCAAATTGATTTATCTGGCTTTAATACACACTCTCCAATGCCTGCAGCCTGGGACAAAACCCTATGTGAATTAATTTTGTTTTAAACACAACTTTTCAACATAAGTCAATCCCAAAATCTTTTTCGAACGGGAAAAAAGTCAAAAAGCCCATGAAGAGGTGTTGGCACAGAAATAAAATGTGTGAAGGATAATGGAGTGGTCGTCAATGTTGAAGGAAACATAGAAGCCATGGAGGATGAGCAGGGACAGCAATCTAGAGTCACAGTTGCACAGGATGCGATTGGTGATTTTGAACAAGGTAGTCTGGGTGCTGTGGGCAGGGCAGAAACTAGATCAAGGGGTAATTGAACTGGGAGAGGATGACAATAATGCATTCAAGGACTTTAGAGTAAAAGGGTAGATTTTAGATATAATGATTAGATATGTGATGAAGGAGTTTAGGTTTGTTCTTGGTCTCCAGGATGTTCCTGAACTAATATGAGGATTCAGCCACAATACTGTTTGAGATGGTGAAGCCCAATCTGGTGTTGGATTACAAGGCTAGCTGTACACCATGGAAAATTTTCCATCAGGCAGAAAATCAAACAGGACTGCTGACCTCCATGCCCACGTTCTTGCATTGTGTTCACATTGCATGAAACTCTACAACAGGAGCGTTAATTCATAAAATCCATCTGTCACTGTTATCGGATTATTCCACCTATCAGTTTGCTATATTATTCCAGTTTAACAGATTGGGGAGGACCAGGGGACACATGTTTAAATATGTAAGAGTAGGAATAGCCTGGATGATAGGCAGCTCTTCTTTTCCCAGAGAGTAACGAGTCTCTGGAATATATATTTTTTACACAGTGAGTTGTTGTGATCTGGAATGCATTGTCTGAAACGGTGGTAAAACAGATTCAGTGGTACTATTCAAAAGAGAATTGGATTATTTATTTTTTATTCATTCCTGGGATATGGGCATCGCTGGCAAGGCCAGCATTTATTGCCCATCCCTAATTCCCCTTTAGAAGGTGGTGGTGAACCGCCTTCTTGAACTGCTGCAGTCTGTGTGGTGAAGGTACTCCCACAGTGCTGTTAGGGAGGGAGTTCCAGGATTTTGACCCAGCGACAATGAAGGAACAGCGATATATTTCCAAGGCAGGATGGTGTGTAACTTGGAGGGGAAATCAGAGGTGGTGGTGTTCCCATGTGCCTGCTGCCCTTGTACTTCTGGGTGGTAGAGGTCGCAAATTTGGGAGATGCTGTCGAAGAAGCCTTGGTGAGTTGCTGCAGCGCATCGTGTAGATGGTACACACTGCAGCCACGGTACGCCGGTGTTGGATAAAATGAATGTTTAAAGTGGTGGATGGGGTGCCAATCAAGCGGGCTGCTTTGTCCTGGATGGTGTCGAGCTTCTTGAGTGTTGTTGGAGCTGCACTCATCCAGGCAGGTGGAGATTATTCCATCACACTCCTTACTTGTGCCTTGTAGATGATGAAAAGTCTTTGGGGAGTCAGGAGGTGAGACACTCACCGCAGATTACCCAGCCTCTGAAAAGTTGAAGGGAAAAAATTTACAGGGCTATGGGAAAACAGCAGGGGAGTGGGATTAATTGATAACTCTACCAAAGAGTCGGAGCAGGCACAATGGGCTGAATGGGCTCCATCACTCTTTGTATGCCTTTGAGAGGGAGCTGGACCAGTTCTTGACTGTGGCAGAGTTCGGATCATATAGGAGGTAAGTGCCTTTATAAATAATACCTGGTCCATGCAATCTCCTGGACTGGTTTTGATAGCCTGAGGGGGCTGGAGATTAATTTTCCAGAGTATTTTTTCCCTTATTGGCCCTGCATCTTTTCTTTATTTTTTTTGCTGTTCCTAGGAAATTACATGGTTGCGGGGTGGGGGCGGGGGAGGAGGAGGAAGTGTTTAGTCATGATGCTCTAGCCATCACGAGTGTGGAGCAGGCTTGATGGACCAGCAGGCCATTTCCTGCCTATCAATTTTGTATGTTCACATCATAGATTCCAAACTTCCACTAAATATAACTCTTACTTGTAGCAATCTTTTTAATATCTGGCTATACATCCAAAAGAATTGAACTAACAGACATTTTAATGTCAGAATTGCATTTCAGTAGTTATAATTAAATTGGATTTGATTTATTGACTAAAAGGTTTGCCAGAGTCCTGTGTAACCTGTAATATGGGTTCAGCTAAATCTTAATAAAATTGTTATGGATGCTATGGGGGTAATTTTAACCTCCCCATGACAGGCGGGAGAGAGTCGGGGGTTAAATTTGCAAAAATCTAAAAAGCTGAACGCAAGCCGCTGCGTACGCGGGTTTTGGTACGCACGAGTAAACCCCTCTGGAGAGGCAGGTTAGTGATTTTAATATTTAAATTAGGGTGAATTACTGAGGTTTTCATTGCGATTTGAATTGTACGGGTTTCTGGGGGTACGGGAAAGTCGCCATTAAAACGGAGGCGAGATTGAGCGGCACTTCTTGGGGCTACTTAAAAGTCAGGAATTCCAAGATTAATAAAGGCTCAGAGCTCTGGGAAACGGTTTATGAAAGTACCTGTGGTGAGAGTCTTATTTGTATAGTTTGGAGGTCTTCACACACAGAACCTCAGGATTGGTGGTGCCATGGCTGCTTTAGATTGGACTTTGGAAGAGGAAGACAATCAGCATCAGCAGCAGCAAAGGCGTGCTGTGGAGGGAGCTGAAGATGGACAACAGAGAGGTGGATGAGAGGGGTGCAACAGAGAGGGGTCGAGTTCGCAGGAGGCACTACCCGCAGAACAGGGTGTATAGGCAGAGGCTCAGCTTCTTTGACGTCTCAGAAGAGCAGTGCTTTCAGCGGCTGAGGTTGTCACGTGAGGTGGTCGCAGACATCTACAGCCTCCTCGTAGATGACCTGCTCACTGCTGGACCTGGTGCCACACATTACCAGTGGCTGTGAAAGTCACCACCACCCTCAACATTTTTGCCTCTGGTTCCATCCAGGGTGCTACCGGAGACATAGAGGGTCTCCCAGTCAGCTTCACATAAATGAATAAGGCAAGTGACGGATGGATTGTTTGTCAGGGTTGGCAGTGACATAAACATCCCCTTTGATGACAGTAGCCAGAATGAGCGGGCACATGGATTTGTGTCTCTGGCTGGCTTCCCACAGGTACAGGGTGCTATCGATTGCACACACGTGGCAATCCAAGGACATCCACTAGGAGTATTCGTCAACCACAAGGGATTTCATTCTATCAATGTTCAACTGGTGTGCAACCACAAGAAAAGGTTCATACAGGTTTGTGCTAGATTCTCTGGGAGCTGCCAGGATGCTTTCATACTGCATCAGTCCAACATACCCCACCTGTTCAGGCCTGGAACCAGCCTTAATGGGCGGCTGCTAGGCAACAAAAGATACCCCCTTCAAACCCGGCTGATGACATCTCTGAGGAACTCCACAAATGAACACCGAGTGTGATACAATGACAGCCATATAACAACCAAATGTGTCATCGAGCAAGCCATCGGTATGCTCAAGATGCGCTTCAGATATCTGGGCAGGTCTGGAGGCATCCTTCAGTACTCGCCAGCAAGTGTCTTTAGGGTAATCATTCTGCACAACAGAGTACAGCAGCAGGGACTAGAGTTGGAGGAGGAACAAGCTGCTCATCACTCATTATCTGATGAGGATTCAAATGGAGAGGAGGAGGAAGAAGATGAAGATGGGTCACCCAATGCTACATCAGCCGCTTATGTTGCTGCTCAGGATGCCCTAATCGCTTGAAGGTTCAGTTACTTATGAATACTGGACCAAAATAACCATTACACCCACCCTGGCTCCTCCACCCTCCACCCGCACTGACATAACCAGTCCTGTAACCAATCATACACCTATTACACATCCACAAATTGGTTCCAGTCGATTCATGTCTTCATATTCAACAAGCAACTGAAAAGGCGAGTTGACACCAGACACACGATAATGGGCAAAGTGCAAAGTAATAAATTTCATGTGATTCGATTAAAAAAATGAAACTTCATAACATCTCATTTTCACAAACACCCATATGCATACCCTTGGTGAAATACAATGGCCTTGATTTTCATTGGGCCGTGAGGCGGGCTTTGAGACAGGTGGGGGGTTAAAATCACTAAAAATGGTGGGCGGGATCCCCCTCACCTGGTTCCTGACTCCGAGCAATTTTAACTCAGGCGTGTCTGATGGTCCCGACTCCATCCGCATCCAACAGGTGGGACTGGTCTTTAAGCCTCTTAATTACCACTAAATGGTCTCCATAATCCTATTTTAACAGGCCCTTGCAACTTTAACCCTTTTCCCATGTAAAACACACCTGGTGGGAATCATGAATGTGAAACCTGGCTGGAGCACTATTGCATTGGTGACTATCAACTGCAGGTCAACCATTAAAGAGGAGATTTGAACAGCCATGATTTGCAGGTGGCAGGACTTCGTGGTCTCAGGTCTGGGGCAACTTTTAGAAGGCTTAACCACACCTGTGGAAAGTTGGAGCCTCACACCCATCGCCAGGGTGACCTCCTGGGAAACCCCTCTCGCCACCTTCACTCAGCACTTCCTCAATGGAGGCATGTACCAGAAACATGGGAGCCATTTATTTCCTTTCTTTCTGGGCATTAGATGAGCTCGAACACCAGCCGCGGCACCAGCAGAACCAGGAACAACAGCAGCAGCAACAGGAGCGCCAGGCTGCTGCTCACCCACCTGAAGCTGCACAGGCCAGAAGGAGCCAGTGCTTGGAAGTGGCTTGAGAGCACCTTGCTGCACATTAGGGGGCCATGGGGACCATGGGGACCCGTATCTGCACTGGCAGTCCTACTCAGAAGGACTTACATGAAGGTCTGGTTTCTCTGTTCAATAGATGACCATCGCTCCTCCAGAGATGTCATTCTATTGTGAACACTCACCATGTTTTCTGCACTCTGGCGACTTATCTCCTCCATGGAGGTTGCCATCCTTTCCATGGTGATGCGTTGATGTGCCAATGACTCCACAAAGGCTCTGCTCATGTTCACTATGGACTCCTCCATTCACTCCACACTCGCATCAACCCTGAAGACAAAACCTGCCAGAGACTCCTGCATCTGTTCCTGGGGTTCCAGCACCGCTGATCGTATGGATGGACCCAGAGGCAGAGGGTCGACATGCAGCTGAGCCGAGCTGGCAGAGTCCTGCATCCTCTGACTAGCACTCTCCACTGCTGTCCCTGTCTCCACAATCTGCTGATGCTCACTTGTGAGCTGTGATACGCCAGGTGACAACATTACTCTATGTCCCGAAGGTCCCACCGAGGTGTGAGTGTCTGCGCTGGTGCTGGGTGCAGTGCATTCTGCTGATGTTGCACCCTCAGAGGTTGCAGCTTCCTCTGAGGAGTCTGGATGATCAGGCTGCTCCTCCTGGCTAGTGGGGACGGCTGCTTGTGATGGTCCATCTGCTAGAACTTCAGAATCATTATCAGTGACTCATGCAATGTCAATGAGAGAGATGGAAAACTATTCTGTCACCAGCTTGCTGTGATACACCCGTCTGTCCATCCCCCACTTGCGCATCTTCCTCCACTCCTACGATCTCCAGGCCTGCCTCCTCCCAGGGGGTGAGGTGGGCTAGTGAGGGTGGCCCTCCTCCTGTCCTCGCTCTTTCTCGCTTATTGTGAGCTCTCTTTTCCTGCAATGAGGGAGGCAAGTGGAGGTTGAGTGAGAATGAAGGAGTGAGTGTAGAGATTCCATAGCATACATACTTAGAAGGAGACAAAGATGGAGTGAGGTGGCAAGACCAAGGGCCCTCCCTGTGTGTTGTCAGTTGTTCAAAGCATCAGAGTGATAGGGAGTGTGAGGGCTGCATAGCCGAATAATCATGTGAATGTGACCATAGAAAGAAAGGGAATGGATAAGAATGCATGGATGTCAGTGTCAAGTGGGATGTGGAGGAAGAGATTGCTAAAGTTGAATGCTGGTGAGGAAAGGCAATGGGGTTCAGATTGAGGGTGATGGGAAATCCATACTCACTTTTCCAGTCCGCAGAAGGTCATGAAATTTCTTCCTGCACTGAATCCAAGTTCTGCGGGGTACTGATAATGAGTTGACCTCCTGGGCCACCTGGATCCACACAACCTTGGTCTGCTGGGGAGGCTTCTTCCTCCCTGAAGAAGGGAAGAGCACCTCTTTATGAGCTCCTGCTCCCTCAACTAAAGCTTGCAGGGCCACATCATCAAACCTGGGAGCAGAGCTAGGTCTCGCAATGGTCATTCTGCCTCCAGGTCCCTCTAGCATGAAAGGACAAAAGGTTGGCAGTCTGCAGAAGAAGCAAGGCTTGTTGCAGACCTTAAATGCAGCAGCAATAATATGTCATCGGAGGGGACTTTCAGTCATAAATTTCTATGATTCTATGTTTCCCACACGTTGGAAATCAATTGGCCAATTGAGTTAAAATTGCATCAATCTTCCACATCCATTTAGATTCGTGTGGGAAACACGAAATTCGGATAACACGGCACCATCCCGCACCTGAGCTAAAATCACCCCCAATGTTTTCTCTTTTGCCTACCACTCCTATTTGGTGCAACCTCTGTGGCTTCAGCAGAGGTCGAGGCAAGCTGCTCAGATTCCTGCTCTGACTATTGAGATGCTCTTGGCCGACGACCTCTGGGTGTTGGAGCCCATAGGGCCCCGCCAAAGACTGCTCCACCTGCACAGGGCAGACTCAGCCATCGGGAGAGGGGGCAGCATGTTGGGTAATGGCTGAAATGGCTGAAATGGGGCAATGGGTGAGAAGTGGGAAGTCTTGGAGTGGAGTTGCCACTTCCATGTCCCCTTTCACCATCACCCCTCTCCTGGGCCAGTGGCACATCACTTCTACCTTTCTGCGGAGGAGAAGATTGGTGCAGATCATTGACGCATTGTAAGGCTGCAGCTAAGCTATCTGTCATCCTGTTTAAGGCAACAGACATGTTGGCATCCAAAGGCTGCAGGGCCATGGCCAAGGCCTGCATGGACTCACTTGATTGCTGCGATTGAAGTTCTATGGAGGAAGTCTGTCTATCCATGGAACAAGACACCCTCCAATGATCTGCAACATCACTCCACTCATAGAAACATAGAAATTTATGGCATAGAAGGAGGCCATTTGAACCATCGTGTTTGTGCCGGCCGAAAAATAGCTGTCCAACTTTCCAGCTCTTGGTCCATAGCCTTGTAGGATACAGCAATTCAAGTGCATATCCAAATACTTGTTAAATGTGATGAGGGTTTCTGCCTCTACCACCCTTTCAGGCAATGAGTTCCAGACCCCCATCACTCTCTGGGTGAAAAAAGTTCTCCTCTACTCTCCTCTAATCCGACTACCAATTACTTTAAATCTATGCTCCCTGGTTATTGACCTCTCTGCTAAGGGAATTTGGTCTTTCCTATCCACTCTATGCCCTCATAATTTTATACACCTCAAATAAAACTCTCCTCAGCCTCCTCTAACAACCCTAGCTTACCAATCTTTCCTCACAGCTAAACTTCTCCAGTCCTGGCAACATCCTCGTAAATCTCCTCTGCACCTTCTTTCGTGCAATCACATCTTTCCTGTAATATGGTGACCAGAACTGTACACCGTACACTAGCTCTGGCCTAACTAGTGGTTTATACAGTTCAAGCACAACCTCCTTGCTCTTATATTCTATGTATTGGCTAATAAAGAAAAGCATCCCATATGCCTTCTTAACCACATTATCTATCTGTCCTGCTACCTTCAGGGATCTGTGGACATGAACTCCAAGGTCTCTCTCTTCCTCTACACTTCAGTATCCTATCATTTATTGTGTATTCCCTTGCCTTGTTAGCTCTCACCAGCATTTTTTTTATTTGTTTATGTGATGTGGGTGTCGCTGGCAAGGCCAGCATTTATTGCCCATCCCTAATTGCCCTTGAGAAGGTGGTGGTGAGCCGCCTTCTTGAACTGTTGCAGTCCGTGTGGTGAAGGTACTCCCACGGTGCTGTTAGGTAGGGAGTTCCCGGATTTTCACCCAACGACAATGAAGGATCGGCGATATACTTCTAAGTCAGGATGGTGTGTGACTTGTAGGGGAACATGGAGGTGGTGGTGTTCCCATGCGCTTGTTGCCCTTGTCCTTCTAGGTGGAAGAGGTCGTGGGTTTGGGAGGTGCTGCCGAAGGAGCCTTGGCAAGTTGCTGCAGTGCATCTTGTAGATGGTACACACTGCAGCCACGGTGCATTGGTGGTGGAGGGAGTGAATGTTTAAGGTGATGGATGGGGTGCCATTCAAGTGGATTGCTTTGTCCTGGATGGTGTCGAGCATCTTGAGTGTTGTTGGAGCTGCACTCATCCAGGCAAGTGGAGAGTATTCCATCACACTCCTTACTTGTGCCTTGTAGATGGTGGAAAGGCTTTGGAGAGTCAGGAGGTGAGACACTCGCCGTAGAATACCTAGCCTCTGACCTGCTCTTTTTGCCACAGTATTTATGTGGCTGGTCCAGTTAAGTTTCTGGTCAATGATGACTCCCAGGATGTTGATGGTGGGGGATTTGGCGATGGTAATGCTAAGTGGATGTCAAGGGGAGGTGGTTAGACTCTCGCTTGTTGGAGATAGTCATTGCCTGATACTTCTGTGGCGGGAATGTTACCTGCCACTTATCAACCCAAGCCTGAATGTCGTCCAGGTCTTGTCGCATGCGGGCATGGATTGCTTCATTATCTGAGGAGTTGTGAATGGCGCTGAACATAGAAACATAGAAACATAGAAGATAGGAGCAGGAGTAGGCCATTCGGCCCTTCGAGCCTGCTCCACCATTCAACGATATCAGGCTGATCATCCAAATTCAGTACCCTGTCCCTGCCTTCTCCCCATATCCCTTGATCCCTTTAGCCTCAAGAAACATATCCAACTCTTTCTTGAATATATTTAATGAACTGGCCTCCACCGCCCTCTGTGGCAGAGAATTCCACAGGTTCACCACTCTCTGGGTGAAGAAATTCCTCCTCATTTCTGTCCTAAATGGCTTACCCCATATCCTTTGACTATGACCCCTGGTTCTGGACTCCCCGGCCATCAGAAACATCCTTTCTGCATCTAGTCTGTCCAGGCCTGACAGAATTTTATAGGTTTCGATGAGATCCCCTCTCAATCTTCTAAACTCCAGTGAGTATAAGCCCAATCGACACAATCTCTCCTCGTACGTCATTCCTGCCATCCCAGGTATCAGCCTGGTGAATCTTCGCTGCACTCCCTCCATGGCAAGAACGTCCTTCCTCAGGTAAGGTGACCAAAACTGCACACAATACTCAAGGTGTGGTCTCACCAAGGCCCTGTACAACTGCAGCAAGACATCCTTGTTCTTGTACTCGAACCCTCTTGCTACGAAGGCCAACATACCATTTGCCTTCTTAACCGCCTGCTGCACCTGCATGCTTACCTTCAGCGACTGGTGCACAAGAACACCCAGGTCTCATTGCACTTCCCCTTCTCCCAATCTATTGCCATTCAAATAATAATCTGCCTTCCTGTTTTTGCCACCAAAGTGGATAACCTCACATTTATCCACATTATAGTGCATTTGCCATGTTTCTGCCCAATCACCCAACCTGTCCAAATCGTACTGGAGTTTCACGACATCCTCCTCACAGCTTACCCTCCTACCCAGCTTTGTGTCAGCTGCAAATTTGGAGATATTACATCCAATTCCCTCGTCCAGATCATTAATATATATTGTGAATAGCTGGGGTCCTAGGACCGATCCTTGCGGTATCCCACTAGTCACTGCCTGCCACTCGGAAAACGACCCGTTTATTCCAACTCTTTGCCTTCTGTCCGCCAACCAGTTCTCTATCCAAGTCAATACCTTGCCCCCAATCCCATGTGCCTTAATTTTGCACGCTAATCTCTTATGTGGGACCTTATCGAAAGCCTTCTGAAAGTCCAAATACACCACATCCACTGGCTCTCCCTTATCTATTTTACCAGTTACATCCTCAAAAAATTCCAGTAGATTAGTCAAGCATGATTTACCTTTTGTAAATCCATGTTGACTTTGTCCGATCCTGTCACTGCTTTCCAAGTGCCCTGCTATTACATCTTTTATAATAGACTCTAGCATTTTCCCCACTACCGATGTCAGGCTTACCGGCCTATAATTCCCTGCTTTTCTCTACCACCTTTTTTGAATAGTGGGGTAACATTAGCTACCCTCCAATCCATGGGTACTGTTCCAGAGTCTATCGAGTTCTGGAAGATGACCAGCAATGCATCTACTATCTCTAGGACTACTTCCTTAAGTACGCTGGGATGTAGACCATCAGGTCCTGGGGATTTATCGGCCTTCAGTCCCATCAATTATCCTAACACCATTTCCCTACAGATACTGATTTCTTTCAGTTCCTCCCTCTCATTAGAACTATGTTCCCCGGCATCTCTGGGAGGTTATTTGTGTCCTCCTTTGTGAAGACAGAACCAAAGTGTGTATTTAGTTGGTCTGCCATTTCCTTGTTTCCCATTATAAATTCCCCTGATTCTGACTGTAAGGGACCTACGCTTGACTTCACCAATCTTTTTCTCTTCACATATCTATAAAAGCTTTTACAGTCAGTTTTTATGTTCCTCTCATATTCTATTTTCCCTTTCTTAATTAATCCCTTTGTCCTCCTTTGTTGAATCCTAAACTGCTCCCAATCCCCAGGATTATTGCTTTTTCTAGCCAATTTATATGTCCTCTCCTTGGATCTTATGCTATCCCTAATTTCCCTTGTTAGCCACGGTTGAGTCACCTTTTTTGTTTTATTTTTATGCCAAACTGGGATGAACAAAATCTGTAGCTCATCCATTCGGTCTTTAAATGTTTGCCATTGCCTATCCACCGTCAACCCTTTGATTGCCATTCCCAATCAATCCTACCCAACTCGCTCCTCAGACCATCATAGTTTCCTTTATTTAAATTCAGGACCCTAGTCTCTGAGTCAAATATTTCATTCTCCATCTTAATGAAGAATTTGATCATATTATGATCGCTCCGACCCAAGGGGCCTCGTACAACAAGATTGCTAATTAATCCTTTCTCGTTACATAATACCCAATCTAAGATGGCTTGATCCCTGGTTGGTTCCTCGACATATTGGTCCAGGAAGCCATCCCGTAAACACTCCAGGAATTCCTCCTCCACAGTATTTTTACTAATTTGGTTGGCCCAATCTACATGTAGATTAAAGTCACCCATGATGACTACTGTGCCCTTATTGCACGCTTCTTTAATTTCCCTTTTAATGCCATCCTCAACCTCCACCTTACTGTTTGGAGGTCTATATACCACTCCCACTAATGTTTTTTTCCCCTTGGTATTTCTCAATTCTACCCATACAGATTCCACATCATCAGAGCTAATATCCTTCATTACAATTGTATTAATCCCTTCTTTAACCAGTAATGCTACCCCACCTCCCTTTCCTTTTTGCCTATCTTTCCTGAATATCGAATACCCCTGGATGTTGAGTTCCCAGTCTTGGCCATCCTTGAGCCACGTTTCCGTAATCCCAACCAAATCATATTCGTTTACCTCTATTTGCGCAGCCAATTCATCCACCTTATTACAAATGCTCCTCGCATTAAGACACAAAGCCTTCAGGCTTGTTTTTTTAACACTCTTAGACCTATTAGAATTATTATTTATTGTGGCCATGTTTGATTTAAACCGTTGATTTCTCTGACTGCCACTTTTGTTTTTCTCCTTCCTATCTTTTGCTTTTATCCCTGTTTTCCTTTCCTCTGTCTCCCTGCTCAGGTTCCCAACCCCCTGCCATTTTAGTTTAAACCCCCCCGAACAGTGCTAGCAAACCTCCCCGCAAGGATATTTGTCCCGCTCTGGTTCAGGTGCAACCCGTCCGACTTGTACAAGTCCCACCTTCCCCAGAAGCAGGCCCAGTGATCCAGGAAACTAAAGCCCTCCCTCCTGCACCAACTCTTTAGCCACGCATTCATCTGCTCTATCCTTCTATTCCTATACTCACTAGCACGTGGCACCGGGAGTAATCCAGAGATTACAACCTTTGAGGTCCTACTCTTTAATCTGCTACCTAGCTCCCTAAATTCTTGCTGCAGGACCTCATCCCTCTTCCTTCCCATGTCGTTGGTCCCAATGTGAACCACGACCTCTGCCTGTTCACCCTCCCCCTTCAGAATGCCCTGCAGCCGTTCAGTGACATCCTTGACCCTGGCACCAGGGAGGCAACAAACCATCTTGGAGTCACGTCTACAGCCACAGAAATGCCTATCTGTTCCCCTTACGATAGAATCCCCTATCACTATTGCTCTCCCACTCTTTTTCCTCCCTTCCTGAGCAGCAGAAGCACCCCTGGTGCCAGGAAGTTGGCTGCTGCTGCCTTCCTCTGGTAAGTCATCCCCCTCAACAGTATCCAAATTGGTATACCTGTTTGAAAGGGGGATGGCCACAGGGGTCCCCTGCACTACCTGCCTGTCTCTACTGCTCTGCCTGATGTTCATCTATTTCCCTTCTGCCTGCGCAGCCCTACCCTGCGGTGTGACCAACTCACTATACATGTTATCCACGACCCTCTCAGCATCGTGAATGCTCCACAACCCATCCATCCGCAGCTCCAGCGCCTCAATGCGGCCCGTTAGTAGCTGCAGCTGGATGCATTTCTGGCACACGTGGTCGTCAGGGACACTGGCAGCGGCCCTGAATTCCCACATAGAGCAAGAGGAGCATAACATGGGGCTGGGCTCTCCTGGCACGACTTACCCCTTTAATTAATTTAAATTAATTCAATACCACCAGTTAAAGATATACTCTAGGGTGCTTATTTACCAGCTGTCCCCACTACACCACAGAGATGCTAGAAAATATAAACCGCAGAATTTAAGCTTGTAATGAAAAGGAGAAAGAAAGAAATACTCACCAACCAATCACTTACCTGCTTCCTGGTGACGTCACACTTGGATTACTTTTTACCTCTCTCCCCTGCTGTTGAATTGGTATGCCTCGTTCGCTGAATCAGCCGCCGCTCCCCAACTGCCGCCGGTTTTTGAAACTCCTCAGCTGCTCGCTCGCAGGTCCGCTCTGGTCGGGCCTCGTTCGCTGAATCAGCCGCCGCTCCCCAAATGCCGCCGGTTTTTGAAACTCCTCAGCTGCTCGCTCGCAGGTCCGCTCTGGTCGGGCCTCATTCGCTGAATCAGCCGCCGCTCCCCAACTGCCGCTGGTTTTTGAAACTCCTCAGCTGCTCGCTCGCAGGTCCGCTCTGGTCGGGCCTCGTTCGCTGAATCAGCCGCCGCTCCCCAACTGCCGCCGGTTTTTGAAACTCCTCAGCTGCTCGCTCGCAGGTCCGCTCTGGTCGGGCCTCGTTCGCTGAATCAGCCGCCGCTCCCCAACTGCCGCCGGTTTTTGAAACTCCTCAGCTGCTCGCTCACAGGTCCGCTCTTGTCGGGCCTCGTTCGCTGAATCAGCCGCCGCTCCCCAACTGCCGCTGGTTTTTGAAACTCCTCAGCTGCTCGCTCGCAGGTCCGCTCTGGTCGGGCCTCGTTCGCTGAATCAGCCGCCGCTCCCCAACTGCCGCTGGTTTTTGATACTCCTCAGCTGCTCGCTCGCAGGTCCGCTCTGGTCGGGCCTCATTCGCTGTGCAGTCATCAGCAAACATAATGACTGCAAACATACCGATTTCTGAACTTATGTTAGAGGAAAGGTCATTGATGAAGCAGCTGAAGATGGTTGGACCTAGGACACTGCCCTGAGGAACTCCTGCAGCAATGTCCTGGGGCTGTGCTGATTGACCTCCCACCACCACAACTATATTCCTTTGTGCTAGATATGACTCCAGCCAGTGGAGCATTTTCTCCCCGATTCCCATTGACTTCAGCTTTACTAGGCCTCCTTGATGCCACACTTGCTCAAATGCTGCCTTGATGTCAAGGACAGTCACTCTCACGTCACCTCTTGAATTCAGCTCCTTTGTCCATGTTTGACCAAGGCTGTAAAGTGGTCGGGAGCCGAGTGGGCTTGGTGGTGTAGGATCGATTCCTCCCCCGACAACGTTAAAAATATTGGAAACCCAGAAGTGCACAGCCCGCAAAAAGAGCTGGCCAATAAAGGGTTAATTCAAACATTGCAGCCGAAACTATGAACCTTCAAGAGACTGGATCACAGACAATCTAATATACGAATCTAAAGTCTGAACAAGAATATTTGCATATTCATGTACCTTAAGGGGTTACATTGTCCACCTCAGACCATGCCCCCCCGAATAACATGTTTCAGTGCAGGCCTAGACAATGGGCCGGGCCTTGAACCTTTTGAATACGAATGCTAACAGAAACCAACAAACTTGGCACATGCAGTCACTTTGGGAGGGTTGCATTGTCAAAAAGTTATCTCAAATCAATGGACAATACCAGGAACAATTCACACATTTTGATATGGCCATCACATCCTCAGAAGGGGCCAGGAAATACTGAAGGATAGCAAAATACTGCAGATACTGGAAATCCGAAATAACAACAGAAAATGCTGGAAAAACTCAGCAGGCCAGGCAACATCCGTGGAGAGAAATTAGAGTCGATGTGCTTCCGGGAGGGAGGGGATAGGTTATTGACCAATATTCACTACAAGCCCACTGACTCCCACAGCTACCTGGACTACACTTCCTCCCACCCCACCTCCTGTAAGGACTCTATTCCATTCTCCCAGTTTCTCCGTCTCCGCCGCATCTGCTCCGACGGTGCCACCTTCCACACCAGTGCTTCCGATATGTCTTCCTTTTTCCTCAACCGAGGATTCCCCTCTACTGTGGTTGACACAGCCCTCGACCGTGTCCGTTCTATCTCCCGCACTTCTGCCCTCACCCCTGCCCCTCCCTCCCGGAAGCATGATAGGGTTCCCCTTGTCCTCACCTTTCACCCCACCAGCCTCCACATTCAACGGATCATCTTCCGCCATTTCCGCTACCTCCAAAGTGATCCCACCACCAAATGTATCTTCCCCTCCCCTCCCCTTTCAGCATTCTGTAGGAACCGCTCCCTCCGAGACACCCTAGTCCACTCCTCTATCACCCCCAGCACACCTTCCCCTTCACCTGGCACCTTCCCGTGCAAGCGCAGGAGATGTAACACCTGCCCCTATACCTCCCCCCTTCCCACTGTCCAGGGCCGCAAACACCCCTTCCAGGTGAAACAGCGATTTACTTGCACTTCTTGCAATCTAGTACAGGTAGACTACCCTTTATCCGGACTTCCGAAAACCGAAACCCTCTAAAAACCAAAGTTTTTTTCGGTCAGCGTAAGTCCAGCGTAAGTCGTGCGCACGACCCCCCGCGGACCCCCCCGCGGACCCCCGCAGACCCCCTCCGGCCCCGACCCCCGCCGACCCCCCCGCGGACCCCCGCCGACCCTGAACCCCGCCGACTTACGCTGAGCGTCAGCGTAAGTCGTGCGCACGACCCCCCGCCGACCCCCCCCCGCCGACCCCCCCGCGGACCCCCGCCGGCCCCGACCCCTGTCAACCCCCCCGCGGACCCCCGCTGACCCCGACCGTAAGTCGGCGGGGGTCGGGGTCGGCGGGGGGGTCGGCGGGGGGGGGTCGGCGCCGGCGGGGGTCGGCGGGGGGATCGGCGGGGGTCGGGGCCGGCGGGGGTCCGCGGGGGGGTCAGCGGGCGGGTCGGCGGGGGTCGGGGCCGGTGGGGGGGTCGGCGGGGGTCGGGTCCGCGGGGGTCCGCGGGGGGTCGGCGGGGGGTCGTGCGCACAACCCCCCGCCGACCCCCCCGTGGACCCCTGCCGACCCACCTTCCGACCCACCTTCCGAAATCCGAAATTCTCCGAAAACCGAAACACGGCTGGTCCCGAAGTTTTCGGATAAAGGATAGTCTACCTGTATATTGTATTCACTGCTCTACATTGGGGAGACGAAACGCAGATTGGGTGACCGCTTTGCGGAACACCTCCGTTCAGTCCGTAAGGGTGACCCCGAGCTTCCGGTCGCCTGTCATTTTAATTCACCGCTCCATTCCCACTCGGACCTCACCGTCCTTGGCCTCTTGCATTGTTCCACGGAAGCTCAACGTAAACTCGAGGAACAGCACCTCATCTTCCGATTAGGCGCTTTGCAGCCTTCCGGCCTCAATATCGAGTTCAACAATTTCAGATCATAACCTTGGCCCCTATTACATTTTTACTTATATTTTTTTTTCCCCACCCCTTTGTTTTGGGTTTTCCCTCCCCCCCCCTCCTCTTTTGTTTTTTACATGGCAGCTGTCTCTCATTCTGCCAGTACATTTCACACCTAATCTGAGCTGTCTTTTGTCTCTTTACTAGTCCTATCACCATCTCGTCTCGTTTTGAATACCTCTTAATGTCTATTCACTTCTTTTGTTCCCTCCCCAGCCCTCCTTTCGATCTATTTCATTTCCTTTCCAGTTTTGAAAAAGGGTTTCGACCTGAAACATCGACTTTAATTTCTCTCCACGGATGTTGCCTGGCCTGCTGAGTTTTTCCAGCATTTTCTGTTGTTATTTAGGAAATACTGAAGGTTGGTTTTGGTTTAAAGTAAGATCACTTCTAAGACAATGCGTGGGAAGCCGACGGCAGAACAGCGAACAGAAAAATTCGGGCCTACAATCAACTCCAAGAGACAGACGATCGAGGAGTGGTGATTGTATGTTTCAGCCAAATCATAGAGGGGGCTTTTATGATTGAGTCTGAGTAAGTTTGTGAGTTTCAGTCAGATCACAATAAGGGTTTTGTGATTGAGTTTGGGTAACTTTATATGTAACAGTCAAATCGCGGACGGGTTTAACTGTGTTATATTGTGTCGATGCAAATGACCCTTGCGTAGGGGTTTGTATTTTGGGGTTGTTAGCCTGATATACTGGGGAAGTAATTGTGTGTGTGTGATTTCAATAAACGAATGAATCAAGGTTGAGCCAAAACCCTGTGCCATGTGTATTTTGTTCTTATAAATCCTGACGTCCAAGAACTGTGTGTAATGGGGGCCAGTATCGGAGAAAACCCCTTACAGTGGAACCCAAACTGGGTATCAGTGAGCAGGTTATTGGTGAATAAGTGCCGCTTGATAGCACTGTCGATGACACCTTCCATCACTTTGCTGATGATTAAGAGTAGACTGATGGGGCAGTAATTGGCCGGGTTGGATTTTTCCTGCTTTTTGTGGACAGGACGTACCTGGGCAGTTTTCCACATTGTCAGATAGATGCCAGTGTTGTAGCTGTACTGGAACAGCTTGGCTAGAAGCGCGGCTAGTTCTGGAGCACAAGACTTCAGCACGATAGCCGGGATGTTGTCGGGGCCCACAGCCTTTGCTGTATCCAGTACGCTGAGCCGTTTCTTGATATCACGTGGAGTGAATCAAATTGGCTGAAGACTGTCTTCTGTGATGTGGGGACCTCAGGAGGAGGCCGATATGGATCATCCACTCGGCACTTCTGGCTGAAGATGGTTGCAAATGCTTCAGCCTTGTCTTATGCACTCACGTGATGGGCTCCACCATCATTGAGGATGGGGATAATAATAGAGCCTCCTCCTCCAACTGGATGTGGCAGGACTGCAGAGCTTTGATCTGATGCATTGATTGTAGGTTCACTTTGCCCTGCCTATAGCATGCTGCTTCCGCTTTTTAGCATGCATGTTGTCCTGTGTTGCAGCTTCCCCAGGTTGGCACCTCATTTTTAGGTATGCCTGGTGCTGCTCCTGGCATGCTCTTTTTCATTCCTTATTGAACCAGGGTTGGTCCCCTGGCTTGGTGGTAATTGTAGAGTGAGGGATATGCTGGGAAATGAGGTTACAGATTGTGCATTACCTCACACTTCTCCAGATTGAATTCCATTTGCCACTTTGCTGCCCACCTGACCAGTCCATTGATATCTGTGCCTCTAACTATTGAATCCCCTATCACTATTGCTTTCCGTGTGTTAATGGAGACACGGAATGCAGGAATTGATTTAACAAGTGTTTACTGAACAAAGTCTGGAGGTGAACTAACAACACAAGACGCTACACAGGCTTATATACCCGAGTGGTCACTACTGGTACTACAGTATACAGGGGCTTCAAAAACACAGTTCCTCTTAAAGGTACATACACTACAATTCCTCCCCTTTTAGATAAATAGTACATAACATTTTAAGTAATCATTAAATAACATTTTTACAAGAACAATAATATACACATTTGCTGAAGTTAATCAATTACAAATTCAGTCTCTCTGGAGGCTTCCTGACTCGGTCCAGATAACGCCTCGGTGGTGTAGTAGGTTCTTTTGTTTATTTAGATTATTAATTAGATTAATTAACTTTATCTAAAGGTATTCCTGCATCATGACTTTTGATTATCTATTGACTAACCTTATCTTAAGACACTGAGGCTCTGCTGACCCTTTAGTCATCTTCTTGTTCACCTTAAACATTCCTTACTCATCTCTTTCTTAATGTTATTAATTGTGTCTCAATACCATACCATGTGATAAAAGGTTTTGATCTTTGTGTATAAAAAGAGGTGTTTTTGTCCATGTATTCGGAGAAGTCACGATAGCCATTGCCTACGTGAAGCTCCCCTTGCTAGCAAGTAGTTAAATAAAGTCTGCCTTTGACGATCACTTTGTTTCACAGAGTCTTATTGAACAGTCGAAACTTCGACAACATACACTACAATTCCTCCCCTTTTAGATAAATAGTACATAACATTTTAAGTAATCATTAAATAACATTTTTACAAGAACAATAATATACACATTTGCTGAAGTTAATCAATTACAAATTCAGTCTCTCTGGAGGCTTCCTGACTCGGTCCGGATAACGCCTCGGTGGTGTAGTAGGCTCTTTTGGCAAGGTCGATTTGGCTTCAATGCCAGTGTCGGGTTCATCTGGTTCCAGTATCACCGGATCGGAGGTAGATACTATGGGTATCTCTGCTTCATCACTAGGTGTATAGAGTTGTGGTGTAGGTTGTCCTTTTTCGGATGACTCTATGATCTGGTCAGCATGGCGCCTTATTATGCTTTCTCCAATGTCCACGGTATACATCAGCGGTCCTAGTCGTGTGCAAATAGTTCCAGGCTGCCATTTCTCGGTACGGTAGTCCCGAGCCAAAACTGGTTGACCTATCTGGAAGGTTCTAGTTGGCCTTTCATTCATGCTTTGAAATTGCCGGTTCTCTACGTCCCTTCTGACGTTTGGCTTGACCAAATCCAGCCGGCATCTAACTCTTCTTTTGAAAAACATCATGGCGGGGGTTTGGTTTGCAACCACATGTGTTGCATTCCTGTACGCAAACAACAAGTTATCTACCTTATGTTGTAGATTTATGTCTTCATTACCCATGACCTTTATGGCCTTCTTGAAGGTCTGGACAAACCTTTCAGCCAATCCATTGGTGGCGGGATGGTATGGGGCGGACGTGTAGTGCTTAACCCCATTGTTTTTTAAGAACTTCTTGAATTCTTCGGATACAAATTGCGGTCCATTATCAGAAGAGATCTGTTCAGGTAGCCCATTCCTGGCGAATATGGTCCTTAATACTGTGATGATTTTTTCCGTGGTGGTGGAGGACATCTTTATTACCTCTGGCCACTTGGAGTGTGCATCCACCGCGATTAAGAACATTGAGTCCATAAATGGACCAGCAAAGTCGATAATGTACCCTTTGCCATGGAGATGAGGGCCACTCCCATGGATGTAGAGGGGCTTGTGGTGGGGCGTTTTGGACCTTCTGGCATCCTAGACAGCTCTTGGTCATTTCTTCGATGTCTCCATCGATACCTGGCCACCACACAAACACTCTGGCTAAGTTCTTCATTTTCACTCCACCCAGATGCCCCTCGTGAAGCTCATTTAGCACTCTATCCTTGAGTTTGGGTGGAATCACCACTCTGGATCCACACATCAAGGTTCCTCGGCACAGTGACAGCTGTTCTCTTCTTTGCGAGAATGCTGGCAACAGTGGTTCGCCATGTGCTGGCCATCCCTTCACCGTTAAATCGTAGACTCGTGAGAGAGTCAGGTCATTTCGCGTTTCCTTTTCAATGGTAGAATTTGTCACTGGTAGACATTCCACTATGGTCGAGTGGAATATCTCCACTGGGTCCACTGTAGGTGCCTCTTCCACCGTTGGCAACGGTAGGCGCGATAACCCGTCAGCATTCTCATGCTGTTTTGTTCCTTTGTACTCGATGTCATATTGGTGTGCCCCTAGGAAAAGGGACCACCTCTGTAGCCTTTGCGCTGTCATAATGGGACCGCCCTTTTTAGGGTTGAATATGGAGACGAGGGGTTGATGGTCGGTCAACAAGGTAAACTTTTGTCCGTGTAGGTAATGGTTGAATTTCTTCACCCCCCACACCAGGCTGAGTGCCTCCCTGTCGATCTGGGCATAGTTACGCTCAGCTGAGTTCAATGAGCGTGACGCAAAAGCTATCGGCCACTCCGAGCCATCAGGGAATCTATGCGATAATACCGCTCCCACGCCGTAAGGGGATGCATCGCACGCCAGTCTGATTGGCAGTGATGGGTTGTAATGAGCCAACACTTCCCTGGACGTGATCAAGCCTTTGCATGTATGGAAGGCACGTTTACAGTTTTCGCTCCATTTCCAAACTACTCCCGTTTGTAGCAGTGCGTTAAGCAGGTGCAGAACAGTTGACAAGTTTGGTAAAAATTTATGATAGTAATTTACTAATCCCAGGAACGACCTTAATTGTGAGACATTTTCAGGCGCTGGGGCCTTTACGACTACTTCAATTTTTTCAGGTGACTTATGCAACCCTTCTTCATTAATGACATGGCCACAATGTGATATTTGTTTCTGGAAAAATTCGCATTTGGGGCGATTTGCTCGTAGGCCCCGTTCTCTCAGCCTCGTGAGC
The DNA here is from genome assembly GCF_052327205.1 of Somniosus microcephalus. Lineage (NCBI taxonomy): Eukaryota > Metazoa > Chordata > Chondrichthyes > Squaliformes > Somniosidae > Somniosus > Somniosus microcephalus. The sequence continues at coordinate 244,838,819 of NC_140987.1, forward strand.
ACCTGCTCCAAGTTGGCAAGGTGCTCGTTGTCATTTTCTCCTGTTACAAGGATGTCGTCTAGGTAGCATTGAGTCCCCGGAATCCCTTGCAGGACTTGCTCCATAGCTCTTTGCCAGATAGCCGGAGCTGATGCCACTCCGAAAACCAGTCGATTGTACTGCTACAGGCCTTTGTGTGTGTTTATCGTGAGATACTTTTTAGAGGCCTCCTCAACCTCCATCTGTAGATATGCCTGTGCTAAGTCAATTTTGGTGAAACGTTTCCCTCCGGATAGTGAGGCGAAAATATCTTCTATCCTCGGAAGAGGATACTGTACCATGTGAAGAACCGGGTTTACAGTCACCTTGAAGTCCCCACAGATGCGAACTTTTCTCTGTTCTTCAGATTTATCATTATTCAACGTTTTCTTCATGACCGGGACGATGGGTGTTGCCCACTCACTCCAATCTACCTTGGATAACACGCCTGCTTTTTCCAAATTCTCCAGCTCTGCCTCGACGGCTGGACGAATTGCGTATGGCACCGGCCTTGCCTTAAAAAACTTGGGAATTGCCGCATCTTCCACTTTTATTGAGGCGGTGGCACCTTTCAGGGTTCCTAGTTCCTGTTGAAACACTTCTTTGGCATTAACCAAGATTTCTTTTAATCGTTCAGGTATGACATCATCATTGGTTTTTTTCTTACTGGTCACCGTTAGTGCCTGAATGGAGTGCCAGTCTAAACGTATCTTTCTGATCCATTCACGTCCCAACAATGGTGGACCACCATCTTGCAGAACGTATAAATACAACTTCTGTATTTCCTTGCCGTTGTATACAACAGGCACCCTTATTTTCCCTCTGGGTTATACTTTCTGCCCCGTATATGTCTTCAAGATAATGGATGTGTCTTTCAAAGGTATATGCGGAAATAGCCGCTCGTAATCCCGTCGACTCATGACGGTCAGAGCTGATCCTATATCTAGCTCCATTTTGACTGGGGACCCCACTATCGTGAGGGTAACCCAAATGGTCTGGTAATCTTCTTTGGCAATTTCATTATGTAATTTGAGACAGCTTAGTCTCTTGTTTCCGAAGTCGCTATCGCTCTTCTGGTCTTCGAAGCTACTGTCCGTCATCATTTGTACCTTTCTGTACTTTTCCTTGTTGACCTTTTTACTGTCAGCGGATTTCTTTCCAGATCTGCATACACGTGCAATGTGTCCCATCTTTCCGCATTGCCTGCATGCTTTGTCCTTGAACCAGCAGTCCTTCTGGTCACGGGTGGATCTGCCGCAGTGATAACATCTCTTGAAACCCCGTGTCATTTCATGGGTGCTGAAGTCCTGTGGCTTTTGCTGTATCTCTGCAGCTCCTCTTGCTGCTGCTTCGTATGATACAGCCACACTGAAAGCCTTGTCCAGTGTCAAATCTTTCTCAGAAAGTAGTCTTTTCTGTGTTCCTTCGCTTAGGAGACCGCAGACGAATTTGTCTCGCAGAGAATCTGCCAGTCCTGCCCCGAATTGGCAGTGCTTTGACAGCTTTTGTAATTCGGTGAGGTAATCAGCGTTACTTTCATTCTTGTGCTGATTCCTCCTGAAGAATTTGAATCGTTTCACTATCAGCAGCGGTATTGGGTTTAAGTGCTCCTGTAAGGTATCAACAATCTCATTAAAATTCTTGTCCATCGGTTTGGCTGGAGTGATCAAGTTTCGTAACAGCCCGTATGTCCTTGCTCCCATCAGATTTAGAAGTACCGATGCCTTTTTATCATCTGCTACTTCATTCGCCTTGCAATATACCTCCACTCTTTCCACATATGTGGTCCAATCTTCTATATCACTATCAAAAGCAGTAATATTGCCAGTCTTCGGCATCTTGACAATCTAAAATGGCGCTTCCCGCGCTTTTCTTTCTTCCCCACCGAGTTAAGATGGCGCCTCCCGCGCTTTCCCGCCGCTGCTGCCAACGCTGTTGCTGGCGATTAATTAATTAATTAATTAATTTAATGGCGATGCACTATGGTCTTTGCGCCTCCCCAATCGCTGCTGCCAACGCTGTTCTCCACGGTTCCCGTTGCGACCTGCAGCTTTTCGCGGTATTTCTATTTTTTTTAATATATCGCTTCAATAGTTTCTCCGTTACTTGGAGAATCGTTCCCGTCGTGGAGCGGACCCTCTGGGACTTTCCCCTCCCTCTGCTCGGTCCGAACGCCGACCTGCTTTGCAGCACCAGCCGCGCCCTGAGTGCTCCACCCTCTCTCTCTCTTTGCTTCTGCTTCCCGACTCGCTGCCCGGCCCCGTTGCAGAGCCACCCGATCGAGCTCTAGCCCGCGGCAGCCCAGGAAGGATCAGTGCACTACCTGCCACCAGCCCGTTTAGCTGGGGAAACCACAGACTGGAGACCAAGCCTGGCCCTCGTTTTTGAGTTTCTTCGAGTTATTGTTTTTTTTTCTTGCTTCTGGCTTCGACCTTCGTCTGAGGAATCGATCCCCTTGAGGTGCTGCCGAATTGCAGGTAAGTTTGTTTCTAACTCGTCGCCACTGTTAGATCCGTGTGTTAATGGAGACACGGAATGCAGGAGTTGATTTAACAAGTGTTTACTGAACAAAGTCTGGAGATGAACTAACAACAACACAAGACGCTACACAGGCTTATATACCCGAGTGGTCACTACTGGTACTACAATATACAGGGGCTTCAAAAACATAGTTCCTCTTAAAGGTACATACACTACACTTCCTCCTCCCTTCCCCTCCCCCTTCCCCTCTTCCTTTCCCCCTTCCCCTCCACCCCTCCCCCTTCCCCTCCGCCCCTCCCCCTTCCCCCTCCCCCTTCCCCCCTGACCAGTCCATTGATATCTGTTCCTCTAACTATTGAATCTCCTTTTTTGGCATTCAATTGATTGCAGTGCAGTAAATAGGGGATTTCTATGATGATGCTGCAGTGTCGTTAACAAGCTGCCTAAGCAGCCAATCACATTGAAGAATTCTCACAAACAGGAAACCAGGAAATGAGAAGCTGCTTTAATCTGACTTTTTAAAAATGGTACAGCTAGCGAAATAAAGATTGGGACTTTCACATGGAGATAAGGTAGAACCTAAAATATCATGAACAACCTTTTCTTAAAAATTAATTGTAATTTTCATCATAATGGAGAAATTTGACTCTCCACAAATATAAAATTAGTTTTTCAGGGTCAGAACATTTGTTTACCAGTTATACACTGTTAAAACCCTGTTACACCAATTCCAACAAGGCTTAACATTTATTGGGGTATTTAACAGCGATATTACCGCAGAAAAGCCCAAGTTTTTGTCAGTTTCACTAATTACACTGATGGCTGGCTTGGGCGGGGGCTGCTGGGGGAGGGTTGCCACAGCCCAGCCAGTGTCGGAGCCGTAAATGACTGACCGCAACTTCAGCATTTCCCTGTTTAGATGCGCATGCGCTAAATCCTGAAGTTGCGGTCAGTTTCAGAGCAGTAATGACAACAAACGTTGGTAGTTCGCCATCATTGCCCATCGCAAATTCCGGGCCCATAATTCACAGCACAATTATTGAATGGAAAATCGTTGAGAATGTGGTCCACCATGCCCAAATTCAGATATGGAGCCCCATCACATCTGCCCAAATTCAGCTATGCACCCCATCACTTTTGACAAATTCAGATATACAACCCTGTCACATCTGCCCAAATTCAGATATACACCCCCATCATGTCTGCCAAATTCAGATAGGCAACCCTGTCACATCTGCCAAATTCAGATATGCAACCCTGTTACATCTGCCCAAATTCAGTTATGCAACCCTATCACACCTGCCAAATTCAGATATGCACTCCCATCACAGCTGCCCAAATTCAGCTATGCAACCTCATCATATCTGCCAAATTCAGATATGAACCCCATCACATCTGCCAATTTCAGATATACAACCCCCATCACATGAAGTTCTGCACTGGAAGGGCTAACTCAACATTTACCATGAGGTAGCCAACGTTACAACTTGCATACCAAAGCAAAATACTGCAGATGCTGGAAATCTGAAATAAAAACAGAAAATGCTGGAAATACTCAGCAGGTCAGGCAGCATCTGTGGAGAGAGAAACAGAGTTAACGTTTCAGGTTGATGACCCTTTGTCAGGACCTGCTGAGTATTTCCAGCATTTTCTGTTTTTATTACAACTTGCATTATTGATCCTTGGCTGGTTACTTAGCATTACAATGTTACCAGCAGCTCAAGAACCATTGTGTTCCCTGGAGTATTTGACTGCCACTGACTATCAATACCCTTAGAACCTACATTCCCATTCAGAAGCTGGAGGTTTGTCCAGCTTTTTCCAAAGTTGTCAGCAAATACAATGTTGCTTGTTTTTGCTGAGTCTGTTCTACATATCCATTAATTGTGGGACGAGGAAATCTTTCAAATTTATTTTGTATTTCTGCATTCTTAGGCCAAGTTAAGTACATCTCGGCATTATAAAGACAGGGATATTATTTCCTCTCAAGTTTCTTTTCTCAAAGAACAACAAGTTCTGTGACATAGTCAGAACATTTCATAAAATAATTAATTGCATGAGCACTTAGAAGGTCCATCGTGCCTGAGCCGACTCTTTGAAAGAGCTAGCCAATTAGTTCCACTCCCCTGCTCTTTCCCCATAGCTCAGGAATTTTTACTTTTCCAGTATTTTTCCAATTCCTTTTTGAAAGTTACTATTCAATTTGCTTCCACTGCCTTTTCAGGCAGTGCATTCCATGTCCTAACAACTCGTTGCATAAATATTTATTTCCTCATGTCACCTATGGTTCTTGTGCCAATCACCTTAGATCTAGGGATATGGGTAAACAAGTCATTAAAAGCAGCATCGCAGGTTAGCAAAGCAATTAAAAATGCTATCCAAGCACTGGAATTTATTTCTGAGGGTAAGGAATTCAAAAGTAGTGAAATTATATTAAACTTGTATAGGACCCTGGTCAGGCCACATAGAGTACTGTGCACAGTTTTGGTCTCCATACTATAAAAAGGACATAGAAGCTCTGGAGAAAGTGCAAAAAAGATTTACAAGGATGATACCAGAACTGAGAGATTACAGCTATCGGGAATGATTGAACAAGATGGGTTTTTTTCAGAAAAAAGACTTAGAATTGACCTGATAGAGGTCTTTAAAATGATGAATGGGTTGGACAGGGTAGATTTAAGGTAGCGGAGAGAATGTTTCCACTTGTGGAACAATCCAAAACTAGTCTGGGCCATAAATACAAGATAGTTACCAATAAATCCAATAGGGAAATAAGGAGAAATTTCTTTACTCAGAGAGTGTGAAATGTGGAACTCGCTACCACAGGAAGTGGTTGAGGCAAATAGCTTAGATACTTTCAAAAGGAAACTAGATGAGTACATGAGAAAAAAAGGGAATAGAACTAGATGCTGAAAGGCTGAGATGAGGCAGATGGAATGGGAGGAGACGCGTGTGGAGTATAAAGACCAGCACAGACTAGTTGGGCCGAATGGCCTGTTTCTGTATCATATGTAATTCTATTGTATGTAATATTCTACGTAAATCTCCTCTGCACCCTCTCTAAGGCCTTGACATCCTTCCTAAATGTGGTGGCCAATATTGGCCACAATACTCCAGCTGGGGCCTAACCAGTGTTTTATAAAGGTTTAGCATTACTTCCTTGCTTTTGTACTCTATTCCTCTATTTATAAAGCTAAGGATCCTGTATACCTTCTTAACAGCCTTCTGACCTTGTCCTCCCACCTTCAAAGACTTGTGTATGTACATCCCCAGCTCTATCTGTTCCTACACCCCCTTTAAAATTATACCATTTCGTTTATATTGCCTCTCTTCATTCTTCCTACCTAAATCAATCACTTCACACTGTTCTGCATTAAATTTAATCTGCCATGATTCTGCCCATTTTACCAGTCTATGTCCTCCTGAAGTCTATTACTATCCTCCTCATTGTTTACTACATTTTCAAGTTTTGTATCATCTGCAAACTTTGAAATTATGCCCTCTGTACCCAAGTCCAGGTCATTAATATATATCAAAAAGAGCAGTGGTCCCAACACCGAGCCCTGGGGACACCACAGCACACCAGTGTGAAAAACAAACATTCACCACTATGCTCTGTTTTCTGTCCTGTTAGAACCGGGTTTTCCTGGTCCTCGTCTTGAGTTCCGTAGTACGAAGAATGATTTCAGGCTCGAGGGTTCGGAGAGTTAAAACAACATTTTATTACTTCCAACTGTTCGCAGTGGTCACACAGTATATTGAGGTCTTTTACAGTACATTCGTGTCCCGAGAGTCACACCGGGTTAGGCACGTGTTGCCAGCATTTACGTCCCCGGGAGGTGTCTGACTCTCTTGATGATCCACACGTCTTCTGGCTAAAAGCGAATACCGGTAGGGAAGCCCCTTTTATACAGTGGGACAAGGGTCATTACATCACTTCCCTGGCAACAAGCGTTCTCCAATGGGGATCACTTAAGCCCTTTCAGTTTGGCCATGATCTGGTCTTCAGTCTGGCGGGCAAGTCCTGACTTGTCTCACTGCTGCATATGCCTTCCTGAAGTACCGGGTCGTGATTGGGCACCGCACAATAGCTAGTCAATCATCTTCTAGCTAGCAGTTAAGCCCTTTCAGTGACCTTTATTGCTCGTTAACACTTGGCCGCAGGCTGGGGCAGGTGTCTCTCTTTTCTGCTAGCTTTGCACTTTGCAAAGCTGGGGCTGCTCTTTAATCTAATCTAGACTTTCCTTGTGCGAAGCCATTTTATTCACATTTCCACAGTCCCTTAGCCAATTTTGTATCCATGCAGCCACAGCCCCTTTAATTTACATAGATACATAGATACATAGAGATAGGAACAGGAGTAGGCCATTCGGCCCTTCGAGCCTGCTCCGCCATTCAATGAGATCATGGCTGATCTTCGTCTGAGATCATAGCTGATCTTACCAGTTCAGTACCCCGTCCCCGCCTTTTCTCCGTAACCCTTAATCGCCTTAGCCTTCAGAAATATATCCAATTCTCTCTTGAAAATATTTATTGAATTAGCCTTCACAGCCCTCTGTGGCAGGGAATTCCACAGGCTCACCACTCTTTGAGTGAAGAAATTCTTCCTCATCTCTGTTTTAAATGATTTGCCCGCTATTTTTAGACTGTGGCCCCTGGTTCTGTGCTCCCCGGCCATTGGAAACATTCTCTCTGAATTCAGCCTGTCCAGGCCTGCCATAATTTTATATGTTTCGATGAGATCCCCTCTCAATCTTCTAAACTCCAGTGAGTACAAGCCCAAACTATTTAATCTCTCTTCGTAGGTCATTCCCGCCATTCCAGGTATCAGCCTGGTGAATCGCCGTTGCACTCTTTCCATGGCAAGAACATCCTTCCGCAGATGGGGCGACCAAAACTGTACACAATACTCCAGATGCGGTCTCACCAGCACCTTGTACAGCTGTAGTAAGGTATCCCTATTCCTATACTCGAACCCCCTTGATATGAAGGCCAACATACCATTTGCCTTCTTAATCGCCTGTTGCACCTGCATGCTCTCCTTCAGTGACTGGTGCACAAGAACACCCAGGTCCCTCTGCACTTCCCCATCTCCCAATCTATTGCCATTTAGATAATAATCTACCCTCCTGTTTTTACCCCCAAAGTGGATAACCTCGCATTTATCCACATTATAGTGCATCTGCCACGTATCCGCCCATTCCCCCAACCTGTCCAAATCGCACTGTAGCCTCCTGACATCCTCATCAGAGCCCACCCCTCCTCCTAGTTTAGTGTCGTCAGCGAATTTGGAAATATTGCATCCAATTCCCTGATCCAGATCATTTATATATATTGTGAACAGCTGGGGTCCCAGGACAGATCCTTGTGGCACCCCGCTGGTCACTGCCTGCCACTCCGAAAACGAGCCGTTTATTCCAACTCTCTGTTTTCTATCCGCCAGCCAGTTCTCTATCCACATTAATACTTTGCCCCCAATCCCATGAGCCTTAATTTTGCATGATAATCTTTTGTGTGGAACCTTATCGAAGGCTTTCTGGAAGTCAAGGTACACCACATCCACTGGCTCTCCCCCATCTATTTTACCAGTTACTTCCTCAAAAAATTCCAGCAGATTAGTCAAACACGATTTACCCTTTGTAAATCCATGTTGACTCTGTCCGATCCTTTCCCCATTTGTCAAGTGCTCCGCTATTTTATCCTTAATAATGGACTCTAGCATTTTGCCCACAACCGATGTAAGGCTTACTGGTCTATAATTCCCTGCTTTCTCTCTACCCCCCTTTTTAAATATTGGGGTAACATTAGCTACCCTCCAATCCACGGGTACTGTTCCCGAGTCAATGGAGTTCCGGAAGATGATCCTTAGAGCATCTGCTATCTCCAGGGCCACCTCCTTAAGTACCCTAGGATGTAGTTTATCAGGCCCCGGGGATTTGTCGGCCTTCAGTCCCCTCAACTTACCCAACACCATATCCCTAGAGATACTAATTTCTGTCAGCTCCTCCCTCTCATTAGTCCCTATGTTTGCCGATATTCCTGGGAGGTTATTTGTGTCCTCCTTTGTGAATACAGAACCAAAGTATGAGTTTAATTGGTCTGCCATTTCCTTATTCTCCATTATATATTCTCCCGAATCGGACTGCAAGGGACCAACTTGGGATTTTACCAGTCTTTTCCTCCTGATATACCGATAAAAGCTTTTGCAGTCTGTCTTTATGTTTGCTGCAAGTTTACTTTCGTATTCTATTTTCCCCTTCCTGATTAATCCCTTTGTCCTCTTTTGCTGTGTCCTGTACTGCCCCCAATCTTCCGGTCTGGTGCTTTTTTTTGCCAGTTGATATGCCCTTTTTTTTTATTTTATGCTGTCCCTAATTTCCCTCGTTATCCACGGTTGCTAAGAAATCTATTATGTGATACTTTATCAAATACCTTTTGAAAGTCCATGTTCACAACATCAACCACACTACCCTCATTTACCTTCTCCGTTACTTCATCAAAGAACTCAATCAAGTTAGTCAAACACAATTTGCCTTTAACAAATCTGTGTTGGCTTTCATTTATTAACCCATATTTTTCCAAGTTGCAATTAATTTTGTCCCAGATTAATGTTTCTAAAAGTTCCCCCCACCTCCGAAGTTAGGCTGATTGGCCTGTAATTACTGAGTTTATCCCTCTCCCCCTTTTTGAACAGGGGTCTAACATTTGCAATCCTCTAATCATCTGGCACCACTCCCATATCTATGGAGGATTGGTAGATTGTGGCCAGAACCTCCGCAATTTCCACCCTTACTTCCCTCAGCAACCTAGGATGCGGATGGTTGACTTTTCTACTTTGTGAGCACTGCCAACTTTTTAAGTACCTCTTCTTTATCTATTTTTATCCTATCCAACTTCTACCAGTAAATCAATATAGGAGGTATTGCGTTTAACATTTTACAGACTTGAAGGGCTTAATTCTTAAAGCCAAGATGATGCATTGTTTTTCAGCAAAGAAATCCGTTTTATGTTCGAATTACCTTCCAATGTTTTAAACGCATGATATTCACAAGATTAGTGAAACTGGAAAAGTGCAGGCAATGTATCCACATAAAAAAAATGAATGGTTAATGACAATAACTCATTTCCCTATTAAAAATTCTAGTGAATTGTTTTGCAACAAATGTATCTTTTGCAAATAGCCTGTGTGAAGTGATCCGATCAGAAGAGCAATAAACAAGCACGAGAGCTGCTGCATTAGACATTCAAAACCAGTCAATTTGAATGGACATTGCTCGGTTTCAAATCCTGCCCTTTTCAATTAAATTATCATTACATCACAATATATATTATTGACTAGTACATTCATAACAAAAAATTATAGCTTACTCTACCAAATATGATCTTTGTATAACGTGCCTTAGGTTACATTCAAATCAAATAGCCGAACTCAGTTAATCAAACTTTAATTAAAAACAGAAAATGCTGGAACCACTCAGCAGGTCAGGCAGCAAATGCGGAGAGAGAAACAGAGGTTGAGGTTTATTTTTTATTCGTTCCAGCATTCATTGCCCATCCCTAATTGCCCTTGAGCAGGTGGTGGTGAGCCGCCCTCTTGAACCGCTGCAGTTTGTGCGGTGAAGGTACTCCCACAGTGCTGTTAGGGATGGAGTTCCAGGATTTTGACCCAGCGACGATGAAGGAACAGCGAAATACATCCAAATCAGGATGGTGTGTAACTTGGAGGGTGTAGTGTATGTACTTTGCAGAAGGAACTATATTCTGCAGCCCCTGTATACTGCAGTACCGGTAGTGACCACCCCTGTATATAAGCCTGTGTAGTAACATTTGCATAGTAGTTCCAGGTTGTCTCCATTCAGTAAAGACCTGTTATAACCAACTCCTGCAGTCTGTGTCTCAATTATACACGGACATAATACTGGCGACGAGCAGATACGAACTTACCTACACTCTGCACCACCTCATGGGGATCCATCCCTGAAGCGAAGTTATCAGAGGTCGAGGCCAGAAGGAAGAAAGAAACAGAAGAAACGGGCGTCGACCATGGGCATCCGCCTCTGAGTCAACGGAGTTGAAGATTTGCAGGAGAGGCTGTCGAGAGCGGGGCTTGGTTATCCTGTCGATGGTGCTTCAGCTAATCGGGCTGGTGGCAGGTAGTACACTGATCCTTCCTGGGCTGCGGCGGTCTAGAGCTCGAGCGGGTAGCTTTGCAACGGGGCCGAGCAGCGTTGTCGGGAAGAGGAGAGAGAGAGAGGGTGGAGCACACAGGGCGCGGCCGGTGCTACGAAGCCGGGCAGCGTACAGACCCGAGAAGAGGGAGGCAAGTGTCCCGCAGGGTTGTTCCGACGACGGGGAAATAATAAAAAATAAATGTGCAGAAAGCAGCGAGGAGCTGCAGCTTGCCACGGGAACCGCGGAGAGCAGCGATAGCAGCAGCGCGGGGGGAAGTGCGCGAAGACCATAGGGCGTCGCCATCAAGGCATAAAATGCCAGCAACAGCGCTAGCAACAGTGGAGAAGACAGAAAGCGTGGGAGGTGCCATTTTGTTAAATCGGGGAAGAAGGCAAAGCGCGGGAGGCACCATCTTAGATTTCCAAGATGCCGAAGACTGGCTATATCACTGCCTTCGATACTGCAATAGAAGACTGGACCACATATGTTGAAAGAGTCGAGGTATATTGCGAGGCAAACGAAGTAGCCGATGAGAAAAAGGCATCGGTACTGCTAAACTTAATGGGCGCAAGAACGTACGGCCTATTGCGGGACCTGATTACTCCAGCCAAACCGAAGGCAAAGAGTTTTAACGAAATTGTTGCTATCCTACAGGAACACCTAAATCCTACACCGCTGCTGATAGCAGAAAGATTTAAATTCCACAGGAGAAATCAGCATAAAGATGAGAGCAATGCTGATTACCTTACGGAACTACGCAAGCTATCAAAGCACTGCCAGTTCGGAGCAGGATTGGCAGATACCCTACGGGACAAATTTGTCTGTGGACTCCTGAGTGAAGGAACCCAGAAGACGTTACTCTCAGAGAAAGAGCTAACGCTAGATAAGGCTTTCAGCGTGGCAGTATCGTACGAAGCAGCAGCAAGGGGAGCTGTGGAAATACAGCAAAAGCCACAGGAATACGGCACCCACGAAATGACACGGGGATTTGCAAAATGTTATCGCTGCGGCAGAACAACCCATGACCAGAAGGACTGCTGGTCCAAGGACAAAATATGCAGGCAATGCGGAAAGATGGGACACATTGCACGAGTTTGCAGGTCTGGGAAGAAGACCAACGACAACAAAAAGGCTACTAAGGAACCGTACAGGAAAGTACAAAAGATGACGGACAGTAGTTCCGAAGACCAGATGAGCGATAGTGAATCCGGGAACAAGAGACTAAGCTGTCTCAAACTTCACAACATAATCGCAAAAGAGGATCACCGAACCATTTGGGTCACCCTCACGATAGCAGGGTCCCAAGTCAAAATGGAATTGGATACAGGATCAGCTCTAACCATCATGAATCGACGAGACTACGAGCGGCTATTCTCACACATACCCTTGAAAGAGACATCCATTGTCTTGAAGACGTATACAGGGCAAAAAGTATACCCCAGAGGAAAAATAAGGGTGCCTGTCGAATACAACGGCAAGGAAATATAGAAATTGTATCTGTACATACTGCAAGATGGTGGACCACCGTTATTGGGACGTGAATGGATCAGAAAGATAAGTTTAGACTGGCACTCCATTCAGGCACTGGCGATGGCAGGTAAAAAGGATGACGACGTCACTCCTGGACAATTGTCAACAATCTTAGCTAACGCCAAAGAGGTATTTCAACAAGAACTGGGAACTCTTAAAGGCGTAACCGCCTCGATAAAAATAGAAGACAATGCAATTCCCAAGTTTTTCAAAGCAAGACCGGTACCATATGCAATTCGCCCAGCCCTCGAGGCAGAGCTGGAGAATCTGGAGAATGCAGGCGTGTTATCTAAGGTAGACTGGAGCGAGTGGACGACACCCATCATTCCTGTCATGAAGAAAACGTTAAACAATAAGTCTGAGGAGCCAAGGAAGGTTCGCATCTGTGGGGACTTCAAGGTGATGGTGAACCCAATCCTTCACACAGTACAATATCCTCTCCCAAGGATAGAAGATATCTTCGCCTCACTATCTGGAGGGAAGCGTTTTACAAAAATTGACCTAGCACAAGCATATTTGCAGATGGAGGTTGAAGAATCCTTTAGGAAGTATCTCACGATAAACACTCACAAAGGTCTTTACCAGTATAATCGACTGGTATTCGGAGTAGCATCAGCTCCAGCGATATGGCAATGAGCGATGGAACAGGTCCTGCAAGGGATTCCGGGGACTCAGTGTTACTTGGACGACATCCTAGTTACAGGTGAAGATGACAGTGAACACCTTGCCAACCTAGAGCAGGTGCTCACTAGACTAAGAGAACATGGGCTACGAGCCAATCGCCCCAAGTGCGAGTTTTTTAAGAAACAGATATCGTATTGTGGCCACGTGATTGATGAAGAGGGGTTACATAAGTCCCCTGACAAAATTGAAGCGGTAGTTAAGGCTCCAGCGCCTGAAAATGTGTTGCAACTGAGGTAATTCCTCGGATTGGTGAATTACTACCATAAGTTTTTGCCGAATTTGTCCACAATTCTGCACCCACTGAACGCCCTACTACAAACGGGAGTGGCATGGAAATGGAGCGATGAATGTAAGCGGGCCTTTCAGAAGAGTAAGGACCTAATCACTTCAAGAGAAGTATTGGCTCACTACAACCCATCACTATCGATAAGACTGGCGTGTGATGCGTCTCCCTACGGCATTGGGGCGGTACTGTCACATAAATTCCTTGATGGTTCAGAGAGGCCGATAGCTTTTGCGTCACGCTCGTTAACTTCAGCCGAGCGTAACTACGCCCAGATTGACAGAGAGGCCCTCAGCCTGGTGTGGGGGGTGAAGAAGTTCAATCACTACCTGCACGGTCAGAAATTTACTCTACTAACTGATCATCAACCTCTTGTCTCCATTTTCAACCCTCAGAAGGGCGTACCGATAATGACAGCACAACGGCTACAGAGGTGGTCCCTTTTCCTAGGGGCACACTAATATGACATCGAGTACAAAGGAACTAAACAGCATGGGAATGCTGATGGATTGTCGCGCCTACCGTTGCCGATGGTGGATGAAGAACTTGCAGTGGATCCAGTGGAGATGTTCCACTCGACCATAGTCGAATGTCTCCCTGTGACGAATGCAAACATGGAAAAGGAAACACGAAATGACCCGACACTCTCCTGGGTCTATGATTTAACGGTGAAGGGATGGCCAGCACATGGCGAACCACTGCTGCCAGCATTCTCGCCGAGAAGAGAACAGCTGTCAGTGTGCAAAGGAACCTTGATGTGTGGATCCAGAGTAGTAATTCCACCCAAATTGAAGGATAGAGTGCTCAATGAGCTTCATGAGGGTCATCTGGGAGGGGTAAAAATGAAGAACTTAGCCAGAGCGTTTGTGTGGTGGCCGGGAATCGATAGAGAAATCGAAGAGATGACCAAGAGCTGTACAGGATGCCAGAAGGTCCAAAACGCCCCACCACAAGCCCCTCTACATCCATGGGAGTGGCCCTCATCTCCATGGCAAAGGGTGCGCATTGATTTTGCTGTCCATTTATGGACTCGATGTTTTTAATTGCGGTGGATGCACATTCAAAGTGGCCAGAGGTAATAAAAATGTCCTCAACCACCACAGAAAAAACTATCACAGTCTTATGAACCATATTCGCCAGGAATGGGCTGCCTGAACAGATTTGCTCCGACAACGGACCACAGTTTGTGTCTGAAGAGTTCCGCAGGTTCTTAAGGAACAATGGTGTTAAGCATTACACATCCGCCCCATATCATCCAGCCACTAATGGATTGGCCGAGAGGTTCGTTCAAACATTCAAGAAGGCTATCAAGGCAATGTGTAATGAAGACATACCCCTACAACACAAGGTGGACAACTTCTTGTTTGCCTACACATGCGGTTACCAACCAAACTCCAGCCATGATGTTCTTCAATTGAAGACTACGATGCCGCTTGGATTTGGTCAAGCCAAACATCAGAAGAGATGTGGAGAACAGGCAGTTTCAGAGTATGAATGAAAGGCCGACCAGGAGTTTTAAGATAGGTCAACCAGTTTTGGCCCGGGACTACCGCACAGAGAAATGGCAGCCAGGAACGATCTGCACACGGCAAGGACCTCTAATGTATACCATGGACGTTGGAGAGAGCATTGTAAGACGCCATGCTGACCAGATTCTAGCGTCACTGGAAAACGTCAATTCCACACCATGATCCGATACACCTGGTGATGAAACCGAAGTACCAATTGCATCTACCTCAGAATCGGGAATATTGGAAGCAGACGAACCCAACAACGACGTTGATTCCGACTCAACTTTGCCAGAAGAACCCAATACCCCAAAGAGGCGTTATCCAGACAGAATCAGGAAGCCTCCTCAAAGACTGAACTTATAATTTCTTAACTTCAACTAATGTATCTAGCAACTGTAATTGTAAATATGTTATTTCATTGTTAATCGAATGTTATGTACTGTTTAGCTAAAAGGGGAGGGATTGTAGTGTATGTACTTTGCAGAAGGAACTATATTCTGTAGCCCCGGTATACTGCAGTACCAGTAGTGACCACCCCTGTATATAAGCCTGTGTAGTAACATTTGCATAGTAGTTCCAGGTTGTCTCCATTCAGTAAAGACCTGTTATAACCAAGTCCTGCAGTCCGTGTCTCAATTATACACAGACATAATAGAGGGGAAGTTGCAGGTGATAGTGTTCCCATGCGCCTGCTGCCTTTGTCCTTCTATGTAGTAGAGGTCGCGGGTTTGTAGGGGGTGGCGGGTGGCGCGTGCGCCCAGTCAGTTATGCCCCTGACTGCCTGTGAGCGGTTCGAAGTGAGCACCGGGGCTAGTACATGGGTGGGGGTCCGCATAACCATGCTAGTCATCAGCTCGTACGGGGAGTACTCCGTGCTTTTAGACTGGCTGGCCCGGATCCCCATCAGAACCAACGGTAGGATCTCGGCCCATTTACAGGGCGAGTCCACCGTCTCCTTCCTCAAACTTTCTTTTAGGGTCCTATTCATTCTTTCCACAATCCCTGATGACTGTGGGTTGTGGGCCACGTGCCACTTCCCCTCGATGCCTAGCAGCATAAGGGTGTTCTGCATCACCTGTCCGGTGAAGTGGCTCCCTTGGTCAGACTCCACATACTGTGGTAGTCCCCACCGCGAGAACACTTCCTGGACCAGGATCCTGGCAGTACCCAGAGCTGTGGCTGTTCTGTAGGGAAAGGCCTCTACCCATTTGGTGAACACATCCACCAGGACTAGGCAATACTTATAACCTCCCTGGGCGGTGGGTAGGGGCCCGATGTAGTCGACCTGTATCGATTGCCATGGTCCCTCTACCCTCCTGATGTGTCCCATAGGTACCTTCCTTTTGTGGGGGTTGGGGTTATTCGCAGCGCACACAAGACAGCCTGCACAGAACTCGCGGACATCTTCCCTGAGTCCCGGCCACCATCCCGCCTGTTCCACCTGTTGCCAGGTGGTCTCAGGCCCGGGGTGTCCCGCTCCTGGACCCTCATGGGCCAGTTGAAGGAATTCCCTCCGGTGCTGCTGCGGCACAACCCACTGTTCCCCTTGGAACAGCATGCCCTCTTTCACGGAGAGGGTTGCTGTGCCGTATGGGCCCTCTACCCTTTTTCCCTCAGTTACTGCACTGAGGACCGCCTTGAGGACGGGGTCTTGGGCTTGGACCGTCTTAAGGTCCAGGGCTAAAGTTACACCTGCACTCCCTTGGGTCCCGTCCCTACCTCTGACCACCGCCATGGGTCTGGACCCAAATGGGTCCCAGAAAGTGCCTGCGCGGGCACCCTCCTTGGTGAGCATGTCAGCCTGCTGGTTGCCCTGGCTGTGGGGTTCTGTGGAGGAATGGGCCTTCACCTTGTGGATGAAAACTTCCCTTTCCTCCCCCATTGCTGCTAGGATCTTTTCCAGCAGGGGTTTTACTGTGAGGGGTCTCCCATCAGCGGAGGTGTATCCGCGGCGGGACCAGATGGCCAGGTACTCCGTACACGAATTGCACGTGAACATGCTGTCCGAGCAAATCGTGTAGGGGGTGGGGAAGATTTCGGGGTGTGTAACGACGTACACTACCGCGGACAGTTCAGCCTGCTGGGTGCTCATGGTGCTGGGGAGCTTAATCGCCAGGGCAATGTTCGCCGCTGGTTCATAAACTCCACACCCCGTGAGACGCTCACCAGCAGATACCGTGCTGGAACCGTCTACATAGATCTCGCGGCCTGTGGAATGTATCCCGGCCCGTAAACCTATGTTCACTCCCAAACCCCTTCAATGGGCTGTTCCAGGATATACCAGGTTGGCTGCGAGCTTTGGCTCGCAGAGACCCTTCACCTTGAGATCCATCTGTGAGAGGAGCAAGGTCCAGCGGGCAATGCGGGCACTGCTCACTGTTCCATCCTTGATCCTCCCGTCCAGAAGTATCTGGGTGGGTGTGTGATGGGTGCGGAGGGTGATGGGAGAGGTGCCTGTGAAGATCAGTAATCTCTTCACAGCCCAATGTGTGGCCAAGAGGTGCCGCTCACAGTTGGAGTAGCTCCTCTCCACATCCGTGAGTATCCGGGAGGAGTAGGCCACCGGCCTCAGCCGGCCATGCCGCTCTTGGAGCAGCACAGCACTCAGGCTGTCCCCACTGGCTGTTACCTCCAGGAAAAACTCTTCGCCCCCATCTATGACCCCTAGAGCTGGTGCGGTCTGCAAGCCCACCTTGAGCCTGACAGATGCTGCCTGGCAACCCTCATCCCAAAGCCACTCCACTCCCTTGTGTGGGAGTCGGAGCAGAGGGGCTGCTGTGGCTGTATAGTCCTCAATAAAGTCTCAACAGTGCCCGGTTAGCCCTAGAAACGACCTCACACCCGTTACTGTGTTGG
This sequence comes from Somniosus microcephalus, assembly GCF_052327205.1. Taxonomy (NCBI): domain Eukaryota; kingdom Metazoa; phylum Chordata; class Chondrichthyes; order Squaliformes; family Somniosidae; genus Somniosus; species Somniosus microcephalus. The sequence continues at coordinate 244,856,354 of NC_140987.1, forward strand.
GGACCGGTAACTCCTGTACCGCTTCCCCCCTAGCCTTATCTATGGCTCTTTCTCCAGCGCGGACGGTCAGACCCAGAAATTTTACCTCCTGCTGGCCGATCTGCACTTTCTTTGGGTTTACCTTAAAGCCCTTTTGTCCGAGCAGCTCCAGCAGTTTGGCCAATAGTGGGCCATGCTCCTCTTTCGAATCAGTGAACAGGAGCAGGTCATCTACATATTGGACCAACTGTCTGGGCTGGCTAAAGTCCTTTAAACTGTTTGCCATGCACTGATGGAAAATGCTGGGGCTGTTGTGGAAGCCCTGTGGCAAGCAGTTCCACATGCACTGTTGCCCTTTAAATGTAAAGGCAAACTTGTACTGATCCTCCCTCCTTAAAGGGATGGACAAAAACCTGTTGGAAATGTCCAGCACCGTGAACGTGATCGCGGATGCTGGAATACTTCCTATCAGGTCGGCAACTGCTGCTACCGTGGGTGCACAGGCTGGGATGTTACTATTGAGCACCCGATAGTCCGCCGTGGCCCTCCAGGAATTGTCCGGCTTTCTAACCGGCCACAATGGAGAGTTCACGTGGGTGGCTATCGGCCTCAGAACTCCCTGCTGTACTAACGAGGACATGGCTGCTTCCATGTCTGGTTCTGCTTCCCTGGGGGAGTTATACTGTTTCTGTGGTCGGGCCATGGGGTCCCCGTCTACTCTGATCTCAAACCCTGTGACCCTCCCGCAGTCGTGTTTGTGTGTGGCAAATGTGGCCAGGTGGGCCTGCACAAATGCCTGGAACTCCTGTGGGGTGTTACTGACCATAAGCTCAAGGTTATAACCCTCTTTGGGCTTCATGGTGCAGAGGGTCCCCTTCCCTTCCTTTCCTGGGATCACTACTATCTCACCGTTCTTCACTTTACCTGCCCCCCATAGGCAATGATTTCTCAAATCTACTAGGATCCCGTGGCCTACAATAAAGTTGGCCCCCAGGACCCCTCTTCCACCCTCCACTTCCCATTTCATCAGGACACAGGTCCACTTGGAGCGGAGCGGTCCTAACCGAATGGCGAGCGGGATGGAAAACGAGCCAGCCTGTTCTTTGCCTGTGAACCCCGACAGACTGTATGGGACCCCGTTAGATAGAGGTGAGGTGGTGGGGTTAGCTGAGTAGAACACGGTGCATGATGCCCCCCGTGTCCAACAGATAGGTCCCCGTCACCTTTTCTACCTCCATTTCCAAGAGGGGTCTTTTCCATTCATCATACCGGAGAGAACACAGGTAAACAGGCTGTGCTGGCTCTAGTCATGGCTGTGGGTTGGATGGGGCTGATGGGGTCAGAGCACCGGTAGCGGCTGCTACTCTCCCGTGGCCAGTCAATAAGGACCTCATGGTGTCCAACAGTGACTCGACCACTGCGGGAGGGATTCCTGCCCCCGCCTTTTGGGCTGGGGCTGTGGAATTCTTTCCCTTGTTATCTTTCCAAGGATTTTTGCACTCCTTCCGCCAGTGACCGTCTTTCCCACACCTGTAACAATTTGTCTTTGTGTTGGGGGGGTTATTCCCTTCCTGGTGCCACTCTTTCCTACCCGGTTCGGGTTTTATCTCATGCACCTTCCCCTTGGGTGGGTGTGCATCGGTTCCCCTACCATTTTTATAGGCTAGAGTCAACTGTCCAATCACCGTAAGTTCGGTGGTCTGGGGATTCTTGGGGTCGAACCAAACTTCTGCCTTGGCCCGGACCTGTGGCAAGCTGTTCGCCACCAGGCAACGGAGCCAATGGGCCAGGGGATCCCCATTCAGGAACCCCTGATTCGGCGTCCCCAGACAGGCCCTCTGGTACACCTGTAGGAATGTCTAGTTCCTATCCAAAGACTGAGGTCCACTCAGGCGCTTAAACAAAACGAAGTTTAATGGAAACTAACAGGTTTAAACAAGTAACTGCAGGAGAACATCGAGTGTAGGTCTATTCAGTTCGGAGGCTCCATGAGGACGGCTGGCTGGCCCATGGTTGACGTCATGACGTCATCACGTTCTTCCCGCCAGTGGGGGATCACAGAATCACAGAATCACAGAAACCCCACAGTGCAGATAGAGGCCATTTCGGCCCATCGAGCCTGCACCGACACATATCCCACCCGATCCCTGTAACCCCACATATTTAATCCCCCAAACACTAAGGGTCAATTTATCATAGCTCACGTGATGTACGGCGTGACGTCATCGCGTTTACCCGCGCTGTTAAAGCAATCACGCTCTATACAAGTAAACAGTATAAATAAAGATACAGACTCAGGCTGTAGCTAACATGTTGTTAAAGGGAATTATATACAAATGGTCTGAGTCCTTTAGTGGCTCCACCACATGCGCCCCCCCAGAATTGTCTTTAACAGCAAGAGTGAGACGGCGAGGAGGCTGGACAAGCCTGTCCGAGCGACTTCCGTAACCCTGAAGTGGAAGCTGATGGCCGGTGGTTGAGCTGTCGGGCGATTGTGGCGGAGCTGGCACGGCGACTGTGGGCGGTCGGCCCCATTTTGGCGGTTGAGCGATTTCGACTGGGCTGTCCAGGTCTAAGTGCGCCAGCTTCAGTCAGTCAACCGATATGTGGTTCGGTTTTCCTCCGATATCGACCGAAAAGGATTTGTCTCCCAGCTCTATGACGTGGAAAGGACCAGTGTAAGGAGGCTTGAGCGGGTCCCGGTGAGTGTCGTGGCGGATAAACACGTACTCAGCGCTTTTCAGCTCAGTTGGGACGTGAGAGCTCTGTAAGCCGTGATGCGACGTAGGCACTGGAGTGAAACATCTGGCCGCTTCCTGGTGGCTGACGAGTTGCTGGGATGCGGACCATTGCTCTGTTGGAGACGGGAGGAAATCCCCTGGTACTCGTAGTGGTTGGCCATATACGAGTTCCGCCGAGGAGGATTGTAAATCTTCTTTGGGCACCGTACGAAGACCCAAAAGGACCCAGGGAAGTCTGTCCTCCACCCATCCTGCACCTTGAAGACTGGCCCGCAGAGCGGCCTTGAGGGACCTGTGGAATTGCTCGCACAGGCCATTCGCCTGTGGAGGATAGGCGGTGGTGTGATGTAGTTTGGTGCCGAGCCCCTGAGCCACAGCATTCCAGAGCTCAGAGGAAAACTGCGGTCCACGAGCAACCCAAGAGGAGATGAAAGCTCTGGCCACGTCTGCCGAAGTGGTGAAAACCAAAGTAACTGCCTCTGGCCATCTAGTGGTGCAGTCTACCATTGTGAGGATGTGTGTAAAACCTTGAGAAGGTGGAAGCGGCCCCACGAGATCCACATTCACGTGGTTGAATCGACGCTCCGGAACAGCGAAGGTGGCCAATGGAGATTTTACATGACGCTGTACCTTGGCCTTTTGGCCCAGTCACGGACATCCAGGTGCATACCTCTCCAGACGAATTTTGACGACATCAGCCTTTGTAAGGCCCTCATGCCAGGGTGTGACAAACCGTGTATGGCGTCGAACACTTTTCGGCGCTAGGCGACTGGAACTATAGGGCAGGGAACTCCCATGGAGACGTCGCAAAGTAGCGTGGTGCCTGCGGCATGGAACTTGACGTCGGCTGCTTGGAAGCTAGAGGGGCTGATCCTGTATGCTTGGACCTCCGGGTCCGAGGCTTGATCTGCAGCCATGAGGGCATAATCGATTCCGAGTTGGACTGCGTGCACAGTCGCGCAGGAGAGACAATCCGCCACCAGGTTGTCTTTGCCGGACAAATGCTGAATGTCCGTGGTGAATTCTGAAATGAACGTCAGGTGACGTTGTTGCCAAGCTGAACACGGTTCGGCGGTCTTGGCCATAGCGTACGTTAGTGGCTTGTGGTCCACATAAGCCATGAACGGACGTCCCTCTAGTAAGGACCGGAAATGGCGGATGGCTAGAAAAAGGGCCAGCAACTGCTGGTCGAAAGTGCTGTACTTTCTTTCGTTTCGCCGTAGTTGACGGCTGAAAAACGCAAGAGGTTGCCACGTCCCATTCACCCACTGTTCCTGCACTGCGCCGATTGCGTAGTCCGACGCATCGGTGGTAAGGGCAATGGTGGCACCTGGAAGCAGGTGCGCCAACATTGTTGCGTTGGGCCAGGGCGCCTTTGGTGTCGACGAACGCCCGGTCCATCTCGGCCGTCCAGCTGATGGGATCCTTCCTTGGCCTTGAGGGCCTCGTACAAGGGCTGCATAAGCAGAGCCGCCTTAGGGACAAACCGGTGATAGAAATTTACCATCCCGAGGAACTCCTGTAGGGCCTTGACAGTCTGCGGGTGCGGGAAAGCTGTAACCGCCTCATAAGAACATAAGAAATAGGAGCAGGAGTAGGCCAATCGGCCCCTCGAGCCTGCTCCGCCATTCAATAAGATCATGGCTGATCTGATCCTAACCGCCAATCCACTATCACAGAACCATCTCCTGAATCTAACAGAATTAGACACACGAAATAGGAGCAGGATCAGGCTACACGGCCCCTGGGCCCGCTCTGCTACCCACAGGGCCATGGCCGATCCAAACCTAGACTCATGTCCAAATTCCTGCCCGCTCCCTGTAACCCTTAATTCCCTTTACTTCTAGGAAACTGTCTATTTCTGTTTTAAATTTATGTAATGATGTAACTTCTACAGCTTTTTGGGGCAGCATATTCCATGGACCTACCACCCTCTGAGTGAAGTAGTTCCTCCTCATCTCAGTTTTGAAAGAGCAGCCCCTTATTCTAAGACTATGCCCCCTAGTTCTAGTTTCACCCATCATCGGGAACATCCTCCCCGCATCCACCCGATCCAACGCCTTCACAATCTTGTATGTTTCAATAAGATCGCCTCTCATTCTTCTGAACTCCAATGAGTAGAGTCCCAATCTACTCAACCTCTCCTCATATGTCCATCCCCTCATCCCCAGGATTAACCGAGTGAACCTTCTTTGTACTGACTCGAGAGCAAGTATGTCTTTTCTTAAGTATGGACACCAAAACTGTATGCAGTATTCCAGGTGCGGTCTCACCAATACCTTGTACAACTGAAGCAATACCTCCCTATTTTTATATTCTATCCCCCTAGCAATGAAAGCCAACATTCCATTGGCCGTCTTAATCACTTGCTGCACCTGCATACTAACCTTTTGAGTTTCGTGCACCAAGACCCCCAGATCCCTTTGTAGTCATAGGGTCATAGAGTCATAGAGTTTTACAGCACAGAAAGAGGCCCTTCGGCCCATCGTGTCCACGCCGCCCATCCATCCCTGTCCAGTCTAATCCCATTTTCCAGCATTTGGTCCATAGCCTTGTATGCAATGGCATTTCAAGTGCTCATCCAAATGCTTCTTGAATGTTGTGAGGGTTCCTGCCTCTACCACCCTTTCAGGCATTGAGTTCCACATTCCAACCACCCTCTGGGTGAAAAAGTTCCTCCTCAAATCCCCTCTAAATCTCCTGCCCCTTACCCTGAATCTATGCCCCCTTGTTATTGACCCCCCTACTAAGGGGAAAAGTTCCTCTTTATCTACCCTATTTATGCCCCTCATCATTTTGTACACCTCAATCAGGTCCCCCCTCAGCCTTCTTTGCTCCAAGGAAAACAACCCCAGCCTGTCCAGCCTCTCTTCATAGCTGAGGCGCTCCATCCCAGGTAACATCCTGGTGAATCTTCTCTGCACCCTCTCCAAAGCAATCACATCCTTCCTATAGTGAGGCGACCAGAACTGCACACAGTACTCCAGCTGTGGCCTCACCAGCGTTTTGTACAGCTCCATCATAACCTCCCTGCTCTTATATTCCATGCCTCGGCTAATGAAGGCAAGTATCCCATATGCCTTTTTAACCACCTTTGTAGTGTATGTACCCGTCTACCTTTAAGGGAACTATTGAATGTAACCGTTCACCTTTAAGGGAACTACTTTAGGTGTGGCACTATTTGTTTGGCTTCTGTATACTGTAATACCGATAGTGACCACACCAGTATATAAGTGTTGTAGCAGGATTTCTGGGGCAGATTCGCCCGGACCTTCGAATAGTAAAGACCTGTTTGTTTGTTACTTCTGAAGTCTGTGTATTTATTAACTGCACAACCCACAGACTTTACAACCTTATCTACCTGTTCCGCTGCCTTCAGGGATCTATGTACATGTACACCAAGGTCCCTCTGACCCTCTGTACTTCCTAGGGTCCTACCACTCATTGTGTATTCCCTTACCTTATTTGTCCGTCCAAAATGCATCACCTCGCACTTTTCAGGGTTAAATTCCATTTGCCACTTTTCCGCCCATCTGACCAACCCGTTTATATCGTCCTGTAGCCTGAGGCTTTCCTCCTCGCAATTTACCACCCCACCAATTTTCGTGTCATCTGCGAACTTACTGATCATACCTTTTACATTCTCATCCAAGTCATTTATGTAGATCACAAACAACAAGGGACCCAGCACCGATCCCTGAGGTACCCCACTGGACACAGGCTTCCAGTCACAAAAGCAACCTTCGACCATCACCCTCTGCCTCCTGCCACTCAGCCAGTTTAGGATCCAACGCGCCAAGGCACCCTGGATCCCATGGGCTCTTACCTTCTTGACCAGTCTCCTATGCGGGACTTTGTCAAAAGCTTTACTGAAGTCCATGTAAACCACATCCACAGCATTTCCCTCATCCACCCCCCTAGTCACCCCCTCGAAAAATTCAATCAGATTTGTCAGACATGATTTACCCTTGACAAAGCCATGCTGACTATCCCCGATTAATCCTTGCCTCTCCAAGTGGAGACTAATTTTGTCCCTCAGAATTTTTTCCAATAATACCCCTACCACAGATGTTAGGCTCACTGGCCTGTAATTCCCTGGTTTATCCCTGCTACCCTTCTTGAATAATGGTACTACGTTAGCTGTTCTCCAGTCCTCTGGTACATCCCCTGTGGCCAGAGAGGTTCTGAAAATTTGTGTCAGAGCCCCTGCAATCTCCTCCTTTGCCTCCCACAGCAGCCTGGGATACATCTCGTCCGGACCTGGGGATTTATCCACTTTTTGGCCTGCTAAAACCGCTAGCACCTCCTCCCTCTCGATGCTAATATGTTCAAGTATGTCACAGTCCCCTTGCCCGATTTCTATGTCTGCATCGTCTTTCTCCATAGTGAACACAGATGCAAAAAATTCATTTAAAACCCCGCCTACATCATCTGGCTCTACACACAGATTGCCACTTTGGTCCCTAATGGGCCCTACCCTTTCCCTGGTTATCGTCTTGCCCTTAATATACTTATAAAATATCTTAGGATTTTCCTTTATTTTGCTCACCAGTGTTATTTCATGGCCCCTCCTTGCCCTCCTAATTTCTTTTTTAAGTATGCCCCTGCACTTTTTATACTCCTCTAGGGCTTCTTCCGTCTTTAGTCTTTTGTAACTGCCAAAAGCCCCCCTTTTATTTCTAATGCATTTTTGTATATCCCTTGTCATCCAAGGTTCCCTTTGCTTGTTGGTCCCACCCTTGACCTTTACAGGAACATGTTGGCGTTGTACTCTCTCTATTTCCCTTCTGAAAGTCTCCCACTGTTTTGATGTGGATTTTCCTATAAGTAGCTGCTCCCAGTCCACTTTGGCCAGAAAGTACTTCAGTACTGTCCAGTTTCTTGCCATTAAGATAATAACTTGCTCTACGATTTTTCCTGCCAAAGTGCATAACCTCACACTTTCCAGTATTGTATTCCATCTGCCAAATCTCTGCCCACTTACTTAGCCTGTCTATGTCCCCTTACAGGTTTTTTATGTCCTCCTCACTCACTACTTTCCCTCCCATCTTAGTATCATCTGCAAACTTTGATATGTTACACTCGGTCCCCTCCTCCAAATCGTTAATATAGATTGTAAAGAGTTGGGGACCCAGCACTGACCCCTGCGGAACACCACTAGTTACTGATTGCCAGTCTGAGAATGAACCATTTATCCCAACTCTCTACCTTCTGTTAGATAGCCAATCCTCTATCCATGCCAGAATATTACCCCCAATCCCATTATTTTTTATCTTAAGCAATAATCTTTTGTGTGGTATTATGTCCATGTGTAATTGAGACACGGACTGCAGGAGCTGGTTATAACAGGTCTTTACTGAGTGGAGACAACCTGGAACTACTATGCAAAAGTTACTACACAGGCTTATATACAGGGGTGGTCACTACCAGTACTGCAGTATACAGGGGCTGCAGAATATCGTTCCTCCTGCAAAGTACATACACTACAGTTCCTCCCCTTTTAGCTAAACAGTACATAACATTCGATTAATAATTAAATAACATATTTACAATTACAGTTGCTAGATACATTAGTTGAAGTTAAGCAATTATAAGTTCAGTCTTTGAGGAGGCTTCCTGATTCTGTCTGGATAACGCCTCTTTGGGGTATCAGGTTCTTCTGGCAAGCTTGATTCGGGATCAACGTCGTTGTTTGGTTCGTCTGCTTCCAATGTCACCGATTCTGAGGTAGATGCAATTGGTACTTCGGTTTCATCACCAGGTGTATCGGATCGTGGTGTAGATTTGACGTTTTCCAGTGACTCTAGAATCTGGTCAGCATGGCGTCTTACAATGCTCTCTCTAACGTCCACGGTATACATTAGAGGTCCTTGCCGTGTGCAGATCGTTCCTGGCTGCCATTTCTCTGTGCGGTAGTCCCGGGCCAAAACTGGTTGACCTATCTTAAAACTCCTGGTCGGCCTTTCATTCATATTCTGAAACTGCCTGTTCTCCACATCTCTTCTGATATTTGGCTTAACCAAATCCAAGCGGCATCGTAGTCTTCGATTGAAGAACATCATGGCTGGAGTTTGGTTGGTAACCGCATGTGTCGCATTCCGGTAGGCAAACAAGAAGTTGTCCACCTTGTGTTGTAGGGGTATGTCTTCATTACACATTGCCTTGATAGCCTTCTTGAATGTTTGAACGAACCTCTCAGCCAATCCATTGGTGGCTGGATGATATGGGGCGGATGTGTAATGCTTAACACCATTGTTCCTTAAGAACCTCCGGAACTCTTCAGACACAAACTGTGGTCCATTGTCAGAGCAAATCTGTTCAGGCAGCCCATTTCTGGTGAATATGGTTCGTAAGACTGTGATAGTTTTTTCTGTGGTGGTTGAGGACATTTTTATTACCTCTGGCCACTTTGAATGTGCATCCACCGCAATTAAAAACATCGAGTCCATAAAGGGACCAGCAAAATCAATGTGCACCCTTTGCCATGGAGATGAAGGCCACTCCCATGGATGTAGAGGGGCTTGTGGTGGGGCGTTTTGGACCTTCTGGCATCCTGTACAGCTCTTGGTCATCTCTTTGATTTCTCTATCGATTCCCGGCCACCACACAAACGCTCTGGCTAAGTTCCTCATTTATACCCCTCCCAGATGACCCTCATGAAGTTCATTGAGCACTCTATCCTTCAATTTGGGTGGAATTACTACTCTGGATCCACACATCAAGGTTCCTCTGCACACTGACAGCTGTTCTCTTCTCGGCGAGAATGCTGGCAGCAGTGGTTCGCCATGTGCTGGCCATCCCTTCACCATTAAATCATAGACCCAGGAGAGTGTCGGGTCATTTCGTGTTTCCTTTTCTATGTTTGCATTCGTCACAGGGAGACATTCGACTATGGTCGAGTGGAATATCTCCACTGGATCCACTGCAGATGCTTCTTCCACCGTCGGCAACGGTAGGCGCGACAATCCATCAGCATTCCCATGCTGTTTAGTTCATTTGTACTCGATGTCATATTGGTGTGCCCCTAGGAAAAGGGATCACCTCTGTAGCCGTTGTGCTGTCATTATCGGTACGCCCTTCTGAGGGTTGAAAATGGAGACAAGAGGTTGATGATCAGTTAGTAGAGTAAATTTCTGACCGTGCAGGTAGTGATTGAACTTCTTCACCCCCCACACCAGGCTGAGGGCCTCTCTGTCAATCTGGGGATAGTTACGCTTGGCTGAAGTTAACGAACGTGACGCAAAAGCTATCAGCCTCTCTGAACCATCAAGGAACTTAAGTGACAGTACCGCTCCAATGCCGTAGGGAGACGCATCACACGCCAGTCTTATTGGTAGTGATGGGTTGTAGTGAGTCAATACTTCTCTTGAAGTGATTAGGTCCATACTCTTCTGAAAGGCCCACTTACATTCATCGCTCCATTTCCATGCTACTCCAGTTTGTAGTAGGGCGTTCAGTGGGTGCAGAATTGTGGACAAGTTCGGCAAAAACTTATGGTAGTAATTCACCAATCCGAGGAATGACCTCAGTTGCGACACATTTTCAGGCGCTGGAGCCTTAACTACCACTTCAGTTTTGTCAGGGGACTTATGTAACCCCTCTTCATCAATCACGTGGCCACAATACGATATCTGTTTCTTAAAAAACTCGCACTTGGGGCGATTGGCTCATAGCCCATGTTCTCTTAGTCTAGTGAGCACCTGCTCTAGGTTGGCAAGGTGTTCACTGTCATCTTCACCTGTCACTAGGATGTCGTCCAAGTAACACTGAGTCCCCGGAATCCCTTGCAGGACTTGTTCCATCACTCTTTGCCATATCGGCGGAGCTGATGCTACTCGGAATACCAGTCGATTATACTGGTAAATACCTTTGAGTGTTTATCGTGAGATACATCCTAGAGGATTCTTCAACCTCCATCTGCAAATATGCTTGTGCTAGGTCAATTTTTGTAAAACGCTTCCCTCCAGATAGTGAGGTGAAAATATCTTCTATCCTCGGAAGAGGATATTGTACTGTGTGAAGGACAGGGTTCACCGTCACCTTGAAGTCCCCACAGATGCGAACCTTCCTTGGCTCCTCAGACTTATTGTTTAACGTTTTCTTCATGACAGGAACGATGGGTGTCGCCCACTCGCTCCAGTCTACCTTAGATAATATGCCTGCATTCTCCAGATTCTCCAGCTCTGCCTCGGCGGCTGGGCGAATTGCATATGGTACCAGTCTTGCTTTGAAAAACTTGGGAATTGCATTGTCTTCTATTTTTATCGAGGCGGTTACGCCTTTAAGAGTTCCCAGTTCTTGTTGAAATACCTCTTTGGCGTTAGCTAAGAGTTTTGACAATCGTCCAGGAGTGACGTCGTCATCCTTTTTGCCAGCCACCGTCAGTGCCTGAATGGAGTGCCAGTCTAAACTTATCTTTCTGATCCATTCACATCCCAATAACGGTGGTCCACCATCTTGCAGTATGTACAGATACAATTTCTGTATTTCCTTGCCGTTGTATTCGACAGGCACCCTTATTTTCCCTCTGGGGTATACTTTCTGCCCTGTATATGTCTTCAAGACAATGCATGTGTCTTTCAAGGGTATGTGTGAGAATAGCCGCTCATAGTCTCGTCGATTCATGATGGTCAGAGCTGATCCTGTATCCAATTCCATTTTGACTTGGGACCCTGCTATCGTGAGGGTGACTCAAATGGTTCGGTGATCCTCTTTTGCGATTACATTGTGAAGCTTGAGACAGCTTAATCTCTTGTTCCCGGATTCACTATCGCTCACCTGGTCTTCGGAACTAATGTCCGTCATCTTTTGTACTTTCCTGTACTGTTCCTTAGTAGCCTTTTTGTTGTCATTAGTCGTCTTCCCAGACCTGCAAACTCATGCAATGTGTCCCATCTTTCTGCATTGCCTGCATATTTTGTCCTTGGACCAGCAGTCCTTCTGGTCATGGGCTGTTCTGCCACAGCGATAACATTTTTCAAATCCCCGTGTCATTTCGTGGGTGTCGTATTCCTGTGGCTTTTGCTGTACTTCCGCAGCTCCCCTTGCTGCTGCTTCGTACGATACTGCCATGCTGAAAGCCTTACCTAGCGTCAGCTCTTTCTCTGAGAGTAACTTCTTCTGGGTTCCTTCACTCAGGAGTCCACAGACAAATTTGTCCCGTAGGGTATCTGCCAGTCCTGCTCCGAACTGGCAGTGCTTTGATAGCTTGCGTAGTTCCGTAAGGTAATCAGCATTGCTCTCATCTTTATGCTGCTTTCTCCTGTGGAATTTAAATCTTTCTGCTATCAGCAGCGGTGTAGGATTTAGGTGTTCCTGTAGGATATCAACAATTTCATTAAAACTCTTCGCCTTCGGTTTGGCTGGACTAATCAGGTTCCGCAATAGGCCGTACGTTCTTGCGCCCATTAAGTTTAGTAGTACCGATGCCTTTTTCTCATCGGCTACTTCGTTTGCCTCGCAATATACCGCGACTCTTTCCACATACGTGGTCCAGTCTTCTATTGCATTATCGAAGGCAGTGATATTGCCAGTCTTCGGCATCTTGGAAATCTAAGATGGCGCCTCCCGCACTTTGCCTTCTTCCCCGCTGGATTAAGATGGTGCCTCCCGCGCTGTCTTCTCCACTGCTGCTAGCATTGTTGCTGGTGTTTTATGCCTTGATGGCGACGCCCTATGGTCTTCGCGCAATTCCCCCCGCGCTGCTGCTAACGCCGCTCTCTGCAGTTCCCGTAGCAAACTGCAGCTCCTCGCGGCTTTCTGCGCTTCTAATTTTTAAAAATTATTTCCCCGTCATCAGAGCAACCCTGCGGGACACTTGCCTCCCTCTTCTCAGGTCTGTACGCTGCCCGGCTTCGTAGCACCGGCCGCGCCCTGCGTGCTCCACCCTCTCTCTCTCTCCTCTTCCCGACAACGCTGCTCGGCCCCGTTGAAAAGCCACCCAATCGATCTCTAGACTGCCACAGCCCAGGAAGGATCAGTGTACTACCTGCCACCAGCCCGAGTAGCTGAAACACCATCGACAGGATAACCAAGCCCCGCTCTCGACAGCCTCTCCTGCAAATTTTCAACTCCGATGAATCAGAGACGGATGCCCACGGTCGACGCCCGTTTCTTCTGTTCGTTTGATTTTTTTTCTTTCTTCCTTCTGGCCTCGACCTCTGATAACTTCGCTTCAGGGATGGATCCCCATGAGGTGGTGCAGACTGTAGGTAAGTTCGGATCTGCTCGTCGCCAGTATTATGTCCGTGTGTAATTGAGACACAGACTGCAGGAGCTGGTTATAACAGGTCTTTACTGAGTGGAGACAACCTGGAACTACTATGCAAAAGTTACTACACAGGCTTATATACAGGGGTGGTCACTACCGGTACTGCAGTATACAGGGGCTGCAGAATATAGTTGCTTCTGCGAAGTACATACACTACATGTGGCACCTTGTCAAATGCCTTTTGGAAGTCTAAATACACTACGTCCACTGGTTCCCCTTTATCCACCCTATATGTTACTTCCTCAAAGAACTCCAGCAAATTTGTCAAACATGACTTCCACTTCATAAAACCATGCTGACCTTGTCCTATTAAATTATGAATATCCAAATGTCCTGTTACTGTCTCCTTAATAATGGACTCCAAAATTTTACCTACCACAGATGTTAGGCTAACCGGTCTATAGTTTCCAGCCTTCTGTCTACTGCCCTTTTTAAATAAGGGTGTTACATTAGCAGTTTTCCAGTCTGCCGGGACCTTTGCTGAGTCCAGGGAGTTTTGAAAAATTATTACCAATGCATCCACAATCCCTACCGCCACTTCCCTCCAGACCCTAGGATGTTAGCCATCAGGTCCAGGTGATTTATCCACCTTGAGTCCCATTATTTTACCGAGTACCACTTCCTTAGTGACTTTGATCGTGTTTAGCTCCTCCCCCCCATAGCCCCCTGTTTGGCCAGTGTTGGGATATTCTTAGTGTCCTCTACTGTAAAGACTGATACAAAATATTCATTCAGTGTTTTTGCCATCTCCATATTTCCCACCATTAATTTCCCGGTCTCATCCTCTAAGGGACCAACATTTACTTTAGCAGCCCTTTTTCTTTTTATATAACTCTAAAAACTCTTACTATCTGTTTTTATATTTTTTGCTAATTTACTTTCATAATCTATCTTCCCTTTCTTAATCAATCTTTTTGTTATTTTTTTCGTCTGTAAGGGAATTGCGCCGCCTGATGTAATGCGGTGGCCCAAGAAATCAATCCGCTGCAGGCCGAACTGGCACTTGGCTGGGTTGATAATCAAATGGTGTTGACTAAGGTGTGTGAAGAGGGTACGCAAATGGCAGAAGTGCTCCTCTTTGCTAGGGCTGGTGATGAGGATGTCGTCGAGGTAGACGAAGAGGAATTTTAGATCCCGCAGCACGGAGTCCATTAAGCGCTGGAAAGCCTGTGCAGCATTCTTTAAGCCAAACGGCATTCGTAGAAATTCGAACAGGCCGAATGGGGTGATGATTGTGGTTTTCGGGATGTCTTGCGGGTGCACGGGGACCTGGTGGTAACCGCGGACGAGGTCTACTTTCGAAAAAAAAGTATTTCCCCCCAAATGGGCCGAGAAATCTTGTATATGCGGGATCGGGTACTGATCAGGAGTGGTGGCATCATTCAGGCGTCGGTAGTCGCCGCATGGCCGCCATCCACCACCGGGTTTTGGAACAATGTGGAGAGGCGAAGACCAGGGACTATTCGACCGGCGAATAATCCCCAGCCGCTCCATCGTGTCGAACTCTGCTTTCGCAGCCGCGAGCTTGCCGGGTTCGCGGCGTTGGGCTCGTGCATAAACCCGGGGGCTGGTGGTGGTGATGTGATGTTCCACACCATGTTTAGTAGCCGAGGAGGAGAAAGTGGGCCTGGTCAGATCTGGAAATTCTCCGAAGAGCTGAGTGAAGTCGTCTGGAGGTGGGACCGCAAAGAAGACAGTGTGCGGCACGGCGTCACTGCGGTGGCATGGGATGGAGTGGAACGTGGCCGCATTGATCAACTAGCGGTGCCTGACATCGACCAGGAGGCCGTTGGCGCACAAAAAATCCGCCCCAAGAATGGCCTGTGTGACGTTGGCCGTGATGCATTCCCAGTGGAAACGCTGACCGCTGAAACACATCTGGACCCGCTGCCTTCCGAAGGTCCGAACGGCCGCGCCATTAACCACCGCGAGGGCGGGGCCGTGGCCGGCAGCTAGTATATCGAGATTTGACGCAGGTAGGATGCTACACTGTGCCCCGGTGTTGCAAAGGAAACGTCGACCAGATAGGGAGTCGATGATGAAGAGAAGCTTCCCTGAGTCTCCGATGGCCATTGCAGCCGCGGGGCGCTCATTAGACCCGGCCCTCTTTCGCCAGGATGTCTGAAGATTTTTTTTTTGTGCGAAAAGCTGCAGGGAGGGCGGCAGCATCTTGCTTTCACACCACAACGGGCATGGTAAAAGCACAACCCCGCTGATTGAGGAGCTGGAGCAGCGTCTGTGGGGGATGGGTGCCTTGTGGCTGCGCAGTGCTGTTGTGTCACCACGAAGATCTTCTCCACTTTGGCAGCAAGCTCCGCGCAGTCTGTGACTTCGGACCTGGCTAGGGCAGCCTAAACTTACTCCGGGAGTAGGCTGAGGAATAGCTCCCTGAAGAGGAAGCATTCCGGCTCGGACCCGAGGAGCGTGAGCATCTGGCTCATGAGCTCGGACGGCTTGGAGTCCCCGAGGCCGGGCATATCGAGCAGCCGGCGGGCGCGCTCCGACTTCATGAGCCCAAAGACCTGCAGCAACCGCGCCTTTAAGGTGTCATACTTGCGATCAGTAGGCGGACTGCCGAGTAGGCTGATGATCCGCGAGGCTGTGGCGCTGTCGAGGGCGGAGACCACGTAATAATAACAGGTCTGATCCGCAACGATGTCCCTGATGGCGAACTGGGCTTTAGCCTGGATGAACCACGCGGCTGGTTGTTGCTCCCAGAACTGCGGTAGCTTCAAGGTAACGGCGTTCGTTTCCATGTTGATTATCTTCTGCGGAAACCGTTCGCAAAAGTCGGGGTCACCAATGTAGGAATGTCTAGTTCCTATCCAAAGACTGAGGTCCACTCAGGCGCTTAAACAAAACGAAGTTTAATGGAAACTAACAGGTTTAAACAAGTAACTGCAGGAGAACGTCGAGTGTAGGTCTATTCAGTTCAGAGGCTCCACGAGGACTGCTGGCTGGTCCCGTGGTTGACATCATCACGTTCTTCCCGCCAGTGGTGGAATCACGTGATGTACGGCGTGACGTCATCGCGTTTACCCGCGCTGTTAAAGCAATCACGCTCTATACAAGTAAACAGTATAAATAAAGATACAGACTCAGGCTGCAGCTAACGTGTTGTTAAAGGGAATTATATACAAACGGTCTGAGTCCTTTAGTGGCTCCGCCACACACCGGCCATAACCGGTCCGCGAGAGCCTGCGGGGTTTCCCCGGTGAGCTGGACCGCCTTCTCCACATGGGAGAAAGGACTTCCTTCACTCATCCCCATGGCCTCCAGAACTGCATCTCTGAGTTCCTCATACCCGCTCTGCCCCCTCTTACACTCGTCAGAGAGGGAATGGAGGAGACTACTCTCCAGGGAGAATAGCAGCATCTTGGCCTGCTCAGTGCCATCGCAGTCATTGATGCTGGCTGCCTGCTCTATGTCCCTGAAGTGGATCGAGGGGTCTCCCTTTTCGGACAGCTTCGGGATATGGTTGACCATAGCCCTAAGCTGTTGGGTGCTATATGGTAATACGAACTGGTTTTGGAGGGGTCCCTCATCGTCGCCATTGATGGGTGAGCTGAACCTCCGATGCCGTGCTGGGCACATCGGTCCCGGCTCCGACTTCTCTGGCGGGGGTTGCTCCATCTCCGCTTCCACCTCTGGCTCCACCCCCCCTTGCTGCCAAACCTCGCTGAAACTTGGCGCTATGGGTGGTGGTCGTGAGATCTCCTGTCCCTCAACCGGGTCGTCCCTGGGCACTACCTCGTTCCCCATAAAATCCGCCTGACCTGCCTTTGGGCTTATGAGGCATACCATGCCTTTTGCCTTCCGGAGGGCCCGGCTCAGATTTTCTATCCGCTCTTTACAGGGGCCGTGTTCTGCCTCCTCAAACCCCTGTTCGCTCGCTAGCTTGTAAGCTGCCTTTACCTCCTGTACTTTCTCTTCCTGTTCCCTAATCTGCCTTGCCAAGTGGGCGTTCTTCTCCCGCAACCTTAACTCATTCCCCTTGGCCTCGGTGACTTGGCACCGTAGGTATTCCAACTGGGCCTTGTGTTCTCCCATTAAATGCACTCTCTCCTGATTCAAGGCCTGCAATGCTACCAATAACTTTTCCCCTGCTAGAGGCTTATCCTGGATCTCCAGGGCTGACTCCCTTAACTCGGCTGTCTGTGCTGCAACGAGCCTGTCCAAAAGCTGGACCTGCTTTTTGAAACACATCAGCCAAACTGCCTTCTCTAAGGACTTCTTGTGTTCCTTTCCCTCTGTCCACTTAGCTGCTGCATCTACCGGACGCCCAGCCCTTAACAGAGTGGTGATCCACTTCTTAGTGATAGTCACCTTGCTAAACACATAATCAGAAATCCTTTCCTCCATCATGGTTTGCTCATCCGAACCATTGTCTACTGTATCGCAACCCTGTTGCCAGTGTCCTGCTGCAGTCGCCATTTTCTGTAGGGGGTGGCGTGTGGCACGTGCGCCCAGTCACTTATGCCCCTGACTGCCTGTGAGCGGTTCGAATCGCTCCCACACCCCTGGGTTCTAGACACTGGACTTAGGTACAGGTGGCGATACAGAAAATCAAGTAGACAAGTGGTTTGGTGTAAGAAAGCCAAGATTTTATTAAAACAGAAATGAAAACACAGTCTTATGAGAAATGACTGATAAAAGATTACAGGCATGAACAATAATTATACTTATACAGGGAATGGGGAACACACGGCACATCGAGGGAAAAACAACTACTTTAACAATCCCCTTATCCTTATCCCACCCCTATACCTAACTAGATTAAGCTATGAGGGGCCAGGAATTCATGCTCACCAATCCAAGGCAAAGCCTGTTGTTTTAGCAATTGCGAGTTTTGAGGTCTGGTCTCCTGTCCTTTGGGATACTCCATCGCCATGTGGTCTCAGGGCGCGGTGCTGGAGCTGCTGCTGCGACACACCTTTCCTCTCCTCAGCTACCGTCGTCGTCTCGTCGCGATGGGTTCTCTTCTTCTTCTCCCTCGGGCGGTCATCGGCGGTAACGTTGCGATTATGGGGCGGTTGGCGAGTTTATTGCTGGTTTGATTTTACTACCCAAGCGCCAAACGCCAGCATATTTGTTATGGCATGGACACTTGCGTTTAACGCCAGCTTAATCGCAGTGTTTAACTAGCCAACTTATTCTCACTGTCCATACATTTTCTTCCTCCAAGCGCCAGCTTATAACTAGACGCTCGGGTTTTATTAGTGCGTCTTCTGCTGCCCTTCTCTGCTCTTGTCGGGTCTTTACCTTTTTCTTCATCTCGCCTTGTCTCATCTTGTTTCGTCTGCTCCTTTTGGTGGCCCGGGTGTTCTGTATAACTTTCAATTCGGGTCTCGTTCCCCTCTTCTGCGTTTGGTATGGATGTCCTTGGCTGTTAAATCCAATGTGGGGAGTGAGAAGAGAACCCGCCACGAGGCCAGGGCACGAGTATGGGCGGCAGCAGCCCAAGACCAGACAAGAGGTCAAAGTCAAGAGAAGAGAGCGATTGCTACTAAGGGCCTACATTTATACTCTTTCTGGTGGCCCTTATCTGCGCGCCAAATCAGGTCAGTCCATTGTTTCACTTTTGGCGGGCTGTTTTAAATGATTATACCAATCTAAACTAACTGGCTTTAGATGGCCGTTTATCGCACCTGATGGCCCGATGTCTGGGCTGTATTGTCATTAATGCATTTTAATCGGCCTGTGCAGTCTTGATGGCTTCCATTAGCTGTTTCCGATTATTTATGCGGACAAACTAATGGCCTTGCACTTAGGCCTGACTGGGTTGATCTGTTTTGATCTGACATAATGCATATTCAATGTTTGCCTAGCTGTCTGGCCCTTCAAACACAAAAGTCCTTTTCACAGAAATGCATTTTAAGTTTCGATTTCCCAAAGCAGCTTGTTCTGTGCTGCAGAGTCCAAGCTTGTAAAATCTTACAAGCTTTTGGTCACGAGGTGCGGATGCCATCTTTGGGGTACCCTTTTTAAATTGTCCATCCAGGGTCCCTTTTATTAATAACCTTGGGGGAATGTGGGAATTTTGAGAACCTTACAGGTTTGGAAGGTGCTGTCGAAGTATGATGCCCTTTCATCTGTATATGTTATATATTATGTTGAACAATTAAGAAAGCAGATTTTCCATTAATCTAATGCCAGGAAATGTTGAAATTATGAAAGTTGAATGCTGCTAAATATGTAACACTCACCTCCAATAAGAAGCATCATTTTATTTATTAGAAATGTGTAGACAAATGGAATTTCTGAAAGTACTATCTCTATCATTACTGTTTGAGGAATGGTGATTGATTAATAGATATCCAGTATTCTTAACTCCCTCTCTTGAAAACATTATCTCCTTGTTGGGCTGTCTGGTTTCTTGCCCAAGTGGTTATTATTTATGTATGAACCATGACAAGTATTGGCAGCCTGTTTAATCATCAGAGGACATCACAACAGAACCCAATCCTGTCCTCATCACAAGGGTCACTAGGCAGCAATCAGAAGCAGAAACCTGGGTCAGTTTTACCCTCCTAGCCTGAGGGCAATTATGGCTCCTCTCCCATCATTCTTGTTGAGATCAGCTAACCCTGTGCTCCAGATCAAGCTTTGGGCCTTCCATGTCTGTATGACTCAGTTGCTCACTGGATAAATTTGCTGATTCAACAAGGGAGCCAAAGAAATGATACTGATGAAAACCTCCTGCCACTGGAAACAGTTTCTCCTTATTTACTCCATCAAAACCCTTCATATTACTGACAGAGATTTGTTTAAGTGATGTTTATATGAAAATAGTGCATGCAATCTATTTTATCAAATCTTTTAATCAGGTATGCAAACCTGACAGGACAAAATGTTTAGCATTTATCATATTCCTGTCTAGCATCAAACCAAACAGACTTCTTATAAACAAATTTCCAAACATACAAATTTGTTACACAGTACAGGATACAAGGTTTCATACTGCTGAGAACAATTCATTATCTACAAACAGAATTAATTAATGATGTTAATTAGAATAATACTGTGAATCCCTTTGAAGTGTAAACCATAATCTCACAGTGGCCACTGCAGTAATTGAAGATCCAGAACAAACATTTTTCTTAATTAATCCCTAACATACAGTAATGTTGTTTCATATAAATATTGATACTATATAATTCCTCTCTTCCATTTATTTTATATTGTTTTCTTTATTTATAACTGACCTTCCCTTTATTCTCAACACAGAGAATGCACCACCACAATATTACATTCTCAATTATAGCATAGCATTGTCCCTTCCTTGCTCTTAGCCCCTTCCCTCTCCAACCGTCCATCACCCCACTTCTCTCTCCCTGTCCTGTCTCCACTTCTCACCCCCTCTCCTTTCCCCACCCTCTTCTCCTCTCCACCCATCATCTCCTCTCTCCTCAGCCCATCCCCAGTTTGTCTCCCCATCTTCTCCCTCTCTGCTCTCCCCTGCTCTCCTCTCCCCTTCCCTTCCTCTCTCCATTCCCCTCATCTCTCCCTTTCCTTCCTCCCCTTCACATCTTCCTCTTTTCTCTTCCCTTGCCTTGGTTCAATTATTGCTCAACCCTCTAACCCTGCTTGACCTGAAAAGTGCTCTGGCCTTCAGAGGAGACCTCCTCCCATGGAGGGGAAAATTTTGACTGTGCAATAGTGTAAAACGGGTGATAGTGAATCGGCAGCCCGTTTTACATCTCTCCCAATTTTTACTTCCATTTTATTTTCAGCAGAATAAAAGTGCAATATAAAGCCTTCATGTGTGGTTTATATAACCAACGATAGTAACATTTAGGATATTATGGCACAATTGCGGGATGTGAGAAAATTATTTCCAAAATTCCTACAGCTTGATACAACATCCTTGGAAAATTTCTCATTTGAAAGAAGAAAGAACTTGTATTTATAAGTGTCTTTCATGTCGTCATGATGTGCCAATGTCTTTCAGAGCTAATAAATTATTTTGAAGTGTAGTCTGTGTTGTAATGTAGGCAAATGTGGCAGGCAATTTGCACACAGCAGAGCCCCACTAAGACAAATGACCAATTACTCTGATTTTGGTGATGTTGGTTGAGGAAGGAATATTTGCCAGGACACTGGGAAAGCTTCCTAACCTTCAAATAGTGCAATGGGATCTTTTGTACCCACTTGAACAGGCAGATTGAGTCTTCGTTTCATATTTCTTAGTGTTGACTTTAACTTGTCTGCAGCAAATTTCCAGTACTGGTGTGGAGATCAGACTTTAAAGTATTGACCCCCTACCCCACAAATTATCAGGGATTTTGTGATAAAAAATTTCTTGAAGAGAATGTTGCTTGGATAGGATAGCAAAAGTCTGAACCCTTGGAAACAAAGGGAATCATTTTCCAGGTTTGTTTTGGCAGGGAGTAGCTTTGCCCACTGATCACACATATTGGAAAATAGTAGGTGTGCTGCCCAGATTTTCCAGCCATTAAAATGAAAGGAAGGAAGATTGTGAGCAGCACATGAATGATTTCCTGATGTTTGGTGCTGCCAGGCGAGACTTCCTGTAGCAGTACAAAGTCAGAATTTCGGCCGTGAATTTAGTATTGTGTTTATATTGCATTCCATGCAAGTAAAAGATCAAACAGTACAAATAAACCAGCTGTACACGTCAAAATACCAAACATTACATAAATGTTTATATTACTTCTTGTTGACATGTATACTTAAGATGACACTTTGAAGGTCTATAACTTGACATTGTTATTCAACAGAGCTGCATTCTTCAGGAGCCTTGTAGGCTTTATTGTGCAGGAAGGTAAAATACAGACAGATGCTGTGGTAGAGCAGCTCATCCATTTGTCAAGTGTTTAACATTCTTTACATTGCCAGTCAGGAAATGTACCAAATTCCTCCCCAGTGAAAAATAAGCAGTCAACATTGATCATCCATATTATACATTATTCCTACATTACAACAGTGATTACACATCAAAAGTACTTAATTGGCTGGAAAGTGCTTTGGAATGTCCTGAGATTATGAAAGGCTCGATATAAATGTAAGTCTTTCTTTCTATTTTTCTTTATATGGGGCAAGTTCTTTGTTCCCTGGAGAATTATAATTGCAATAATTTCTCTTCCAAAATACTGCTTCACAGTTAAAACTGGACATATACCTGTCACAGTAAAAACAGTATAAAATAATATAAACTGAGTTATGAGTTCCCTTGCTAATGAGGTTATCTGTTATGTTTCTCCTGTTTACAATAAACAGACATTTTTCTCCAACTCAAAATCTTGTGAGACAAAACTCCCGATACAGAGCCTCACCTGATGGGAGCACGCAGAATGATCAATTCATGGCACTCCCAATTTTCTCTTTGATAAGTGTTGCTCTGAAGGGATAATTACAGTCCTAGCCCTTTCGGACTACCCCAGATCAGGCGTACTCCCCAGACGTTCACATTCAACCAAAGTTAGAGACAGACGAACTCCACAAGATGCTTAAATGGGTCTAAAGGTTCAGGCTATCTCTCCCTAAAGGAAAGGAATGACCTGAAGACATTACCATCCTCCGGATAGCATTTTTAATAATTTTAATTAGACTGTAACCTTCCAGATATTATGAGGGTCCGGAATACCCCCCAGAACTCTGCAACTCTTCACCAGAGAATATACAGAGATTTGAGTTTGTGAGGTAGATACAGAAATTACTCTGTGAGACAATACAGCTGGTGTATCCATCATGACATTACACTTCGAAAACAATTAGCTTTCATTTCTTATTTCTTAGAGATCCTTATTCTCAAACCTTAACTTAGTTACATTTCTACTTTTCTTACTTATTTCTAAATACAGAATATCCACCAAAATCAATCACTTTGACTTCCCAAGACTCATAGTTAAAAACTTGCAGAGATGCCTCTGAAGAGTTGAGAAATGCTTTGCCCGTTCAGCGAGTTCTGCCTTTCTGTTGAAAAGGTCTATTTTTTATACTCTTTTGGCAGTGGTTTCTTCTTTGATGTACTCTGCTGATGTCAGCTAATTGTCTTTATTGATTCTCTCTTTTGAATGCTTTCTATTCTTACTGTCAATTCAACTATTGCATGCATAATTATTTCTCTACCTTTAGGTGTTCCAAAAACCATCATAAAAACAATGACAGCAATGGTTTCTGATTGATATCATTCTTACAAAATGCTTTCATTCAATTCTTAATATTGGCTTTACTGGTTTTTAGCAGACGTTGTGACTCCGTGCTGCTCCAAGTTTAATACAAACACAATGCAATTGCTTGGTGTATCTATTGAAGTCATATCTTCAAAGTCTTGTTGGTATGGTTTTTACTATGTATGTATTAAAGACACTTTGGCCAGAGTGGTTCATGCATTTCTAGCTATCTCAATTGGTTGCATATTTAATCTTATGTTTCCTGTCATCCAAGTTTAACATAAAAACTATTTGACCAGCAGGTGTTTCTTTACTTGATGTCATCGTTTCAAAGGCACATGGTTCTTTTAATGTTTGTGTTTCTGTTTTACGTGTTAGCGCTTAACACTTTAAACTGGGCATTTTCATTGTGCTGGTTGCAAACCATAGACTTTTCAGAAGCGCCAATGGTTTGCTTCAATCTTTCATTGTTTTAGTATATTTAACTAATTCCCATTTCAAAGCTTGTTTACAACTTTGTCATCAACTGATCTTTATCTCAGAAGCCTGTATTCTGTTTACAGCCTATGTCTCTGAGGTTTTAGATTTTTAAACCCAGTATATCATGTATTAATAATATTAGAAATCTGTTCATGGTATCGTGTATTTCTCTGAATCATGGCTATTCCTTCACAGCTCAGGAATGTCATGAATTGGCATGCTGACCTCCTCCAATGTCTCTATTCCATGTTCCTGTCTGCACCAAGAGACTCACCTACAAAATGTACTATTGTTAACTTTAACATGACTCGGAGATTCTTGTTTAACTTCTTACTGTAAACCTAAGTCTACATGCACCTATTAAGTATACATATGTGTTCTTTTAGTATCAAACAAGCACCTGCACCAATTTTCGCAAATGCATTCTCGAAAGTTGGATGTCGCTGGCAAGGCTGGCATCTATTGTCCATCCCTAGTTGCCCTGATAAGGTGCTGATACAACCGAGTGGCTTGCTTGGCCACTTATGAGGGCAGTTAAACACCAACCCGCATTGGTGGGACACTAGAGTCAGACTGCGTAAGGACAACAGGTTTCCT
This sequence comes from Somniosus microcephalus, assembly GCF_052327205.1. Taxonomy (NCBI): domain Eukaryota; kingdom Metazoa; phylum Chordata; class Chondrichthyes; order Squaliformes; family Somniosidae; genus Somniosus; species Somniosus microcephalus. The sequence continues at coordinate 244,880,557 of NC_140987.1, forward strand.
TCCCTAATGAACCAGTTGGGTTTTTACGACAGTCCAACTGCTTCATTGTCACTTTTTGATGACACCAACTTTTTATTTCCAGATTTATTTGAACTGAATTTTAATTCTCAAACTGCCATGGTGGGATTGACCTCACGTTCTCTTGATTACTAATTTATCTCTCTGGATTAGAAGTCCATTACACTAACATGCCCTCTATTAAGTGTACAGTGTTAGTCATTCTGCACTACATGGCATATACTTAGGCTATACAGCTACAATGTTTATCATTTTGGCATGATAGTTGCCATCCCTCAATTCAAAGACTGGAGCATCACTTCTTGAACTGAGCAATGCTTTTGTATGTGCCTTTGTGGAAAGTTTTAGAAAGACCCGAGAAAAATATTTAGTTAACTTCAGGGTGACTGCATATAAACTAACAACCTCCCAATATAAAAACAAAATAATTGGCCAATCTTCAGAGGTCCAGGCCAAGCAAGTCATAGAGTCATAGTCATAGAGTTATACAGCACAGAAAGAGGCCCTTCGGCCCATCGTGTCCACGCCAGCCATCAAGCCTTGTCTCTTCTAATCCCATTTTCCAGCACTTGGTCAGTAGCCTTGTATGCTATGGCATTTCAAGTGCTCATCTAAATGCTTCTTGACTATTGTGAGGGTTTCTGCCTCTACCACCCTTTCAGGCAGTGAGTTCCAGATTCCAACCACCCTCTGGGTGAAAAAGTTTTTCCTCAAATCCCCTCTAAACCTCATGCCCCTTACCTTGAAACTATGCCCCCTGGTTTTGACCCCTCTACTAAGGGGAAAAGTTCCTTTCTATCTACCCTATCTATGCCCCTCATAATTTTGTACACCTCAATCAGGTCCCCCCTCAGCCTCGCTGCTCTAAGGAAAACAACCCCACTCTAAGGAAAACAACCCCATTTCTACCCAGCTAAAGGCTGGTAGGTCTAAATTCACTTACCACAGCAGCCTTCAGTCCTACATGGGGTCTGGACTGAGCTGGAGAAGTGGTAACACCTGGCATATTGAGTCCCCACCTCCAGCTCCACCATAGGGTCATCCATTGATGTTATTTACCTTATAAAGGGCAGGTAGAAGTTCTACCACTTTTACTAGGCTGCCTGGAAAACCCCAGAAACAGCAAGTCCTGGCGCAACCAGATCCGTAGCGTTTTCCAGGTAGTTCTGCTAGAGTTACGACATGAGACTAGTGAAATCCCTGAGGAAATTTGGGACCATATTTTTATTTGGTTTTCTTTTTTCTCCTCTCCCTCTAAAGTTTACACCATGGCCCACTCTGTCCACGAGAAGCTCCTACAGTTTTGACAATGCATGTGGTGATATTTTGTAATTTCCCATTTGTAAACCTGCCTTTATACAGGTCTGACTTAGAGTTAAATACTCTGTTGTCAAATAGACCCTAATTAACACAATTGTGCAATTGTTTTCCATGACTGGCCTTTAATAGGGCCTTAACAAGCACCAAACAGTTCTTTAATTACCTGTTTGCTGACAGACAGAAATAACTTGCATTTATACAGTGCTTTATCACATCCTCAGGACATTCAAAAGCGCTTTACAAGTGATGGATTAGTTTTTGAAGTACAGTCACTTTTGCAGACAAAGGCAGCAGCCAGCGTGTGGCAAGTGCGACAAACAGCAAATAAATGAATGACCAGATAATCTATTTTTTGGAATGTTGGTCAAGAAACTGGGAGAACTCTCTGCCCTTCTTTGAATAGTGAGGTGGGATCTATTACTTCCACCTGAGCAGGCAGATAGAGCCTCGGGTTAACATCTCATCTAAAACACAGGACCTCCAACAATGCAGTACCCTCAGTACTGCTCTGAAGTGTCCGCCTAGATTAGGTGCTCAAATCCACATTGAGATTTCAGCCCATAATATTCGAATTCAGATGTGAATGTTATCAACTGAGCCAAACTGACACTGATCTCTGTTAATCCATTTTTGAAAGGGGTGGAGATTACGAGAGAACTGCAAACGCAGATAAATAGCTCTGCTGTGCTTTTTGCCACAATTGCACCACTTTCTGAACTGTCTACATTATCCTTACTGTTAGCAACAAGAAGGATTTTGCTCCCCGGTCTTTTAATTTATCCACGATTATAATTGAGGTTATCATTTAATTTTCAGAGCAAGATGAAAAATTATCCCAATATGTATACATAGAAACATAGAAACATAGAAGATAGGAGCAGGAGTAGGCCATTCAGCCCCTCGAGCCTGCTTCTCCATTCAATGAGATCATGGCTCATCATCCAAATTCAGTACCCGGTCCCTGCTTTCTCCCCATACCCCTTGATCCATTTAGCCTTAAGAAATATATCCAACTCCTTCTTGAATATATTTAATGTATTGGCCACTACTGCCTTCTGTGGCAGAGAATTCCACAGGTTCACCACTCTCTGGGTGAAGAAATTCCTCCTCATTTCTGTCCTAAATGGCCTACCCCTTATCCTTAGACTGTGACCCCTGGTTCTGGACTCCCCGACCATCGGGAACATCCTTCCTGCATCTAGTCTGCCCAGTCCTGTCAGAATTTTATGAGTTTCAATGAGATCCCCTCTCATTCTTCTAAACTCCAGCGAGTACAAGTCCAATCGACCCAATCTCTCCTCATACGTCATTCCTGCCATCCCAGGTATCAGCCTGGTGAATCTTCGCTGAACTCCTTCCATGGCTAGAACATCCTTCCTCAGATAAGGCAACCAAAACTGCACACAATACTCAAGATGTGGTCTCACCAAGGCCCTGTACAACTGCAGCAAGACATCCTTGTTCCTGTACTCAAACCCTCTCGCTACGAAGGCCAACATACCATTTGCCTTCTTAACCGCCTGCTGCACCTGCATGCTTACCTTCAGTGACTGGTGCACATGGACACCCAGGTCTCGTTGCACTTCCCCTTCTCCCAATCTATTGCCATTCAGATAAATAATCTGTCTTCCTGTTTTTGCCACCAAAGTGGATAACCTCACATTTATCCACATTATATTGCATCTGCCATGCTTCTGCCCAATCACCCAACCTGTCCAAATCAGCCTGTTGTTTCTCGGCATTCTCCTCACGGCACACACGCCCACCAAGCTTTGTGACATCTGCAAATTTGGAGATATTACATCTAGTTCCCTTGTCTAGATCATTAATATATATTGTGAATAGCTGGGGTCCAAGGACCGATCCCTGCGGTACCCCACTAGTCACTGCCTGCCACTCGGAAAAAGACCCGTTTATTCCAACTCTTTGCTTTCTGCCTGCCAACCAGTTCTCTATCCAAGTCAATACCTTGCCCCCAATCCCATGTGCCTTAACTTTACACGCTAATCTCTTATGCAGGACCTTATCGAAAGCCTTCTGAAAGTCCAAATACACCACATCCACTGGTTCTCCCTTATCTATTTTACCAGTTACATCCTCAAAAAATTCCAGTAGATTAGTCAAGCATGATTTACCTTTTGTAAATCCATGTTGACTTTGTCCGATCCTGTCACTGTTTTCCAAGTGCTCTGCTATTACATCTTTCATAATGGACTCTAGCATTTTCCCCACTAGCGATGTCAGGCATACCGGTCTGTAATTCCCTGTTTTCTCTCTGCCACCTTTTTTGAATAGTGGGGTAACATTAGCTACCCTCCAATCCATGGGTACTGTTCCAGATTCCATTGAACGTTGGAAGATGATCAGCAATGCATCTACTATTTCTAGGGCCACTTCCTTAAGTATCCTATGATGTAGATTATCAGGCCCTGGGAATTTATCAGCCTTCAATCCCATCAATTTCCCTAATACCATTTCCCTGCAAATACTGATTTCTTTCAGCTCCTCACTTTCATCAGACCCTATGTTCCCCGACATCTCTGGGAGGTTATTTGTGTCCTCCTTTGTGAAGACAGAACCAAAATATGTATTTAATTGGTCTGCCATTCCTTTGTTCTCCATTATTAATTCCCCTGATTCTGACTGCAAGGGACCTATGCTTGACTTCACCAATCTTTTTCTCTTCACATATCTATAAAAGCTTTTACAGTCAATGTTTATGTTCCCTGAAAGCTTACTCTCATATTCTATTTTCCCTTTCTTAATTAATCCCTTTGTCCTCCTTTGTTGAATCATAAACTGCTCCCAATCCTCAGGTTTACTGCTTTTTCTGGCCAATTTATATGTCCTCTCCTTGGATCTTATGCTATCCCTAATTTCCCTTGTTAGCCACGGTTGAGTCACCTTTTTTGTTTTATTTTTATGCCAAACTGGGATGAACAAATTCTGTAGTTCATCCATGTGGTCTTTGAATGTTTGCCATTGCCTATCCACCATTAACCCTTTGAGTGACATTCCCCAATCAATCCTACCCAACTCGCACCTCAGACCATCGTAGTTTCCTTTATTTAAATTCAGGACCCTCGTCTCTGATTCAACTACTTCATTCTCCATCTTAATGAAGAATTTGATCATATTATGATCGCTCCGACCCAAGGGGCCTCGTACAACAAGATTGCTAATTAATTCTTTCTCGTTACATAATACCCAGTCTAAGATGGCCTGATCTCTGGTTGGTTCCTTGACATGTTGGTCCAGGAAACCATCCCGTAAACACTCCAGGAATTCCTCCTCCACAGTATTGTTACTAATTTGGTTAGCCCAATCTATATGTAGATTAAAGTCACCCATGACTGCTGTGCCCTTATTGCACGCTTCTCTAATTTCCCTTTTAATGCCATCCCCAACCTCCGCATTACTGTTTGGAGGTCTATGTACCACTCCCACTAACATTTTCTGCCCCTTAGTATTTCTCAGTTCTACCCATACAGATTCCACATCATCAGAGCTAATATCCTTCCTTACAATTGTGTTAATTCCTTCTTTAACCAGCAATGCTACCCCACCTCCCTTTCCTTTTTGCCTATCTTTCCTGAATATTGAATACCCCTGGATGTTGAGTTCCCAGCCTTGGCCACCCTGGAGCCATGTTTCCGTAATCCCAATCAAATCATATTTGTTTACCTCTATTTGCACAGCTAATTCATCCAGCTTATTACGAATACTCCTCGCATTAAGACACAAAGCCTTCAGGCTTGTTTTTTTAATGCTCTTAGACCTATTAGAATTATTATTTACTGTGGCCATGTTTGATTTAAACCGCTGATTTCTCTGACTGCCACTTTTGTTTTTCTCCTTCCTATCTTTTGCTTTTATCCTTGTTTCCCTTTCCTCTGTCCCCCTGCTCAGGTTCCCAACCCCCTGCCATTTTAGTTTAAACCCTCCCCCAGAGCACTAGCAAACACTCCCCCTAGGACATCGGTCCCGGCCCTGCCCAGGTGCAAACCGTCCGGTTTGAACTGGTCCCACCTCCCCCAGAACCAGTTCCAATGTCCCAGGAATTTGAATCCCTCCCCCTCGCACCATTTCTCTAGCCATGTATTCATCTGAAATTTCCTTCTATTTCTACTCTGACTAGCACGTGGCACTGGTAGCAATCCTGAGATTACTACCTTTGAGGTCCTATTTTTTTAATTTACCTCCTAACTCCCTATATTCAGCTTTTAGGACCTCATCCCGTTTTTTTACCTATATCGTTGGTACCTATATGCACCACGACAACTGGCTGCTAACCCTCCCTTTCCAAGATGTTCTGTAGCCGCTCTGAGACATCCTTGACCCTTGCACCAGGGAGGCAACACACCATCCTGGAGTCTCGTTTGCAGCCGCAGAAACACCTATCTATTCCCCTTACAATAGAATCCCCTATTACTATAGCTCTACCCCTCTTTTTCCTCCCGTCCTGTGCAGCAGATCCACCACTGGTGCCAGGAAGTTGGCTGCTGCTGCCTTCCTCTGATAAGCCATCCCCCCCAACTGTACTCAAAGTGGTGTATCTGTTTGAGAGGGGGATGCCCACAGGGGACCCCTGCACTACCTGCCTGTGCCTAGTACTCTGTCTGTTGGTCATGCATTCCCTTTCTGCCTGTCCAACCTTTGCTTGTGGTGTGACCAACTGATCAAACGTGATATCCATGACGTCCTCAGCCTCACGAATGGTCCAGTATGTATCTAATCACAGCTCCAGCACCACAATGCGGTCTGCCAGTAGCTGCAGCTGGACACACTTGCTGCACATATAGTTGTCAGGGACACAGGAAGTGTCCCTGAGTTCCCACATAGCGCAGGAGGAGCATACCACGGCACCGGGCTGTCCTGCCATGACTTACTCTTTAATTAATTGCTATTAAATTAAATCAAATCAATCCCACCAATTACACTACAGTTAAATGGTATATTTAAGGGCCCTGGTTTACAAACAGTCCCCGCTACACCACAGAGACTTTAGAAAGTATAAACCACAGAGTTAAAGTTTATAAAGAGAGAAATACTCACCAACCAATCACTTACCTGCTTTCTGGTGACGTCACACTTCGATTACTTTTTACTTCTCTCCCTCTCTCTGAGACTGGTAAACTCTGAGGCCTACCTGGTCTCCGCCGCTCTTTAAAGCCTCGCCGCTCCGAGATTCCCGCCGCCACTCTTGCCACTCTGAGGCCTACCTGGTCTTTGCCGCTCTTTAAAGCCTTGCCGCTCCGAGATTCCCGCCGCCGCTCTCGCCGCTCTGAGGCCTACCTGGTCTCTGCCGCTCTTTAAAACCTCGCCGCTCCAAGATTCCCGCCGCCGCTCTCAATGCTCTGAGGCCTACCTGGTCTCTGCCGCTCTTTAAAGCCTCACCGCTCCGAGATTCCCGCCGCCGCTCTCGCCGCTCAGACGACTGATGCATTCAAACATGCAGCTCTTATTAGTCTGTAAAAATATCTAACATTTTGCAGAGTACAGTCATTAGTTCTGCTGAGTTGTCTGATACAGAATTGCAGATATTCATCTTTGTTTGGGATAATTACAACTGGAACTACCCAAGGGGAAACAGATGGCTCAAATACTACATCCTGGGACCTCAGCAACTTAATCACAAATAGATTTTCTTTTCTGAACTACAGATATATCTGCTGATTATTGAGTTAGTGGCCTTCTCTGCCGCCACAGAATGCAGTCTGCAGCTGTGATGAGAGATGCCATACTAAGTGAAATCTGGCAAGTTACCACGACCCACATATAACAGCAGCAGAGCAGATGAAGGCCGACTAGGATATGACCCACATCCAATTATCACAGAAGGGGACACATTGTCCACGTTACTGAAAAATGCATAGATATTGTGGATCAGGGCAGATTCCAAGCACCAACATTTCACATTTTTGAGGTCATATGGAGAGACTTGCAACAATCTAAATTTGATTCTTCTCATTCAAACTGCATACGTTGTTACAGGATATTATCATTTTTTTAGATTGGTGAATTTACTTTAGCAAGATATTATGAGGAATTCTTTCAGGTAATGAGCTTTGTACTAAGCTATTTCTGTTTGCTTATGTGTCATCTTTACTTTCCCAGTTCTCCTAGTTTAGTAATAAAAAGCAAAAAAACTGCAAATGCTGGAAAGCTGAAACAAAAACAGGAAAAGCTGGAAACATGTAGGGCCCAATATTTACTGGGACGGGAGGGAGGTGAGGAGTTACGGTCCGGAAACCCGGAAGGGTGGCTTTCCCAGAACGCCATGGCGTGCGTGATTTTTTTATAATAGGTTCCCCGCCCGGAAGCCAGCCTGATTGACAGGCTTAACTGCCTGTTGGGCAGGGAACATTCCAGAAAAGGCCGCAGCACAGGAGCAGGTAGGTTTAGTGGTTTTTGGTGTTAGTGATCGCTGTGGGGTGGGGCGGTGAGGTGGGTAGAGCATGGTTGGAAGGGTCGGGGCTGACCACAGTGGGTGGAAGATCACAAAGGGGTTTGGAGTTTGGGGCAAAAGATGGGGGGGTCGGGGGGAGAGTCGGAGATCAGGTGTGTCGGGAGAGATCATAGGGGAGTCGGAGGTGGGGGGTCGGCTATGAGGGGACCGCTGATGGGGGTGTTGGGGAGTGAGTCAGAGCTCACAGGGGAGATCGAGGGTCGGTGATGGCGGGGGGGGTTGATAATCACAGGGGGGGAGTCAGTGATGAGGGGGTGTGAGAGGAGATCGTGGAGGTGGGTGGATGTGGGCCTGGATGAAACACTCCTGCTCCTCCTGGCCCACAAGCTGTGCTGTGAAGGCACTTACCTGATTGATCCAGCCCTTCCCACCTCCTTTTACCTGGCCAACATGGGTTACAAATAGAAATTCTGTTAAAATGAAGAAACGCAACCTCCTTAACAGGTTTCAATATAACTGCCTCCTGAGCATTGATTGGTCACTTCTCCCTTGGTCCCTCCTCCGTTAAAAACCAAAGTGGGCGGGTTCAAGGCAGGTTGGGTTCCTGTTTCAGATTTTTAACATTTTAACTTCCTACCTGAACCAAACACCCAGGTTTTTGGGAGTTAAAATTACCCCGACAAGGTCAGTCAACAAAACAGCCTGTCGACATTTTGGGCTCACGCCCTTCATCAAGACAGAAAGAGATAAATAAAAATTTTAATCAAATTAGAAAAGAGAGGAGAAGAGGGAGAAAATAAACAAAGACAGACAGGGAGTATCATTGGCATGATTACTGGATTATGTAACTGATTATGTCAGTCACAAAATGGAAAGGAGCATTAGCAAAGTTAAAGATATTATTGATCACAAAGTATGTGTGAATAGCTAAAGAAGTAAGAGGCCTAAGGGATAGACAAGAAATGGGAGAGATGGAAACCATAGAAAACCTGAAATAAAAACAGAAAATGCTGGAAACACTCAGCAGGTTAGGCAGCATTTGTGGAGAGAAAACGGGTTGCTTAGGGTCGGGTCAGAGGTTAAAATTCAAAAATTTGAAACAGGTACCCAACGCACCTCAAACCCCATGCCCTACTTCCAGTTTTACATTAGAGCTGTGCTGGAGCAAATTAGAGTCTGCAAGGTCAGAAGGCGGGTTGGTCATTTACTATTTTATTGAGGCTACGCGCCTTCATTTTAATCGTGATTCTATTTTTAACCACAGGCCTCGGGAAACCCGTCAGGTGAAAGGAGACGAGGAAGGCTGAATCCATGAAGTAAGGGCCTTTACAGCACTGCTTGTAGGCCAGGAGGAGCAAGAGGGTTTCCTCTGGGCCTAACAAGCTACCCAGTAAATCCAACCCCCATTCCCATGATCTGTCTGCTCCACTACCCCACCATCGGAGCCCCCTGACCACCATCTGCTCTCCCCGACTACCATCGGACCCCACAAACACCGTTGGACCCTTGCCGACCACCATCGGACCCCCACCGACCACCATCGGACACCCACCGACCACCATCATCTACAGCAAGTGGTCTGCCTAGAACTGATTAAACTTACCCCCACTGTGAGAGGTACATTAGAGCTGTGCTGGAGCAAATTAGGGTCTGCAAGGTCAGCCTATGACCATCTGGCCAAGAAACCTGTGCTGTAACTATTCGGCTATCAAATCAGTTTGGTAATTAGATTGGGACAAATGTCCTACTGGACAGCAGTGGCCTATCTTTTGATTTACTTTGTTATTTTCTTTCTTTACCAGTTATGTAAACATGAAGGGATGCCATAGAATATGATAAAGATTTTGCCAAATTCATATAAGGGTGAGTAAAAGTACTGAACTGATCAATAACACAAAAAAGGGAGTTTTATGAGTGTGAGAGTTAACAGCTTGACATATTCATACTCACAGAATCATACCTTTCAGCCAATGTCCCAGACTCCTCCATCACCATCCCTGGGTATGTCCTGTCCCACTGGCAGGGCAGACCCATCAGAGCTGGTGACACAGGGGTATACAGTCGGGAGGGAGTGGCCCTGGGAGTCCTCAACATTGACTCCAGACCCCATGAAGTCTCATGACTTCAGGTCAAGCATGGGCAAGGAAACCTCCTGCTGATTACCACCTACCGCCCTCCCTCAGCTGATGAATCAGTACTCCTCCATGTTGAAAACCACTTGAAAGAAGCACTGATGGTAGCAAGGGCACAGAATGTACTCTGGGTGGGGACTTCAATATCCCTCACCAAGAGTGGCTCGGTAGCACCACTACTGACCGAGCTGGCCGAGTCCTGAAGGACATAGCTACCAGTCTGGGCCTGTGACAGGGGGGTGAGAGAACCAACACGATGGAAAAACCTACTTGCCCTCGTCCTCACCAATCTACCTGTCACAGATGCATCTGTCCATGACAGTATTGGTAGCAGTGATCACCGCACAGTCCTTGTGGAGACGAAGTCCCGTCTTCACACTGAGGACACCCTCCATTGTGTTGTGTGGCACTTCAACTGTGCTAAATGGGATAGATTCAGAACAGATCTAACAGCTCAAAACTGGGCATCAATGAGGCGCTGTGGGCCATCAGCAGCAGTGTTATTCCACCACAATCTGTAACCTCATGGCCTGGCACATCCCTCACTCTACCATTACCATCAAGCCAGGGTATGAACCCTGGTTCAATAAGGAGTGTAGAAGAGCATGCCAGGCGTACCTAAAAATGAGGTGCCAACCTGGGAAAGCTGCAACACAGGACTACATGCATGCTAGACAACAGAAACAGCATGCTATAGACAGAGCTAATGATCCCACAAACAATGGATCAGAACAAACTCTGCAGTCCTGTCACATCCAGTCGTGAATGGTGGTGGACAATTAAACAACTAATGGGAGGAAGAGGCTCCATGAATATCCCCATCCTCAATGATGGCGGAGACCAGCACACAAGTGCAAAAGACAAGGGTGAAGCATTTGCAACCATCATCAGCCAAAAATGCCGAGTGGATGATCCATATCAGCCTCCTCCTGAGGTCCCACCATCACAGAAGCCAGTCTTTAGCCAATTTAATTCATTCAACGTGATATCAATAAAAGGTTGAGCGCACTGCATACAGCAATGTTTATGGGCCCTGACAACATCCCGGCTGTCATGCTGAAGACTTGTGCTCCAGAACTAGCTGCGCCTCTAGCCAAGCTATTTCAGTACAGCAACATCACTGGCATCTAACCAACAATTTGGAAAACTGTCCAGGTATGTCCTGTCCACAAAAAAAAAGACTAATCCAATCCAGCCATTTACCCCCCCATCAGTCTACTCTCAATCAACAGCAAAGTGATGGAAGGTGTCGTCAACAGTGCTATCAAGCAGCACTTACTCACTGATAACCTGCTCACCAATGGTCAGTTTGGGTTCCACCAGGACCACTCTGCTCCAAACCTCATTACAGCCTTGCTCCAAACATAGACAAAAGAGCTGAATTCCAGAGGTGAGAGTGACAGCCCTTGACATCAAGGCAGCATTTGACTAAGTGTGGCATCAAGGAGTCCTAGTAATATTGAAGTCAATGGGAATCAGGGGGAAAACTCTCCACTGGCTCGAGTCATACCAACCACAAAGGAAAATGGTTGTGGTAGTTGGAGGCCAATCATCTCAGCCCCATGACATCGCTGCAGAAGTTCCTCAGGGCTGTGTCCTAGGCCCAACCATCTTCAGCTGCATCATCAATGACCTTCCCTCCAACATAAGGTCAGAAATGGGGATGTTCGCTGATGACTGCAGTGTTCAGTGCCATTCACAACTCCTCAGATAATGAAGCAGTCCATGCCCGCATGCAACATGACCTGGACGACGTTCAGGCTTGGGCTGATAAGTGGCAAATAACATTCACATCACAGAAGTGCCCAGGCAATGACCATCTCCAACAAGAGAGAGTCTAACCACCACCGATTGACATTCAACAGCATTACCATCGCTGAATCCCGCACCATCAGCATCCTGGGGGTCACCATTGACCAGAAACTTAACTGGACCAGCCACATAAATAATGTGGCCACAAGAGCAGGTCAGAGGCTGGGTATTCTGCGGCGAGTGTCTCACCTCCTGACTCCCCCCAGCCTTTCCACCATCTACAAGGCACAGGTCAGGAGTGTGATGGAATACTCTCCACTTGCCTGGATGAGTGCAGCTCTGACAACACTCAAGAAGCTCAACACCATCCAGGACAAAGCAGCCCGCTTGATTGGCACTCCATCCTCTACCTTAAACATTAACTCCTTCCACCACCGGCATACCGTAGCTGCAGTGTGTACCATCTTCAAGATGCACTGCAGCAACTCGCCAAGGCTTCTTTGACAGCATCTCCCAAACCTGTGACCTCTACCACCTAGAAGGACACGGGCAATAGGCGCATGGGAACACCACCACCTCCAAGTTCCCCTCCAAGTCACACACCATCCTGACTTGGAAATATATCGCTGTTCCTTCATCGTCGGTGGGTCAAAATCCTGGAACTCCCTCCCTAACAGCACTGTGGGAGTACCTTCACCACACGCACTGCAGCGGTTCAAGAAGAAGGCAGCTCACCACCACCTTCTCAAGGGCAATTAGGGATGGGCAATAAATGCTATCCTTGCAAGCGATGCCCACATCCCAGGAACGAATATTAAAAAAAAGCATTGCCTGAAGCCCGGGTTTGAGAAGACATGCTCACATATCCAGGGCTCAATAGCCATTGTGATTGATTTGAAGTAAACAGTTGTACTGAAAATTAACATCTTTGATGGTTGGGATTGGTCTGTGTCCATCTTCTGGTCAGGCAGGATGGTAGTAATGAGCTTGCATATCTTATGATGACTTGTACTTGTCTTGATGAGCTGTCCACCTAGTAAGTTCTCATAACCACACTTGTTAGATATCTGATGATAAAGCACTCTCCTTGAGGAGGGAGAGGAGAGCAGGGAACTTTTGGGTTTGCAGCAGTTCCAAGATAGAGGCCGTGAAATCCAACACCCTTTCCGCCAGCTGATATGGCCGTTTCCTGATGAAAAAATGGTGGCCGACTCGCTTCTGCCTGCTTCCGGCAGGTCCCGCAGCTGCCGCCATTTTGGGTAGGTCGTTGCCTGCGCTCGCTGGTGAAATCACAATGAGGCAGATCATGAAGTCAATCAGTGTGCAACGCTGGTTTGACGCACGATCTGCCATCTTCAATGTCACTACTCCATTCAACGCTCTCTCCAAATCACTAACAGCTGAACACGTGTTCAACAGCAGGAAGAACCCCCCAGTAGGAAATTGAGCCTACTTTTTAAACTTTGTGTGGAAGTAGGAAAGTGTATCTGCTGGTTCTCAAGCAAGTTACCTTAAAATATTTTTAATATGTCATTCATTGTATAAATTATCGACCCCATGCAATGTTAGCTAACATGAAAATATGCCAATATTATGTTGCTGAGCGCACATTACCATGGCCCAGAAATTCCAGAACGGGGCTTGCAACGCGTGCAAGCCCCATATTTGCACTTACCCCGCGCTCGTGCCGATCAGCTTCTGGGACGCCTGAACTTGCAGAAATAGAAAGCACATTTCCGGGCAGCGTATGACGTCACGCCGCCCAGGAGTGCAGCCAGCGCGAAGCCAGGAGCGTGCAGTGTAAGTGAGACACGCCCCTTGAGGTCTCAGTTTCACTGGACACGCCCCCAATGTTTCTGTCAAGCTGCTAAGGATTTTTACATGCAAAGCAGCAGTTTAAATAGGTTTTTGGAAGTTTTTTGAAGATTTTGGTAACTTTTATAAACTTTTTAAAATGTTTACATTATTTTGAGTAATCTGAAGTAGTTTTAAAGAGAATTAAAGCAATTTAAAGACTTTTAAAAGCCCTAAAAGAATTTTTTTAATTCCATTTATTTATTTAGCAATGTCGTCGTCATACGTGTCTTCACACTGTTCCCTTTGGGGAACTGTATGAAGTGGTGGAAGGATTTATGGCCATGATTAACGCTCATTCCGTGACCGTAACCATCTTTGAACCAGCCATTAGGGCGGTTAGTCCTATGGCGGGAGGGTTTTACGGGCTCCCACAAGCTATACAAGGAGGGGGGGCCACCCACACCCACGGACGCAAATATCCCACTGGATGTCAACCCAGAATTTAGAGCCGGAGCTCCGACTCCACTTGCCGGGACTGTCTGGAGCGGGGTTCGAAACCCTACCCTGATCTGGCCCAGCGGCGGGGATCCTACCGCTATGACAAAGGCCCAATCCAATTAGCAACGTGAAATGGCAGCATAGGGCTCCAGTCACGGGGAGGGAAAAGGCGCAGGAAACGTATGGGTGTCACCTTTTGTGCGGAGTGGGCCTTTTGCGTAGCAGTAAGCATCCCCGCCGCTGGGCCAGAAGGAGTAGGGTTTTGAACCCCACTCCAGACAGTCCCGGCAAGTGGAGTCGGAGCTCCAACTTTAAATTCTGGGTGGACATCCAGCGGGATGCTTGCGTCCGTGGGTGTTGCTCTCCCTCCCCCCCCTCTCCTCCCCCTTCCTCTCCCCCCCTTCCCTCCTCCCCCTTCCTCTCCCCCCCCTTCCCTCCCCCCCTCTCTCTCCCCTCCCCCTTCCTCTCCCCCCCTCCCTCCCCCCCTCTCCCCCTCTCCCTCCCCTCCCCCTCTCCCCTCTCCCCCCCCCATGTTGTGGGAGCCCGTAAAACCCGCCCGCCATAGGACTAACCACCCTAATGGCTGGTTCAAAGATGGTTACGGTCATGGAATGAGCATTAATCACGGCCATAAATCCTTCCACCACTTCATACAGTTCCCCAAAGGGAACAGTGTGAGGATACGTACGATGATGACCTCTTGCGCAATGCACCTCCTTGGACCCTCAGTCGCAGATGCGAGGGGGCAAGTTGTGCAATTGTTACATTTTTTATTTTATTGACATGTAAAATGTTGGCCCAGTAATTCCCTTCCAAATGCGCTAGTACGGTCGGGGTACTTACGCATCTGGCCGGATGAAATGCCGGTTTTCAGCATGCACAGTGCATGTGGGGAAAACCGGCATTTCCTGTCCTCTGAACGAAGGGGTTCAGAGGCAGAACGCGTGCGACTGCACAGGCAGCGCGTGCGCAGTATAATTCGCCGCTTTCATTAATGCTTTCAGTGAGGTCCAGTCATTACAACTTACACATGAAAAAAGCATGGGTACAGTTGCTCCAGAGGCTGCGGAGGAAGATATTTCTTATCGTGGAGCTTCTGAAAGTATGTATGTCTGTATATATTCCTTTGCGTGTTATGTATATATTCCTTTACTTATGTGTATGAATGTATTATTTAATTATGACTTTCAGAGAAAGTAACTTATTGGAAAATCATAATTAAAAATATACATTCATACACATTAGTAAAGGAATATAAAACATACATACATATACGTAAAGGAATATATGTGGACATACATACATAACTCATTCTCACATTCCATTCACACAGCCACAATTGCTCCTTCTACCTACCGTTCTGAAAACCCGTTTAAAAAAAAAATTAAAGTTTAAAACTTAGTTAAAATTTCTTAA
This sequence comes from Somniosus microcephalus, assembly GCF_052327205.1. Lineage (NCBI taxonomy): Eukaryota > Metazoa > Chordata > Chondrichthyes > Squaliformes > Somniosidae > Somniosus > Somniosus microcephalus. The sequence continues at coordinate 244,895,899 of NC_140987.1, forward strand.
AATAACTTCCCTCCCTTTCCCAAACCTAAATATTGCATTTCATAAGCTCCTCCATAAAATATATCTCCTTCCCCAGCCAATGAACAACTTTACACTTGCTTTTTTCAAGTGCAAGTTCTAGGGACTTACCCTCACTCAATCCATCAGTGAAATCTACAAAGTTCGCTGCGCAAGCGCTGCCTGTGCAGTCGCACGCGCTGTGAATAGACCTCGGGTCTGGAAATGCCGGCGTTCCCCGCATGCGCTGTTCCTGCTGAACGCCGGCATTTCCAACGGCCAAATGCGTGAGTAACCCGACCGTACTCACGCTTCTGGCCTGGAATTTCTGGCCCATTATGTAATTGATGAGTTGTAACAGGTACTACCATATTTAAATAAAAATGTTTGGAAAAAAAAACCTCATTGCACTGACGTCATTGGGCGCGCAGGTTCCGGGACAATAAAAGACGGCGCGCGAGGAGCCCGGGCTTAGACCTAGAGTCGGTGCAGTTACAGTAAAGGCTCCGTGCAGTTACACTGTAGGCTGGTGCATTTACAGTAAAGGTTGGTACATTTACACTGTAGGCCGGTGCAGTTAGTCGGGTTTACATTTGCTGTTGGATTTTGGGTGGGTGAGTAGATCAGGTGTATAGCCGTATTCTAACCAATCAAATTAGAAATGCTTCCAGAAAGTCGCCTTGTAACAGCTCTGTTGTCGGGTCGGTGTTCAACCTGATTAGATGTTAATTTGCGGATTGGTGTTTGAGCGCCGATGCAGTTGCGATTGTTGAAGCGAGTCTCGGTTGTTAATAGTTCGCCATGTTCTCGAATCGTGTGATTTCCAGACGAGGGAGGTGGGAGGCTTCGCGTGAAAGTCGTGGGGTTTTTTTGTTCTGAAAGTTAATTTATTAAATTCTTGCTGCAGAGAGGACGTCATCATGGCCTCGACGGCAGTAGAAATGCCCCAGGTACGTTTCATTCGATATGCTCTAGATTCGAATTGCATTTAGATCTTGTAAACAGCAATCTTAAAATTGCTAACTTCATATTGAAGTTACACTAGAAATTGTTTTGTAGTTGCTTTGCTTAATGTTTTTTCAGTAGAAGTTTGTAAAATGAGATTTAGCCCCAAGTCCTCAAACTTGGATTCATTTTTTTCTCAATAGAACCATGTAACATACTTGCATTAATTAACTAATGCTAATTGTAACCTGTAACTGGAAAACTTGTGATATAACTTTTTTTTTTAAAGTTTTTGCTAGCATTCCTTGATGGCTCAGTAAACGTACCCAGTGAGTAGGTCACATAAACCAGGATGATTCCAGGTTTGATCCTTGCCTGCTGACTTTCCCCAGGATGGCAGTAGGGATTCTAGAGTTGACTCAATTTCTCCACCACACTGCCCCCCACCCCTTCCAGATTTTGTGAGTGAGGTGGCCTGGAGCTGTGGGTGAGAATATGATCTTGGTTGTATTTTTCTCTTGCCTTGCTTCTGTTAGTAGCCTAATGTTTGCTATCGAAGATCAAGTCCTGGAGAGTGATGGGAACTGAACTGGAGTATGGTGACACTGTCTCAAATGGCGTATAATAGTGGGGAAAGAAACTGTTTTAAATCTGTATTTGTTTTCTCTCCTGGCTAGAATGTGGTCGTTAGAGTGGCTAACTTGCCGCTTCTAAGTACTGCCTATGATATGGTGACGTCTGTATACTGCAGCACAAAGGAGAATCACCCATACCTGAAGTCTGTGTGCGAAGCTGCAGAGAAAGGAGTTACTGCTATTGCAGCTGTAGCTGTCACCAGTGCTATGCCAATCCTCCAGAAGCTAGAACCACAAAGTAAGAAATGGGAACAATTCTTTTTTGCCAGGTCAGACTTGATTCTGACCCTTGAGGTCTATTTTAAACATACTAGAATTGAATCAATGGAGGTGGCTTCCAAAATAGTCACTAGATGGCTAGGAATTGCATGAAAAGGAACAAGATTTAACTGACATTGACCCAATAGTGAAATCTGGCCATTACTGAAAAGCAAAACCTGTACAAGCCATAACTGTTGCAATTAAGCTTCATTAATGGTGTACTAAGTTTAGTGATGTGTTCACTAAACATTAGTCATCTCCTCATAGCTGATTCTGGTACAGTATTGCACAAACCAGTTTCAGTATTGCGCCATATCTCTACAGAAGGATATTTAAAACTGCTGACCTTTTGCCTAGTTGTGAGCTGATGACTTGCCTTTCACCTAGTTCAGACAGTCAGTGTTCTATTTATACAAGCATTCCTGAGGAAGCTACTTGTTGGATACAATGTTTAAACATAGATGTTTAACAACTTTATTTTGTGCTGAAGTTTGATAAAACTGCTGACTGTTTTCTTTCTTTGGAGGGTCACCGACTGTTCAAAAAGTTTTAAATCTTTAGAAGTTTTTGGTTTGAAATTGCAGACTTGAGGATAATTGCTGTCTTTTTTTATTTCTAAACTGTAATCTGGATCAATTACCTTACTAGGCAAAATATACATTGACTGGTCACTTCCTAAAACAGTTCTATGCTGTGAAAAGCTTCCATTTCTCTGCTGTTTTGTTCTTCTACTAATGACATTTTTTGAGACTTAATACAGAGGAAAATTTAGAAGATGATGGTTAAGTGACTTCCTGTACACGAGTCACTGCATTGGGTGGTGATACAGTTTTAGTACAGGAAACTTTTTTTTATCCGGGACCGACGTGGTGCCGGTTCATCAAAAATTCCGGATAACCGAGAGCTATAGTAAAAGATATGGAGAGCTGAGAGCTCTGTATAAAGCAACAAACCCTGTTGCTTAGCAGCAGGTGCAGAACAATGGCCACACGTTCCAAGAGTCTCTGTAGCTTAGCAACAGCTGCAGCCACACCCAATTGCACAGCAACAGATCGAGGAAGGCAAGTAATATGAAGTAAAACCTGAACCTACTCCTGAATTTTGCCAGTTAACTGAGATTTCCGGTTATTTAGGTGCCGGTAAATCGAAAGTTTCCTATATATTTATTTGGAGAGAAGTAGCATTATACTGGCAAATTGTGTACACCAGTAAGTGTTTGACATTCTTTTGACTAGTTTGAATGTTTTAAATGCTGCCTTGTTCACATGTTCATCTTTTGTTCTTAGTTGCATTTGCAAATGGTTATGCCTGCAAAGGGCTAGACAGAATTGAAGAGAAACTGCCTTTTCTCCACCAACCCACTGACCAGGTACTGACTGTTACTGTAAAGTTACTAGATTTGTGCAATCAAACAAGCTTGTACAAACATCAGTGCTCATTCACTTGACATTAGCACTGAGATTTTCATTCCTGAAATGTCTGGTTTTCCAATAGTTTTTTTTTGGGGGGGTGGGGGTCAAACATTTTAATGCTATTTGCCTCCCTGATTTGTGAAAGAAGCTCCTTGATTAGCATGCTATCTGACTATTGAGCAGTGTGGTAGGGTTCCTGATTCTTGGTGTGTCGTGCTCATCCCTCCTGAAATTGTTTCTGTGTGAGGCTGATCTTCAATGGTTTAATGGTAAACTTAATGACCAATACATGAGTAGTAATTGGGCAAGTTAACAGACAATAATTTGCTATTCTCGAGAATAAAATAAATTGTATTGCGTTCAGGATGCAGATCTGTACTTAAATAACATTCGGATCCCCAAAGAACTCTGGCTGACTGCATCTGGCAGGGCCTCCATAATCAAGCTACTAATTTGGTATTCTGTGGTGATGCAGTGAAATATTGCAGTGAAATATTTAGCTGATTTAAAAGTTTTCTGCTTTTGAGTAAATTTATTCTTAACTACAAATCTCTAGTTTTTCCTTCTATAATGGCATGAAATGTATTCTCATTTCACTAAAGCTATTGTGGCTGGCTCTATGATTAGATGAGAAAGCCAAATAGATTTCACTACTGTCTTTGCAAAGCACAATTGTGAGTAGGGATGCTATACATTGAAGTTTAAATGCAAAGCTACATACTTTTTTCAGTTTCTCTGCTGCCTATAGTGCACAATGTGGCCCTGTGGTTACAATTGGTGCAGGGACTGGGAATAAAGAAAGCCTTTTTTTAATCTTTGTAGATTAACTCAAAAGGGAAGATGTGTTAATAGTATACTGTCTGAACCTTGTACAGAGTATAATTGTTTCAGTGTTCAAGATATGTACAACATTGATTAACTCTTTTTTTATTTTTTATTTAATACTGAAATAAACTTTACCTGAACAGTATTCAAACTTAATTGAATGTTTCTCTGGAGGCCATTGTTGCAAAGGAATATGGTGAAACTATAATTGCATGGTTACTCTTTCCCCAGAAGGGACCCTGTATAACATAATCATGCAAAGGTGCTGTTGCCAACCTCCTACCACTTAGTGATAACAGGAATAGCTCAGCTAGGGACAGACCTCGTGCACGATAAAACTTGAGCAATTTCAAGCCCTGTTACACTTAAGCTCTGTCCATTTTGTTAACAGGTTGTTGCTAATGCAAAAGATGTGGTCGCTACAAAAGTATCTGGTGCCAAGGCTGTTGTAACCCATACTGTTACTGGTGCCAAGGAGACTGTTGCAAGCAGAATTACTGGAGTTGTGGACAAGACCAAGGAGACTGTCCATGAAAGTATGGAAATGACCAAGGCTGTGGTGAATGGCAGTGTGAACCATGTACTTGAGTCACGTATGGCTAGGATGTTCAGCAGTGGAGTGAATTCTGCCTTGACCACCTCTGAAGTGCTTGTGGACCACTACCTTCCTCTGACTGAAGATGAGCAAGGTGAGAAACTGTATGATGACTCCAAGTAAAATCTTGCATATGATTTCCAGTTTTTCCTTAAGTCTTTGCTGGGGAAGATTAGCCCTGCTCATGGCTGTTTCCTGAATACCCTTGCCAGGAAATGAAAATGCTGCTGAGCTAAACTTGCTCACTTTCCCCAACTTCAATTGTCAGCTGAGTCAACATTTTGCTTCCAAACATAGAGGCAGCACTAACACGGCCTGTCCATTTTATACCAAAGTACTAATCTGGATTCAAATTGTTGGTAACTAATTAATTGGTTAGCCAGGAGTAACTTAAGGCTGGTGTTGAAATCTTCCTATAATAGCTGTAAGGGACTTTTTTTTTTAATGCTTAATAATTGTGACCACTTGGATACAGTGATCTCTTGAAATACTTTACAATTGGGTATAAAATGCTTTTATTGTGTACATGTGCTTCTAACATGGGCCAAAACATCATCAAGGGAAAATGGTGGAATGCTTGTAGTTTGGAAAAGCATTCCACTAGTCTCTGCTGTTTTGAAAACTTGCTTTTTTAAGTCTTGAATTCAAATGTGGCTCTAAAACTTGAATTGCATGCCATCCATCCACTCCTATAATGTGTGTCCGTCTGCAATGTATCTGAGGCATTTAACATCCCTCTATGCAGCTGGCATGTGTACAAGGGAATTGGAAGCCTGTGTGTGAGGCTCATATAAAAACCCTGACAAACTTAAATTGGGGGAACTCCATAATGCAAATGGAGTACCTCCGCATCACTCCACTGCACAGCACCTTGTAGCTGAAATGAAAGACCCAGCTGGAAGCAATAAATCCAGTGTCCCTGCCACCCCTTCTCCATGCAGCTGCTGGAAATCGGCAGCTGAACTGAGTAGCCAGCAGTCCTTGACTAGTGCCAGAAATATAGGCTCCTGACCCTCTGCGTCATGTCTGAATAAAGCAACAGAAGGACAGTTGTCATATGCTAACTGTTGCATTGAATACAATGGCTTGGTTTTAGTAACATTTTCAGTGTCTTCAGCTAAAATGTGATGTTTGTCCTGGGTGTAGGAGGAAATAATCTAGAGTTCACTAAATATTTGCAACTCACTATTGCACTTTTCCCTTTTCCATTTGGCTAATGGGGTCATCATTGCAACTGACCCAATAACCTTGCTATGATCTTTCATGAGGTACTGACTGCCATGAAATTCTATGGCAATAAAAAAATTGTGAATCTTGTGTTCGAGGTGGTTAACAGAACCGTTCCTACTTCTGATGGCCAATGTCTGAATCAGTCGCTTCTCGCACAACAATAGCATGTTTTGGATAGAGACTGAAGCTCCTTCTGTCTTCACTCCAGCCATGCTGCATCTCACCAGCCACTCTGGCCTTTGAATGAGATTGCCAGTTTAGTGCTGAACTAGGTTGTAGTCAAACTCTAGCTGTAGATTGGCTTTTATATTTGTACTTGCAGCTAAGGAAGCCAGGAGAATTGATGGATTTGAAGTTGGACGTCTGAAACAGAGTTATTATGTGAGGCTGGGATCCCTTTCTACCAAAGTACGCCAGCGAGCTTACGAGCAGGCTGTGGTTAAAGTTCGCAGTGCTAAACAACGTAGTCAAGAGGCAATTTTTCAGCTCCGTCATACTATTGATCTGGTAAGTACGCGAGTCACACCAGTCATTGCACGCTTTGACTGACACAGGCACGATGGGCCAAATGGCCGCCTCCTCTGCTGTGATTCTACATTAATCTTTAGCAAACTGCAAACATTTCCACTGCTTGGAACACTTGACATATTCAGTTATTATTATTTAATATTGTATAGCTGAGAATTTATATTGTGGATGAGAATCTCCTAATTTCAAGAGAATTATTAATTTCCTGGTGCATTACACACACCTGTGGTTGTTTAAATTAATTTTGGATTCATTATCATGTAGCATGTTTTTTTTTCAGTATTCTAAAATGGATTTGGATTGCTGTTTCCTGCATTCAGTTTTTAACACTCTTCCAATATACTAAAGGCTATACCAATATCCAGATTCAATCCTGCAGATAGCTCCAGATGCAAGGCATGCTTGCTGAAAAATGGTGCTAAATTGTCCTTTATGTTCCAGATTGACTATGCCAGAGAAAACATGAGCACAGCAAACCAAAAAATCAGTGATGCCCAGGATAAGCTGTACCAGACATGGGTAGAATGGAGGAAATCTAATGGATATGAAGCTGATGAATCCCGTGCAGCAGAGGTGAGTTTGCATTAAGCTAGTCATGTGGCTGGTGTTAAGTCTTCTCCTGATAATGGCCATGTGGACCAGTAACTAACTAACTAATTTATTAGTTCACTAGTGCTACAACAACTTAGAATCCTGGAGTGTTTTTAACTGGACGGAGTGGGGAGGGAGGGAAAGCTTGGAGGGGAAAATGTAATCAAAGAGCTGGGCCATAAGACTTTTGAACATGGGAAGGCAGATGTTGGGAACATTCAAGGGCCAGGAGCATGATGGGTAGAAAGTCCATAATAGGATCTAGAAATAGGATGTATCTATAGTTCGAAGAGATCCTTAGGAAAGGGTATTCCATGGAGGGATTTGTGAGCATGGGAACTCTTGACACTGAGAGCTAGCTGTATTACACGCTTTATTAGTTTAGCAGTAATTTGCTATGACGTAGGGTTGGGCCAGAATGGATGTAATCACTTTAGGAGGGAAGAAAGGAGGAGGAGTTTTTATGCATTCTAATTCCTCTGGTTTTGATTTCCACCACCTCCACTTTTTTTTTTTTTTTTTTTTTTTTCGCCCCCCCCCCCCCCCCCTCCCCTGTCACACACACTCATGGAGAAACCCTCACTCAGGTAGCTGGTTACTCTTTCCATGGGAGGCCCTCACTCCTGTGGCTGGTTTCCAAATCTGTGCTTCATTCTGCTGGCTGAAGGCTGATCAGGACACGCTAAGATTCAGGCTTTTGGGAACGGAACCTATGGCACTATCAATGGACTTGCATGCAAATTTAAAAGTAGTTTTTGTTTTAACATTGCAACCACCTCTTCCAAGTCTTCATTACATTCTGTATAAAACTCTTAATATATGAAAACACTCAATGCCTGGCATTTGTATAATACGTGACTTTTTTAATAAAAGCACTTGCGAACATACAAAATTGACATGTAGGAAAACACCAGCTGGTCCATCAAACCTGTCCCACACTCGATGGCTGGAGCATTAACTAGACACTTCCCATTCCATAGCCATGTAAAACCAAAGGCCAATAAAGGGAAAATACTCTGGGGAAATTCCTCTCCAACACACTGGAGATCACTTGGACCAAGTGTTCTCCAGACACTTACCTTCGAAATGATGTGATCTCTGCCCCAGTCAGGAACCGGTCCAGCTCCCTCTTAAAGGCAGAGAGTCAGCACACCAGCCAACAACACATTCCAGAGGCTCACTGCTGTGGATGTTGGGCAGTTCTTGTATTCCCACTCTAGTTTAAACTCCTCTTAACCCCTGGACCTTTTTTTTCCTCCCCAAAAATCTGTTTGCTCAATAGGAATGCTATCCAGCCCTTTAATGATTTTATAGACTTCTTTCAGGTCACCTCTAAGTCTATGCTCCTCTATAAATAGACCAAGGTCCTTCAGCCTATCTGAGTAGCTGAGGTTCTTTAAGCTAGGATTCATTCTTGTAGCTCTCCTCTGGACCTTTTCAAAGGCCACTATATCCATGTGGGGTGGGACCAAAACTAGGTACAGTACTCCAGATGCAGTCTGACCAGCAATCAAATGGGCATAATGAAAATGTACACTGAACCAGGAATGAACAGATTGAGATGACCAGATGTTAAATGTGTTTGAGGGGGTGGTGTAAGGAAAAATAATGTTGGTTTTCTAAAAGGGAGGACTGTCAGCAGAAGGCTCAAAGCAATGGCCACAGAAGCAGAGCAGTTGGAAGAGGGGATATGATGGGATGATTGCAGAAATTGGGTGGGGCAGGCCATGCTGGGATTTGTAGATTAATTTGAGCCTTTTGTGAACTATGCACTGGGTGATGGGCAAACAGAACAGGATATGCAGCACCATTAGTTTGGTGGGTATGTGGGGGGGGGGGGGAGAGAGATGGGAGTTTAATGGTAGGGAGGAGATGGGGGTTCAGCAATAAGAGTAGGTGATTGTGGGTGTGACCTGTGTTCTCCAACTTGAAACATTAAAGCTGGAACTCCATCACTAATTGTGGGTCAATAGCTACCTCCTGTGATTAGCTTAAACCTCCACTCCATTTGTAGGTTAGCTTGTATTTGCTAACTGGGTAAAACTGAACCACTTGAATATGTTCTGTGGAGAACAGTGATGTAAAAATATTTGGTCTAGATAAGTCTAGCAGGAAGATAGGGTCTCAAATGTAACTGTTGTACATTTTTTTTATATAGCTGATTGAATCCCGTACACTGGCCATTGCTCGGAATTTGAGTCAACAATTGCAGACAACATGCCTCATGCTTGTAAGCAGCATTCAGGGTTTACCACAGAATATTCAGGAACAGGTCCACAGCATAACTGTTTCAGCAAGAGAGACGTACTCTACATTTAAGTCTAAAACATCCTTCAAAGAACTTCCTGGCCAGATCCTCTCCACAAGCAAAGATCAACTGACTAAAATGAAGGACTCGCTGGATGGAGTGATGGATTATCTGGTCAACAACACTCCTCTGAATTGGCTGGTAGGTCCCTTTTACCCACAACTGAATGGGTCCCAGCATACTGAGCGGCAAGATGGGTCCCAGCATACTGAGCGGCAAGATGGGTCCCAGCATACTGAGCGGCAAGATGGGTCCCAGCATCGTGAGCGGCAGGAAGAGGAGATTGAAACCACTGAAGAGAAACAATCTGAAGCTGCACAATTGTCCTGATGCTTGAACAACTTTAGCTTGTTTGTTGCAATATCAATTGCTGCTTAACCACTGCCTCTGCACTTGTCTCTTTTTTCCTTTTTGCAGAATGACAAAGATGCTGGGAATGGTATGAAATATAAATCTGCTTCAGTAATAGTAGTATTCCTCTTGTTTGAACAGTTTTAAATTTGTATTTCATATATGCACTTAATAAATTCTTGAGCAACCATGGTTACCTGACTCTCTTACTATTTAGACATCCATTGTCTTCTCCTGAACTGGCACAGCTTGATTTTCTGCATGAAATTCAATTAATAATCTAGGTTAATGGCTGAAGATGGAACCAAAATGTTAACAGCATTCTTGTGTAACTGTTAATTGAGGTCTGATCTCTCTGAGACAGGTGTTAAGCCACTAAATAGAACAAAGTCTCTGAAGGAATTTATGGAATGCTTGCCATCCAATAATGCTGACCGAGTCATTAAATAGCCATGTAATCCCCCGCGAGGCGAAAAACCTCGGGCCAATAAAGGGAAAATACTCTGGGGGAAATTCCTCTCCAACGTTCTTAGGAGATCACGTGGACCAAGTTTTGTCAAGACATTTGCCTTCTATATGATTTGGGGGAGCCGGTGTAAGGGGAGTGTGTGTGTGAGCCCACTAAAGATGGATGCAGGCCAGACTACAATGGACAATAAGGAAATGGCAGACTTGGTAAGAGTACTTTGCATCTGTTTTCACAGTGGAGAAAGAACAAAATACCAGCAGTACAAGGGAACCTAAAAATAAGTCAAGGGGAGGAACTTAGTGGATTTAATAGGTTATTTTTAAATGGTAATGGTGAAAATAATGGGATTTGAAATCGACAAACGTCCAGGATCTGATTATTTGCATTCCAGTGTATTATTAAAAGAAATGGGTGAGGAAATTGTAGATGTGTTGGTCATAATTTTCCAAAGCGCTCTAGTGAGGCATTGTGCCTCTGGATTGGAAAATTGCAACTGTCACTCCATTATTTAAGAAGGGAGGGAGAAACCAGGTAGTGCAATCTGATAACATCAATTGTGGGAGGTATGCAAATCATCAGCTGATCAGAGTCGGCATGGATTTGTGACTAATTGAAATTTTTGAAGTCACTAGCATGGTGGATAAGGGAGTGTCAATGACTGTTTGTTTATTGGCAGAAGGCATTTGATAAGGTTCTGCAAAAATGAGTGTGGAATTGGAGGTAATCTTGTGGCATAGGCAAGGAATTTATTGGGTGGTAGGAGACAGTAGGGATCATGGGTTTGTTCTGATTGGGCTGTAACAAGTGTTCCCAAGGGATCTGCTTTTCACCATATATATTCAAGACTGGGAAGGAATAGTGTTGTATATTCAGGTTTACAGATGACATGGTTCGGGGGCATAGTAGGTTGTATGGATGGGAGCAGAAAGTTGCAAAAGGCCATGGACTGAGTGAGTGAGCAAAACTATGGCAGATGGAGTTCAATGAGGTGTGAAGTTATTCACTTTGGATCCGAGAAAGACACATTGCATTATTTTCTTAATGGTGAGAGACTTTGAGCTGTGGAGCCGTAAAGGAATTCAGGTGTCCATGTGCACAAATCGCTAAAAGCTAGTGCACAGGTATAAAAAGTAATCAAAAAGGCTACTGGAATGTTGGACTTTCTCTCACAGGGGGTTGGAATACAAAAGGAAGGATGTTCTGCTTCAATTGTACAGGGCTTTGGTCAGACCCCATGTGAAGTAACTGCGTTCAGTTTTGGGCACCGAACCTCGGGAAGGATATATTGGCCCTGAAATTAGGATCGGGAGCTTGCCGCGCGTGCAAGCCCCCAATGTGCACTTACCTGGCGTGCTGACATTTCAATCCTGGCCCGCATTGCATTTCCTCTTACTGGCCCGCTTGAGGTCCTGCCGCGCTGTGCGTGCGTGACCCAGCGGCATACTTAGTGCGATGAGCCGGCTGGGATCACGTGAGCACAGGGCAACCAATGGAAGGTTGCAAAAGTTCATGAGTTTGATAGAGCTCTCAAACTCATGAACTCCTGGCCCCAAAACACTACTTAAACTTGAAAGAAAATTTTAAAAAAAACATTGCACTACTTAAATGATCCATAAATAACTGTAAAAAAACTATTTTAAACAATTTTAAAATTAAAAAAAAATTATATAAAAAATCGGGGCTAAAACTAAACTTACCTTGCTGTAAGTTCTTTAAAAATAATAAACCTGTGGAAATTTTTTTTATAAATTGTATTAATAGACCACTTACCTGTAAAACTAAGTACTTACGTGTGGTTTTTCAATGCGTAAAAACCGGAGGCCTTTACACATGCGCAACTCTCTAAAAAAATAAAGGAAATCCAAGTCTCACGCGCTGCCTGTGTAGTCGCACGCATTCAGCCTCTTAACCCCTTGGGTCAGGAGAGGAAATGCCGGTTTTCCCCACATGCGCTGTGCATGCTGAAAACCGGCAATTCCTCCGGGTACACGCGTGAGTACCCTGTCCGTACTCACGCGTTGGGAGAGGAATTACTGGGCCATTGGTCTTGGAGGGAGTACAGAAGATTCACCAAAATTATACCAGGGCTAAAAATATTACATTGAGGACCTGTTGCGTAAACTTGGCCTGTATTCCCTTAAATTTAGAAGGTGGAGGGGTGATCTGATCATTAAAGCTGGGGTGTCAAATGTACGGCCCAAGGAACAGTTTCATTGGGCCCGCAAACTTCCTACGAATGTTTGAGCTGGGAGTTGGTATGGGGATATCTTCTGGAAAGGTGAGGCTGATTTTTGAGCAGGCGCACTGAACTGGAGGAAAGAGTTGGGCACGGTACCAGTTAGACTGGCAGATGCAAAAGTCAGTGTATCCGGAGTTGAGCAGCAGTTACTGGAGCGAAGCCAGCAGTAGTTAATCTGGAATAGCAGCAGCAAATCAAACCAATGGATGGGGATCAAAAGGGCAATGATGGGTTGGTAGAAACATAGCTAATTAATAAAACCAGCCAATTATTACATTAATTGCTGTCTAGCTCATTTCAAAAAGGTATTCCTAAAATTCAAAGTCATCGCAGCAATTAAAAACAATCAGTCTGTTCTGTAAATAACTAACACATCGGCATATTAATCACTAACTAAACCCAGTCAGCAATTCATTAAGTTAGTTATTAAATTCAACCAGCTGGTTCATAATTATTTTAAAAATTGGCTAATTTAACATTGAGACAAATCTATACTGAAGAGAAATAAGTGTAAGGTACAAGTTGTCTCCAAAATGGAAAAACAGAAAAATTAAAATGGAGGGTAAGGAAGACAACATCTTGTACAAACTCACCAAGGAAAGGAATAGCAAAGATATATAAAAGATGTTCAAAGGGGTTACATCTGTAAAATATACAAAGTTAGAAATAATTGAAAATGAATTGGGGAAAAAATTATCATCTAGGACAGAGTATGGCTTTTCTATTTCTATTTTAGTAACTTTGCTGAATGTAGCCCAGGCCAAGTGCCAGGATATCGGATCAGGCCCATCATAGAAAATGGCTTTGACACCCTGATATCTATCTATCTATCTATATATATATATAAAAGGATACTTCTGTCTGTCTTTCTGTCTGTCTGTCTTGAATTAACTCAAAAGTTATAGAGCGTACCTACACGTGCGTTACGTCGAAAGAAAGCTGACTATTCCAGAACCGTCCAAAGCGTATTTATGTTTCGGCCGGACAAAAATTGCGCCCGCGGTATCCAAAAAACGTTCAACGTTCCGCTCATTATCCGCTCATTAGCATCGAGTGACGTCGAGGTCGACCAATCGTACGGCGGGTTCCTGGCGCGTGCGGCCGGGCCCTCCTACGGTCGAGTGATGGGACGATTGACCAATCCTACGCTTCGGTGACCTGACGGTCCACCAATCGGTGCCTGTGTGGGCGGGCCTTATCGTTCTGAACCGAGGTGAGTCGCCGCCATCTTGATTCCAAACTTTTCCTTTTTCCCGCTTTCTGCGTCTTTAAAAAAAAAGTTCCTTTTAAAACAGAAATCCTTCTTAAAAAAAGTTAATTACTTTCAGAAATTGTTTTTAAAAAAAGTTAATTACTTTCTAAATCTTTTATCTAATCTTATTAATTTTCCTACCTTTCCCCGTTTTTGCAGGTAGGCCTCTAAGCCTGGGCGTCTGTTGCCAGCCATGCTGGACCCTAGGCAATTGTTTTCTGGCAAGCTCCTCCCACCTCCCTCACTCCCCCCTTCGGTCTCCCCCATCACGTGATGGTTGTCCAATCCTATGGCGTGTTTGGGCGGGGCCTGATGCTTAAAAAGACAGAATAAATAAAAGTTACTTTAGTCTTCGCGAGCACTGGAGTGACTGCAGCAACTATTGCAACGTAAGTGAAGAGATAGAGAATAAATAATTCAGTTTTTATATCTTCTAACTTTATATCTTCTTTCCTTAAAAAACTTTCGGTTTTCAAAAGGCGAAAGTTTTTTCACGAAAGAAGATATAAAGTTAGAAGATATACAAAAGCCGAAAGTTTTTAAGGAAAGAACATATAAAGTTAGAAGATTTCCGATTTTGTACCTTGCAGCTACTTTTTTTTCTTAAAAGTAAACAAATTTTGCAGTTTTTAATTAAGAATTTTTTTTTTTTCCGTGCTTCCAACCGACATGAGAAAATGGCCGCCGGCTTCTTCATGCACCTTCAAGGCTGGCCACACCCGCCCTGAAGGCTGACAGACAGCTTTTTTTTCCTTCTACCCCCCGCCCCCTATCCCCTCTCCCCACCCCCGTCTCAAGGGTTAACCCGGCAACCGGCTCTGGAGATCGGGAGGGGGAGGAGGGTTACCCCGGCAACTGGGCCCGGCCATCTTTCATCCTGGCAGCAGTTCAATGCAGCGACAGCACAGCGCCATATTTGATCCTGGCGGCACAGCAATTTCCTCGTGACGCCATCTTTGATCATGGCGGAACTTCAATGTGAGCCCGAACAGCGCCATCTTTAGTCTGGGGCTGCCCGGTTTCTTCCTCCTTCCCTCTCTCCTTCCCCGCCTCCCTCTCTCTCCCCCCTCTCTCTCGTCCCTCTCGCCCTCCCTCCCTCCCCCTCGCTCCCTCCTCCCTCTCCTACCACCCCCTCTCCCCTCTCCATCCCCCCTCCACTCCCCCTCACTCCTCCCCCTCCCACCCCATCCCTCACTCCCTCTTCCCCCCCCTTCACCCCCCTCCCTCTCCCTCTTCCCCCCTCCCTCTTTCCCTCTTCCCCCCTCCCTCTTTCCCCTCCCTCCCTCTTCCCCCCTCCCTCCCCCCCCTCCCTCCCTCCTCTCCCCCTCCCTTCCTCTTCCCCCCTCCCTCCGTCTCTCTTCTCCCTCTTCCCCCTCCCTCCGTCTCTCTTCCCCCTCCCTCCGTCTCTCTTCCCCTCCCTCCGTCTCTCTTCCCCCCTCCCTCCGTCTCTCTTCCCCCTCCCTCCGTCTCTCTTCCCCCTCCCTCCGTCTCTCTTCCCCTCCCTCCGTCTCTCTTCCCCCTCCTCCGTCTCTCTTCCCCCTCCCTCCGTCTCTTCTTCCCCCTCCCTCCGTCTCTCTTCCCCCTCCCTCCGTCTCTCTTCCCCCTCCCTCCGTCTCTCTTCCCCCTCCTCCGTCTCTCTTCCCCCTCCCTCCGTCTCTCTTCCCCCTCCCTCCGTCTCTCTTCCCCTCCCTCCCTCTTCCCCCTCCCTCCCTCTTCCCCCCCCTCCCTCTTCCCCCCTCTTCGCCTCCCTCTTCCCCCCCCTCCCTCCCGCTTCCCCCCTCCCTCTTCCCCCCCTCTCTCTTCCCCCCTCCCTCCCTCTTCCCCCTCCCTCTTCCCCCTCCCTCCCTCTTCCCCCCTCCTCTTCCCCCCCTCCCACCCTCTTCCCCCCTCCCTCCTCTTCTCCCCCCCTCCCTCTTCTCCCCCCTCCCTCTTCCCCCCCCCTCCCTCTTCCCCCCCTCCCTCCCTCATCCCCCCCTCCCACCCTCCTCCTCTACCCCCCCCTCCCTCCCTCTCCCCCCCCCTCCCTCCCTCCCCTCCCCCCCCCTCCCTCCCTCATCCCCCCCCCTACCCTCCCTCTCCCCCCCCCTCCCTCCCTCTCCCCCCCCTCCCTCCCTCCCCCCCCCCCTCCCTCCCTCTCCCCCCCCCCTCCCCTCCCTCCCCCCCCCCTCCCCTCCCTCTCCCCCCCCCTCCCTCTCCCTCCCCCCTCCCTCCCTCTCCCCCCCCCCTCCCTCCCCTCTCCCCCCCCCCTCCCTCCCTCTCCCCCCCCCTCCCTCCCTCTCCCCCCCCCTCCCTCCCTCTCCCCCCCCCTCCCTCCCTCTCCCCCCCCCCCCCTCCCTCTCCCCCCCCCCCTCCCTCCCTCTCCCCCCCCCCCTCCCTCCCTCTCCCCCCCCCCCCTCCCTCCCTCTCCTCCCCCCCCCCCTCCCTCCCTCTCCCCCCCCCCCCTCCCTCCCTCTCCCCCCCCCTCCCTCCCTCTCCCCCCCCACCCTCAATCTTCCCCCTCCCTCTTCCCCCCCTCGCTCCCTCTTCCCCTCTCCCTCCCACTTCCCCCCCCTCCTCCCTCTTCCCCCTCCCCCCTCCCTCCCTCTTCCCCTCTCCCTCCCACTTCCCCCCTCCCTCCCTCTTCCCCCCCTCCCTCCCTCTTCCCCCCTCCCTCCCTCTTCCCCCTCCCTCTTCCCCCTCGCTCCCTCTTCCCCCTCGCTCCCCTCTTCCCCCCCCCTCCCTCCCTCTTCCCCCCCCTCCCTCCCTCTTCCCCCCCCCTCCCTCCTCTTCCCCCTCCCTCCCTCCCTCTTCCCCCCTCCCTCCCTCCCTCTTCCCCCCTCCCTCCATCTTCCCCCCCTCCCTCCATCTTCCCCCCTCCCTCCATCTTCCCCCCTCCCTCCCTCTTCCCCTCTCCCCCCCCTCCCTCCCTCTTCCCCCTCTCCCTCCCTCTTCCCCCTCTCCCTCCCTCTCCCCCCCTCCCTCCCTCTTCCCCCCTCCCTCCCTCTTCCCCCCTCCCTCCCTCTTCCCCCCTCCCTCCCTCCCTCTTCCCCCTCCCTCCCTCCCTCTTCCCCCCTCCCTCCCTCCATCTTCCCCCCTCCATCTCCCCCCTCCCTCCCTCTTCCCCCTCTCCCCCCCTCCCTCCCTCTTCCCCCTCTCCCCCCCTCCTCCCTCTCCCCCCCTCCCTCCCCTCTCCCCCCCTCCTCCCTCTCCCCCCCTCCCTCCCTCTCCCCCCTCCCTCTCCCCCTCCCTCTCCCCCCCTCCCCTCCCTCTCCCCCCTCCCTCCCTCTCCCCCCTCCCTCCCTCTTCCCCCCTCCCTCCCTCTTCCCCCCCTCCCTCCCCTCTTCCCCCCTCCCTCCCTCTTCCCCCCTCCCTCCCTCTTCCCCCCTCCCTCCCTCTTCCCCCTCCCTCCCTCTTCCCCCCCTCCCTCCCTCTTCCCCCCTCCCTCCCTCTTCCCCCCTCCCTCCCTCTTCCCCCCTCCCTCCCTCTTCCCCCCTCCCTCCCTCTTCCCCCCTCCCTCCCTCTTCCACCTCCCTCCCTCTTCCACCCCTCCCTCTTCCACCCCTCCCTCTTACCCCCCCTTCCTCTTACCACCCCTCTTCCCCCCCTCCCTCTTTCCCCCCTCCCTCCCTCTTCCCCCCTCCCTCTTCCCCCCCTCCCTCTTCCCCCCCTCCCTCTTCCCCCCCTCCCTCCCTGTTCCACCCCCTCCCTCCCTCTTCCCCCCGCTCCCTCTTCCCCCCCCCTCCCTCTTCCCCCCCTCTTCCCAGCCTCCCTCCCTCCCTCTTCCCCCCCTCCCTCCCTCCCTCTTCCCCCCCTCCCTCCCTCCCTCTTCCCCCCCCTCCCTCCCTCCCTCTTCCCCCCCCTCCCTCCCTCCCTCTTCCCCCCCTCCCTCCTCCCTCTTCCCCCTCCCTCCCTCTTCCCCCATCCCTCCCCCTCTTGCCCCCCCTCCCCTCCCTCTTCCCCCCCTCCCTCCCTCTTCCCCCCTC